>NC_085084.1:69670947-69989462 GCF_963662255.1 Cinclus cinclus
TTCATAGTCAAGATTATGGCTAGACCCAAAGTTCTACTTGCATCAATGTGAATTTAAATTCAACCACTAAATTTGTTAGCAAATCTTTTTATGCTGGTGATAAAAATTCTGTGTTTTCCTTTTGTTGTCTGCAATGTTTGAATTTTGAGAGTGGTCACCAAAAATGTTGTTCCTATGGAAGCCCAGGGAAACTAATTCCCTGCAATTTTCAGTGGTGAGTAAAGAATTTGCCTTCTGAACTGAAAAGCTTTTTTGGCTTTTCCAGCATAGTAGGTCTGAAAAGAAAAGAACAATTTTGAACATTTATAAATATAATTTTTTTGTGTGTACTTTCACATTTATTCTTATTTAGAGCAGCATTTATTTTTTCCATGTGCATTAAAAGGTTACCCAATAAAAACATGACACAACTGTGCAGAGAGCAATTCCCCTACTTGCAGGAATCCTTTGGTATTTTAGCCCCAGTGATGGAAGAAAAGCAGTTTGTTATGAGTGCTGAATTGCTTTTTTCTTTTCACATGTAGTAGCACTTAAGTGTCATGTTAAGCCTGAGGCAGGAAGGACTTTAAATGACCTGTTCTGACTGGAATTGTGTTTACTGTACTTTTTCAAAATGCAGTGCAGGATCCCTTTCCTTATCAGTACCTAAAGTCTAACAGCTTGCAGACTCAAATTTCCCCTTCCAGGCAAAGTTGGATTTGTCTGTTGTTTTTCACAGCTAAGAGTTTAGTGAATTCTGCAGTTTGGTATCTGCCTTGTATTACCCAGTGCCACCTTCTAGGCTAGGAATCAACATTTTCCAGTTCCCAGAAATTGCCCAAAAGGCTGCTAGAAGCACTGCACATTGAGATGTGTAGGAACACATCCTTCTAACAGTTCACATCAGGAATTCTGGCAGTGAAGTTGTAGAAGCACTCTCTGTTGGACTAAACCAGTGAACAATTAAGCAGTGTCTGTAGGGAGTGATTGCCCTTGGCATTCGTGACTGCAGGTGTGACATGCAGTCTTTGCTCGCTCAAACCTTCACAGATCCTTATGGCAGAGGAGCCTTACAAACATCATTAATGTGGGAATATCTCTCTGGAGGGAGACTCTTGACATCACTGCTCCCCCAGTCACAATTTTGCTCTGGATTTCCTCCATCCAGACTGTACCTTGTATTCTTCCTAGTCTGCCCTACAACAACAAAAAAAAAAAAAAAAAAAACAGACAGTGTTGCCCCATCCCCACTCTTTCACAAAATATGACTCCCAGGAATGAATTGTTTCTTGACGAAACTGTCCCCTGCTTCTTTTGCTATGCCCTAGAAATATTTTGTAGATTTATGTTTGTATGGTCCCTTCACTGCCTGTAGGTTTTAAATTCCTGTCAAAGAAAGCTTTATTTTGCCTCATTTTGTGCTACCTTCAGTGCTAGGTACACCAGGGTGTTACTGGCATCCTAACAGCATAAAATGCAAGAATTAGAAGTTGCTTTGTTTTGTTTGATTGATTTTTTGTTTCTTATAGGGGGAACTATCTTGGACCAACACACATGTAATACCTGCATGCAGCTTGGTTTCTTGTTCCATATCAGCACTGGCCTCAGTGGCAGCATCCCTGCCTGACAGAGGGAAGGACAATAACTCTATGACATATTTTATCAGCAGTGGGCTGGTGGTGCCACAGCAACTCTCTAAAATATTTGTATTCCTAACTTAGTAGCATCAGAGGAACTCAAAATCAGCCATTCCTCAAGTCTACCACCTCCTTGTGGTTTTGCTTCTCTCTTTTACTTAGATGTTGTTCATTCTGGAGGAAAGACATGAGGGCTCAACTGCAATGAGTGTGTGAACTAAAGAGGTACATCTATCAGAAGCTTCATGGGTTGAGCACACACTGGAGAAGAGCAGCCCAGCAGGAGAATTCATGTTTCTGAGGGGCTCTGTTGATCAGAGCTAGTGTAAAACAAATGCAAGTATGGACTGCTAACCATTGTCTTACAAATATGATGAGATCCAAAGATATGGGAGGGAAAGTAAGAATCAGCATGTACCTTCAAGACTGGAAAAAAAATAGGTATGCCATAAGTGGGATTTTCTAAGACTAAGTTTTGTCTCTTTCTGGAATCTGCCTCTGGAAGAATCAAATGTGAATATTTGTAGTGCTAGAATAATGCAGAATATATTCTTGTCTGAACTTCAGGCTGGTTTCCATCATTAGGCAAAGGGTAGTTGTAATGAAAACAGGGGTCAGATAAATTAATAATGATTTTTTTTTTATTTCTGTACTGCTAAAAAAAATACATATATATATATATATACATATATATACACATAAACTTATATAGTTAAAAAAAAGTAGTAAGCACTGAACATGTAAGTCACGTGGCACTAAAATTGATGCTCAGTTTCACTGCTGGTCACTGAATATTTGTTTTCTTTATTAAGAAGAAATAAGATTTTCCAATTATTTTAGAACTTAAATAGTGTGGCTTTAAAAGCAAAATTAAAATACCTTAAAATCAGAACAAATGACAGCAAAAGATGTCAAATATTGGAATTATTTTCAAGTTTTAAGGGATATTTCAACAGCATGTTGTCAATAATGGAAATTATTTTAATACTAAGATATCAAATGATAAAACTGCAGATTTTTAAATCAGGGATCATGAGCAATACTACTTAGAAAAGTCAAGATCATTATTAAATAGTTCCTTGTTCAAATCTTCCTAAAGAGGGCTAATATATCTATAGTACTTAACTACAAGTCGACCTTTAATTTTACTTTATAAGTCCTAAAATTAAATTAGGTACACAAAAAATATTAAGATTATTAAGTAACATTAAAATCAGCTTTAATTTAATTTATTTTGGGGTTTTTTCTGTCTGCTTTAGTATAGAAAAGGAAATGTTTTCAAATAAATTTCAAGTTTTTAAAACGTGGTGTCTAGGAATCTTCTCTTTAAGTTGAATACCTGCATTCTTACCAATGAAAATTTCTCCAGAAAACTAGATTTAAGTTATAGAATATTATAAATGAAGTTATTGCTCTAATGAAGGAAAAAAAATAACATATCATTTAACTGACTTGGGAAGTTATTGGAACTGCACAAGAAAAGTTCTCCTAAAATGAATTACGTCTGAGTTTGAAAAAATAATTGTGAAGAAAGAATAGAAATTTGCATACTAAAATAAAATTAATCCATTACTCTTGTTTCAAACCCATTTGTGAATTATTTACCTGTATATTTACCTTAAAATTTTCAAAATAATTCCAGACTTTTATATATAAAATTGAGAGAACACACATGTCATTGAATGATTAGTTGCTGTGTTACAGAGGTAAAGATAAATGAACCAAACATAAACTCCAATTTTCTTTCATTGTTTTAGCTGTTGCTAAATACAAATGCTTTATAAAGCACTAAGTGTTTTGAAGATTATACACCAATTGTGTCAGGTCAATGAGATAAAATTCTGAAAATTATGAGAATATCACTATTCTGGTACCTTTCCCTCATGTCTTGTTTTCCACAAAAACATCTACACATGCCAGCAGAAAATTAAGAAAATGGAATAAAAATTCAGGGAGGTGAAAGGAAGTTCCAGGAAGGGAAGTTCCAGGAAGGGAAGTTCCAGGAAGGGAAGTTCCAGGAAGAGAAGTTCCAGGAAGGGAAGTTCTGGGAATTTCTGGGAGGTTCTGGGAAGGCAAGGCATGGCAAGGCAAGGCAAGGCAAGGCAAGGCAAGGCAAGGCAAGGGAAACCAAATCCCCCAAAAACACTTACCAATTTTGGTTTCAGTTCTTCTCAATATTAATTCCTTTTTTTACATTGCTGTCAAAATTACTTTACTGTAAATCTAAATCTAAATTAATGTGATGATGGATCTGGTTATTTTTGTTATATGTATATATATTTAAAATCCTAGTATATAAGTCATATGATTCTCAGTCTTCTTTCTACACTAGCAATTAATTTAAGAAGTGTGAAAGGAATTGCAGAATATAAATGAAGTTTCTGATCTGAGATTTCACCATCCTTTTTGTAGGAGATGGTTTATGGGATCTTTTGATCTCCACTATGAATGTCAATGTTTACTTCTTAGACTCTAGGTTTTTTCCTCTTCCATATGGTTCCAATTCATTGTAGATGATGGTCTGTTTGCAGAACATTTCTACTCAAACCTTGCTTTTACAAAGTGAAATAATTATATATTGTCTTCTTGTTCTTTTATCAACAGCACAATTGTAACCCCTCTGTAAGACTTTTAGTAGCAGAGAAATCCAAAAAAAAAGATGCTTGCTTCTATATCCTGAGTATCCATATCCTCTTTAATCTACCTCATCTGAAATATGTTTTCCTTCAAGTTCAAAAACATGATCTTGATTCATTCCATCCATTTATAATAATATACTTATTTCATGTTTAGCTAAGCTAGTCACAATCAGGAAATGAGTTATTGATGTGAAGAAAAAAATTGAGAAGATAAGAACTGCAGGATAATCTATTTCATAGAACCAATACATATTATCTTCTTAAGTTTAAAACCTTAGTTCTTGTAGTTTAGGGACACAATGCAGTGCCAAATCTGGATACATTTAATGTCTTAAAACTGAATTTCATGGCCTTGGTGCTAGCTGAATCAACTATAAGCTCATAAGTTTTCCAGCACAAACAAAGAAAAAAAGGGAACCATGAATCCTTAACTTACAATTATTCTAGTGAAGTCTGTTCATTTAAAAAGTGAATGAGCATCAGAATTGACAAACAACAGAATGAGGAATAACAGAGTATATGTATGAATATATCAGAAATGAGGAGCAACAGAGCCCCAGACACAAAGGTCTCTTTTGTTTGTGAATGTCTAAATGAGATTGTATTCTAACATTTTCAAATGCCTTTTTTATTCACAATGAGCCAAAATCCTAATTTCTTCCAGACTCTAAATGCTCAGGACTGAAATTTAAAACTTTCTGTGTAGCATCTTCTCAACAATGAAGGCACTGCACCTGAATGTCTATTACCAAAGTGTAATAAAAAGAGAAAAACCTTTTTTCCTTGAGCACCTTCCCCACAGTCCACAGTTTTATCAAGCAGAAACTGGTTCTGCAAATGCAGAAGCTTAGTTCAATATATCCTCACCCAAGTTTTCCACTTCAAACAATAAAGAAGGCTACTCTTTCCCTTAAAAATTGCTGTGAAATGTATTCACTGGGAAAAAAAAAAAAAAGAGAAAAAAGATAGACACATATTTCTTAATTATTTTATGAAAATCAGAGAATGTCAAAATCCCAGACGTTCTGGATATACCTAAATTTAAGTGTGGACTTCCCTACATGGAGAAAAGAAAAATCTGAAAGCCTGATTAGATGTCATCGACCTGTTTTTAGTACAATTTAAGTACAAACATAATTCTTCGTATGGATTTATGACTCATTTTGCATTCATTATTTGGGACTTGACTAACATAATTTATTCCAGTTGTGATTCTTTTCTCTGCAATGTCATTGCATCTTATTCGTTCTTTCTAGTGGAAGATAAATGTCTTGCAATAGAAAACAAAATGCACAGCCAAACCAAACCAAATCAAACCAAACCAAACCAAATCAAACCAAACCGAACCAAACCAAACCAAACCAAACCAAACCAAACCAAATACATCAGATTACCCTCCTTCTGGCTTTTTCAGGATGCACCAGTCTTTCTTTTAGTGATACTTTGGATCAAAAACAGGTTGTTAAGGGACTTTTGTATTACTTGCAGAACTGACCATAGGCACAATTCTATGCAGGTAAGTATTATATAAAAATATATTTTAAGAGTATGAACATCTCTCCCAAATACTCTGAGCCTTCATAAACTTTTTGCAGAAAGATGATGTTTTAAGCAAGCTGAGAAAACTTAGTGACTCTAAGCAAAATTTTAGCAAATGGTAAATATGTTCATAAAATCAAATAAAATTTAAAAAAAAGAGAGAGAGAAAAGAAAGGTAGGAAAACATTCTCAGTGGCGAATATCAGGTAGAAGAATTCAGAAATGAGTACAAAATATGCCTTCCAAACCAAATTAGTGACCATTTCATATCAAAAGTGTTTTTCAATATCACACTTTGAGTGATTAAAAGCAGAATGTGAAGAAGACAATATTTATTGGAGACATTTTCATTCCTAGACAGGTTATCTCTGGTCATGAAACAGTGCTGGAAAGTGAAGTTCTTTGTTTCATGAAGAGTAGTCTGTTTCAAAGCAAAATTAGTGCCTTTTCTGTCCTACTATTGACCTCGACTTTGACCTGGCTGGACCACCCTTACTAGAATGGGAGGTAATAAAGTCCCCAGGCTGGCTCAGCCCTAGGTCTCAGTAAAGCAGAGACTATCAATCATGTGAAATTAAGTGTAGTGGTTTTGTGATGTGGATGTTTACTAGGAACTAAACTGAGATCATGAAAAACTATTCATTTACATTTCCAAGGAATACTTAAATGAATACCAAGACATTGAAGCAAGATTTCTGAATTTTTAAACAATTTTAGGTGATACAGCTATCCATTTTAAAAAATTATTGCAATTATATTATTTGGAAATTTAGTGTTTTGAAGTTAAATAAAGTGCTTAGCTTTAAAACAAGTTTTATAATCCTGTGTGCAATAAAGAAATATAACAATTCCAAGACAAATTCAGTAATTAATTATTTATATATTTTATATTTTAATTGACATAAAAGTGAAAAAAATTCTAATCATTAATCAAAATTAATCGCTTTCAAATTGAATTTTGGAAACTTTTAATGCTTAAGATTTCAAGTATAATACAGCAAAATCCAGCAGATTATTCACATGTCATCTAACATTATCCCATTCAGCTTTAAAATTTTGCTCATCAAAACCTCTCAGAGAACTAACAAGATTTTTTGGTGTGAAGGAGCTGATGAATATTTGTTTATATTATTGACATAGTTCTTAGGAGTCCCCAGTGATGCAAGTCCTATTGCTTTCAGTACGACTTACATTTTGAAAATTTGTCCATCTCAGAGAGTTAATCTTTCCACATAGGAAGTAAAACTTACAAAGTGAGGGGCTGGTGGGAGGAAAGAAGGAAAGCAAAAAGCGGCTGCTGTGCAGAGCCAGCATCAGAAGATAGCATGATGCAGCACCCTCGCTGTCAGATGGCATTGCCTCCCTTTAAAGAGGTGCTTATGAAATGTTTTACCATGAGACAGCACAGGTTAGCTCGTGTATGAAGGAGGCATGCTGGCATGCCTGGACACTGCCTGCTTTTCATACACTGGCAGGAGACAGGACCGAGAGAGCTTTTCCCCTTGGGAAAAGGGGAAAAGGCTTCCCCAGGGAAGCCCTGCTTGCATGGAATATTTGCTTTTGCTGAAAGAGAACTTTTCACAGGTTTGATCTGCTGTACAGAGGAGAAATGCCGTTTCTTCCCTCTGTCTTAGGATCTAGCCACAGTCTGTTTTCCTATATCCATTAGTCAGAGTAACTGTTCCTGGAGCTTATCTTCCCAATCAGAAAGTCTATAAACAGATTTAAATAGAAGCTCAGTTTCTGAAAGAAACTTCTGCAGTCCCCAGAAAGTAGCTTTGCTATCCACCATGGGGTCATGACCCCCAGGTTGGGAATCAGCAATGCCAAAGATATCCTGTGTCAGTCTCATGTGGCTCAGCTCTGCTGAAGGCTTCTGTCTTATTATTCTCACACCTCCAGAAGAGAGATGGTTGAGTCCCCTAATGCTGATTGTCATGTCTCATTTCACTGCTAAGTTTCCTAAATTTTATTTGCAGAGGTTTTACACAGTTGAAGTGCAGATTTTGCTTCATTTAGAAGTTCTTCACACAGGTACCCTCTGGGAGACATTTTTTTCATCATGCATAATAGAAAGTGTTTTATTAACAGTGCATAACAGCTCATTCTTGCTGTCCTAAAGCAATTTACTTGATCCCTTGCTGTTCTATGCGATCTTAAAAAACAATTGTTTTATTCCAGATTTGATTAATCTTCAAGCTTAATTAAAAAAATAAAATAATCAATTGAAACTTCTTCAATATCTGAAATTTCCCATTTAACTTTTTCTGGTATTCAAGCCAAAAGAATAACTGCAAAATAGTTCCTTTCTTTTGAAAAGGCAGTATGGGGGAGGTTGCTGTTGAATATAACAAAGGAGTGTGCAATTTGACAGCCAAAAGGTTGATGCCATTAGGAGCTCTTCAAACTTATTTGCTGAGAAATCAAGATGATTGATACCTGTTTGTCAGTCTGCTTTCCTGACAGTGGCTGCACAACTTGATTTCAGGACTTGGTCAGGTTTGTTGGTCCAGAGCCTTCATTCTGCATTTTATAATGCTTTGCTGAGTCTAGAAAAATCATTTTATAAATTCCTATTTTTTTTTAATAATAATCTTTTGTAATTCCATTGTCTGTCAATATTCTAAGATAATTGTCCTGCTGCTTTTCCTTATCATTTGGCATTTTGCTTAGTGCTGCTGTGGCCAAACTGATATTGAGTCAGTTAAGTGGTGCTATCAATGGTGAGCACTGAATTTTACTAATTTCATTTCCTTTTAAAATTTTCTGTGTGTAATTTCACACACTAATGAAAAGCATTTCAAAAGCCTAAACAGATGGATTATACAGCCTTATGCTCCCAGCTCTGTGCTTCATAAGGCTAGAAACTCTCACACACAAAGCTAATTATGGACTTAGTTCAACTGGACTACCGTGTCCTGTCCTGTCCATGTTGCAGGACTGTGGAATATTTGTCACACTGATAAATAATAATGAAAAGAAGGAAAGGAGATTAAAACCTCTCCAATATCATCTCACCAAAAGTGTATCCTATCCACAGTATGGCCCTGATGCAAAAATGTTAAATACATTTACTAAAGATGGGACCTCTTGGTATCTCAGACAGCAAATAGAATTCTAAAACTGAGTATTTTGAGGCAGTCGATAAAGATTAATGGTATTTATCACTGATAATTCTTACTTTTCCCCATGTGACAACCTAAGGAATATTGAAAGGACTGTATGTTTGATTTTAGGGATGAGAAGGAAGAGAAATCAGAGTTAGACTGGTGTCCTTACACCTTTTAACTCTAAATTGAAAAGATACAAATAATCAATATGTTGCCTTAGATATTCTTTCTACACTTGATATTAAATTGCAAGAAATAAAATCGTGTTCATGAAGTTACTAATTTAAATTAGAATAACTTATTCTACACCTAAGTAATATTCTTTCATTGTTCATATTCTCATTTACAAATCCCAATTCTTCAGCTGTCTCAGAGCAAATAAGCTACTAACAAATGGTAATAAATAGATAGATCTGACTGATGTGGATATGCCTTTACAAGAACATACATTTCATTTGTGTGACCTCACTACAACTGTAGAGACTCTTGTGGCTCTTCTTCTTCCCCAAGTATCACAAAATTCTAGCTTATTTTGCCCTGCATTCCGTCCTCATATTGCACTTACGTAATGCCTGTGCGTGCATACAATAGAACTGAGAGACAATGTAAACAAGGCATAAGTTTTCTTTATGATGTATATAAGGATATTCAGCATTTTGGAGGTCCAACATCAAAAAAGCCTTGACTTTCAGAGAGGAAGATAGATTGTTCACTAGAACAGTGTGATTGATAGATGTATAGACATGCAAGTCAAGTACAATCATCAATCTTGGACAAACTCCAGGACATTAAACTTTAAGAAAAAATCAGGCAACCTATTTTCAAGCATTTTCTGCTTCACCACGGCTCTGTATACAGGAGTGAAAAGTGTCACCTATTGCACATGTCGTTTACTTTCAGTGTGCTCATCAGGTCTTTCTTCTTAAGGAACAATGGGAAAAATACCACAATAGGAAACCCTCTAAAGTAAAACTACGTTCAATAACATCAAGCTGAGATACAGCACTTTCACTGCTTTTATTTTCCTCCATGCTTAGTAATGTAATAACACTAGGCATTACAGAACTCACACATTATGGAGCATGATTGAAAAGCTCTGAGTATATGAGAATTAATCTTCTTTTACCATGACAGACTAGCATATTAAAAATGGTCCCACTTGTATAACTGTTGAAAATTGCTTTTGGAAATCATTCAAATAAAAGAGGTTGAAAAATTCTTTTTGAAAACTGCATGAGAAAATAAAATCTGAAAAGTATGCAAAGTACCATAAGAAAGGTATTTCAAATGTATTTTGAGTGTCAGAGATAGATTCTGTGGCAAAGATGTGGCAAAGAAATTGTGGTGCTGCACTGCATCTAAATGGGTGGTTACCAGCTTATCTAGTAAAATAAATATATGTGGCAAATGACACATACCAATTTAATGACACTTTGAGTTCATGTGAAGTTTGGCAGAGTAATAAAAGTCTTATCTCTTGCCTCCACTGTTATTGCACAGATTTAAACTGCTGTCTCAGAGGCAGTTTTACTATCTTTTTCAATCTCTGCCATAAAAGTGAGACTTGATTTGCTCAGCATGAGAACAGATCAATAAAAGCTGAGTTACACAGTGGATTAGATCACTAACTCAGACATCAAAGATGTTAAATACAAGTTGTATCGGAACAATTAGATCAAAAGTTAAGTTCAAATGTACTGTACTTGTTTGTAAGTCTCAAAATAAATATCAACCTGAAAAAGACATTGAAAAATTGTCAGTTTTGTTTCTTTTGTTTAGAAAAAAGAAAGAACTTAGTTTCTGAGCAGCCAAAGACATAATTACTACAGATAGAACAGTATTATTCTATCAATATAAGTAATATATTATCTATATATAGATAGATCGATAAAATATATATGTAAAGTATATAGTATATATACAATTTGATTATTCTATATAATTTTTCTAATTAAATCAGATATCTATAAGCATCTTGTCTTCTACAAAGGGATTTGTATTAAAAGGTGCCTGTTCAACAAAGAATAAAGGTCAATTCCCAAAATATTTTGAGGTACTGGCAATGTCCTGAACAATGATCTCTAGCCTTCTATATGCTTTAAATATAATATTTTTTAAATGATGAGTCAATTTAAAATAAATTGTTTCCTATTCAACAAGGAGATATTTGTTTACTTATAAGGGTAAGGCTCACAAAAACTTAATTATTCAATTCAGGTGCAGTTAGGAGCTAGAAAACATAGTAATATCCACAGCTTGCACACAGATATATGCAATAGATTGCATATTACCCATAAAATAAATTCATGTCAATGAATATTTTGGATTAAACTATTTATCTATATTACAGAGGTATAAATGTTGTGAAATTACACAGATGGCAGTGGTCATTTTAGTATAACACTCTGTCATTCTTTTCCTTTGAAATTTATGTAATTTTAGTTCATGCTGATACGAGAGTCCTTTAGGGCAAAACAGCTCTTTTTATTTCCTGTACAGTGTAATGTCATTCCTTATTGAAAAATAATAATAATGATAAAAAATTTGAAAGAGATTCCACTAGCTTTCTTCTTTGTTTGGAATTCTCTCTTGGACTTAAAAACTAAGCAGCTGTGTCAGATAATTCTCTAAACATTCAGTGTGTATGATTCAAATGCAGATTCTGACTACTACTATCATAAAGTGCAGGAAAACAACATTTTTTTAAAAAATAATGCTCATCTATTGACTAAAAATACAGTGTTCACTAGGCAGCAGGGTCTTGGGCATGTACACAGCTTTTGTTGAAACACAATTATTGTAGATGTTTGAGAAGCAAACATGGAGTATCATGATTTCTGAGTTTCTAAAAATCTTTGACATGGTGTAGAAAATCAATATTTTATCAGAAATAATAATTAATATTAATCTTTTAAAACAAGGAATTTACGAATTAGTTGTCTACAATTACTGGTAATCAGATATCTGAATGACTTATACAAGGATATTTCAGTTGTTGATTTTAAATATCTAGAAAATACCTTATTCTGAGGAAGAGAAAGTTTCATTATTAGTATTAATTATTTAATATCACAGTAAATATAATGCACATTATTCAGTTAGTTATTTAAACAAAAAATACCCCATTCCTTGGATTGCTTTGTTTTGCTCTAATGAATTATTGTTTCCCTTTCCATATTTTTTAGGTATTGCTTACTGTTTTTCACCTTCAAGGATATGCAAAAATTAAGGCAATTATTGGATAGACTTCTAGAAAGAATTTTCAGATTTAAATGAAATAAATTTGGCACAGTTTTTCTGCTATACATAGCAGATGATGCAGGCCAGGACACAATTGATACCAAAATAATTTCTGAATGTCCTACATTTATTGGGGTTTTAGGAACTACATTTATTTAATTCCTGTGTGTTTTCACCATAGCATGAAACAATTCCTACTATTACTCCTTTCTCCCCAGGACTATTAGTGGCAGATTTATTCCTTGAATTCTCTTGTGCGGTATCTGTCCTTTCTACTGCAGTCCTCATGGCAAGCCAAAGTCACCAAGAAAATAATGAGTTCTTCACATTGGAAAACTGCAATCTCTGTTTTACAAGTGCTAGGCTGCCTATTATTTATAGGAAAATAGAGAAGTCATTGGGATAGTGAAAATCTTCCAGATATTGACCATCTTTCACTCTTTTTTTGCATTTTCAGGTAGAGCCCCAGTGATAAAAATGACTTGCTTTCTAGTTGCTAGCTATCATCTCCCTAATTTTCTTTGATCAGGATATGACAGACAGACATCAAGCTGATAAATTCGCATGACTTATTCTTGTTCACAAACAAAGATTCAATGTCCACTCTGCAATTCTTAGATATGCCAAACTTTTCAATAATATAAATCATGCTCTGTTTTCAGCTGGATACTCTAAAAGGATGGGATATTTATTTTTTTTCAATATCTGCACAAAACATGGTAAGACTGTGGTGGAAGATTTTGAGGAAGTGCTTTGTGGCATGGTGGAAGTAATTCTATAATGAAAGAGTATATTTTTCATTTATCATAAAGAATATGGAAATATCTGAGTCAGTTTTCTGTTATCTGTATCTGTCCCAAAGGTTGCTGAATGGAAACCAATTTTGAAAGTGGACTTGACCAGGTTACTGAAGAAGACTGAAAAAGGGTCTGTTTGTCCCTGGCAGAGGGAATAGGTGAGTAGTCTGTCATTTGAGCACCTTGGACAGTGTTTGTAATTCTGAGGATTAACCAAACTGTACTTCCTTAATGATAAACCATGATAATTCCTTAAACACTATTTTAAATTAATTATATTTTAATTTAATTCAGTAAGATTTTACAAGGAAAAAATTTGGATGCATTAATTATTTCCAAATCATAGTAAATTGAAGATGAACATGCACTGTCACCCAAACAAAATGAGCAGAATGCAATGACTGAAGTCATGCTATTGCTCCTCCCTGCAGAAAACATTGTTTTCATGGCTTGTGTTTTCATGGTTTTTAACCTACATAGACTGCAATTGCATTTCACAGTTTTAATGACCAGATAAAAGTGAGGGAAAGCAGTGGAAGGTATGGTAGTAGTGAGAATATTCATTTAAGATTTAAGTAATGACAAATTGCAAGGAGATTATTGTAACAAAGGAAACTGCTGGATGCACCCCTGTGGGTATCCCATATAGAATTCTGAATGCTTTTAGTTAAACCCATTGTGAAAGCAGCTGATGACAAAAAAAACACTCATGCTAGAAAAAGTCATTACGTCAGTTCTATAGATGTCTTGTGCAAGAGAAATGTAAATGCAGACTCTCAGTTGCTTTGATAATTAATTGTATAACACATTTCATATCTTTGAATTAGTTGCTGAAAATATATCTTGCATTGATAAAAGAAACTGCAACTGTTGCAGCTTGTGTGGAAAAATGAGAATCAAAATAACTGTTTACAAAACATAAATTAAATCACAAGTGTACACTGATAAGGTCGTTGAATGTTAAGTTAATTCTCATGAAATAAAAGTTAACACTAAATGTATTTGCTATATGTAAACAACGCAGTTACGTAATTAGAACTAACAGGAAATGACTGAACTAATTGAAGTAGCACTCCGTAAGCAATTTACCTCATTAAATTTTTTACAGTTCTCCATCTGCATCAAAGTTATTATGCATTTAGTTTAAATAATTATAAAGGAGGCAAAATCAAGGTTAATTGGCATTTTAATTATTAATATCTCAATTAAAATTATCTTACATATAGAAAAGTCTTCCCATGTAAATAACTGCAATATGGTCTCTTACTTATCCTGTAATTTGAAGAACTAGATGAAAGCGAATATGGATTTCTTCATCGTGAGTTCCATCATGGGTATTGATGGAACAATCCACATATTGTGGAATACTCCACATTTATCTTTATTAACCTCTTATCACCTCTATAATTGTTATTGGGGGGAAGTATGTTCGCGTGCAAATATTTATAAGGACAGCTGTGTGATTCTGGATGGATTTTCCACTTGACGGGATAAAAATCCACTATCCCTGCATGAGGAGTAGATGAAAACAGTAAAGAGTTAGTTAGTCTACAGATGTGCAAAGTAACTTTCCAAACCTGCTTAGACCAATAGATTGACATTCTTGTGGCTTGCCATGACAATTCTCAAAGATGTTTTTGGTCATATGCAGAACACGCATTTTGATATTTTTATGTCTTCTGTGAAGGATGATACTTACTTTCAAGAATCTTAAGGTCATCAGTGTATTACAGACAGTAATGCAAATGCCAGATATCTGATTTACTATCAGAGAAGAACCTGCCTCAGCGATTTGACAAGGAGACTTCTATAATTTCATGTGGTTAACAGGAAATGGAAAAAGAAATGACACCTCAGATAGATAAAATTAATACAGATTTCCATTTTTGTCGTATCTGCCACGTGCCTTTTCTCACTGTAAATAAAGAGACAGTAAATTGTTCAATACAAATACTAGTGAAAAAGGTAATCCCTACCAATTGTCTGTCTTTCCAGTTTGCTGACAATTCCCCTCATATTTTGTTTAATTTTTGTTAAATTATTTTGCACTTTGAACCTTAGACTGCATATATTTCATTAAAAATAAGACAAAAAATAGGCATTCAACAGTAGTTTTAATGTTGAGGCATTGCAATTTGCTTTTGTAAAGGAGGTAGATAGAAACAGCATAAACACAGGTACTTTCAACAAGAAATTTATACCAGATCTTTCTGAAATCTTGAAAAACTGAGCAGTACTCCTACTGCTGAGTGTATTGTCTGGAACCTTTAAGTTCAGGGTTATTCACAGATTTCCTGATGGCTTTCTTTCACTCCTCCTCTGGGTCATTAAAGGTATTGAGGTGGATAGTTGCTATAATAAGCCTGCTGCAGGACACTGAGGCTGGCCTCCAGGAAGAGCAGAACCTCCTAACCCATGTGATGGAAACTGCTAAACCAGTTGTGTGTTTACACATCAAGCAATCCCTCTGCTTGAATGCAGTTTTTACTGGAAATCACACTAAACAAGATGCTCTCTGGAGCAGCCAAATAGGCATGTATATTAAGCAGGCAGGCTAATACTTGGGCTGAAATGCAAAAAATTCCTTTTTCTCATCCCCACTGAGAGACAGATCCTTGCCTGCTTTATTCTCACACTTCAGGAACTTTAATTTATATTATGCATTGTAAAGGAATAAGTATACTTGTGCATATACTAGATATATTATATGTGGGATTATTTATTTATTTATTCATTCATTCATTTATTTATAATTTGCACAAATATTTTTTTAAATCATCAATTTTCTCACTTTTCACTTGCATAACGTGTTTGACTTTGCTTCCATCAGAGATCCCCCTCCCCGTATGCCTTTCCTTATGGTCTCAGACTGTCCTGGAAGTCCCTTTTCCTTCCCCTAAGTGTACCTAGGGAAGTGTCATTAATTACTTTACTTTTAAGTAAATTGCTGCTTAACTGTTTTTGGGGTTTTTTTTTTCCATATCTTGATGAAAATAATAGCAAAATTCCTGCTATAAGTATTGTGATAAATTCCAGGCTCCACATGCCTATGCTTGGATGCATGTTTGGAAGATGAAGATAATGTTAGTGAAAATAAGTTAAATGTTCTGTTTGGTAATTGAGCTTAAATTTTGAATTTAGAAAGACTGCATTAAACCTAACTTGCAGTTTAGTCAGTATTTGTCTTCTAGCATGAATAAGAAAACAGATGAACATCCATTATGAATTTCATGTAACAGAAAAGATGTTGTGAAAACTCCACAGCAAGGTAGTGTTTCATTAGGCTAAAGACTGAAGGGAATACAGTACCTGGCCACCTACCTGCTCTCCTGAGAATGAGATCTTGTGTAGACTTGTAATTGTCTTTCTCACTCTTCATCCATGCCCAAGTACTTTGGGAGTACTACAAGGGACTATCACTGTGGGCAGGCTGGTGGCAAAAGTAAGTCTTTATTTCTTAATGAAATTTCTGTTACTTAATGAGTACTTGAATTGAAGTTTCTAATGATGAGTCACCTTTTCTAGTTGTCTGGCAAGAGGCTAACCTCATGTACTTCATCTGGTGAGGAAACCCAGAAGTAGCAATGTTTCTGCACTCCACTATATGCTCCTGTAAGGGAGAAAAAGCTCTTAAAGCTGTGTTCTCAAGTTTCACTGAACAGATCTCTAACACAAGGTAAAATCTTACAGTATATCTGGCATAATAATTATTGATGCATATGGAAAATAACATGATTGGTTTCTATTTCTGTTCTTCTTATTCTTGATTACTACTTTGTTAAAGAGTAAACTTTTTCCTAGAACAATAACAGACTTCCTCAGAACAACACATGCAGCTTGGCTCACATTTTACCCTTCCTAACAATTATGGATACTTCTCTGGGGTGTGCAGTGCAGTAGCCTGGCTTCCCTCCTGCCTTATGCCCCAGCTTGTTCAACACAGTTCTTTCCATGTTTTGCTAGAAGGTGTCTTAAGTATATGGGACTTGAGGCACAGAGTACGAGGAAGATTTTGTGCAGGACATGCAGTGCTCAAGAGGACTTCTCCATGTAGTCCCTGGCTTTCAGCGTGAGCTGCAATCACCGAAGCAAGTGGTACATGAGCAAGGGGGTAAAAAAGGGCCCAATCTTTTTGCTGTTTTATCTGCAGCATTGTCTTGAGAACTGGAGAAAAGCAAATTAAAGGGCTGTGCTAATTCATAACTTAAACAGACTTGGTAAGTTCAATTTTGCAGTTTTTATTTTTCCTGAGTCAGAACTTGACAGTACTGCTGGTGATAGGCACAAGAAGAACTTTGTAGTATATGATTCCCCTGAGAGAAACTGACGCAGGATTTATGCCAATAAATCAGACTTAACAGTGCTAAGGCTAAAGCACAAAAAGAAACCTCTGATGGATATTTTTCAAAAATCTCTGTTTCTATGATTTGTGTTTGTCTTTTGAGAAATTGTCAATGCCTTGTGGCAGAACCAGAGTCAGGGAGAAGTGTGGTTTTAGTTTTCCACAGAAGATAATTAGCATCCCTTGTTTATTTTAAGTAAGTATAATGAGGAGATTAGAAACAGTTTCAAAACTTGCATATCTCTAAGTGACGTTTTGTGTTAATGCAATGTTATAACTAACCTACAAATGATAAAACGGTGTTTTTTTGTTGTTTTTTCTTGCCTAATGACTGTTGATAAACATCTGTGATAAGACTTAAAATATAAATGTCAAGGGCTGAGACATTTCTTCGGCTGGATAAAAAGATCTTAAGATTTCATGAAGAAAATGTTGCTATTTTTCACCATCACTTACCAAGAGAAACCAGAATTGTCTCTTGAGAAAAGAAATCTATATTTAAAGCAAAAACTGAGATTGTGTAGTTACAAATCACACAGCTGCACACATATAGACACAGTAGTGCATAAAAACAGTAGAGGAGTGTGCTGGTTTTGGCTGGGGTAGAATAAATTTTCTTACAGTGGCTGGTATGGTGCTGTGTTTTAGATTCATGCTGAACACATTCACAATATAGAGATGTTTCTGTTATTGCTGAGCAAGGCTCACACAGAGCCAAGGCCTCTTCTACTCCTCATACTGCCATGGTGGTGAGGGGACTGGGGAATACCTGGGAGGAGACACAGCTGGGACAGGTGACACAAATGGATTAAAGAGATATCCCAAACCATGTCACATCATGATCAGCATAGAAAGTGAAGGGGAGAAGAAGGAAGCAGGGAGGAACACTTGGAGAGGTGACACTTGTTTTCCCAAGTCACTATTATTGTGTGATAGAGCCCTGTTGACCTGGAGATGGTGAGCAGCCCATGGGAAGCACTGAGTTAATTCCTTGTTTTGCTTTGTCTGCATGCACAGCTTTTGCTTTCCCTAATAAGTTGTCTGTATCTCAGCTCATGAGTTTTGTACTTCATACCCTTATGATTCTCTTCCCAGTCCTGCTTGTGTGGCAGTGAATGAGTGGCTGTGTGGGCTTTGGTTATTAGCTGGGATTAAACCACAACAAGTAGAAGTATATTAATAATCACAGGAAATAAAATCAAATGAGTGACAAAACCAACACATTTTCCTTTCTTTTTTTTTGCACACATAGGCACACAAACTATACCGTTGCTATCTATTAGCTTTCCTTATCACTGTGGAAGGCTGGATTTGGTATGTGACTTTCACAACTAGTGTAATGTCAAATCAAAACAGACATAGCTAAAATACCCTGCCTATTTCTTCAGTTTTCTTGTCTTATTTTATGAGAAGAAAATTAATCTTCTAGGATTTTCATGATAATCAAAATTGTGATTGAGGTAAATGATTATTATAGGATAAATTAAAACATATCAGCTTGGCCTGTCTGCTTTGTTGATTTCAGTTCATGAGTATGTGTATAGAGGAGAAAATCTGGCATGTCAAGGTTTGGTGTTACTAAGTTTAAACCAAGTATGCTTTCAGCTGGGTTGAGGAGAAATAGTCTCTAGTTCTCAGCAGAGCACAACCTGAGTAAATAGGAAGTATTTGACATTTTCAAGATTTTAAGAAATTGATTCCTCTCAGGTGTAATTGTTTTCTGTTTCTAGCAGGTTTTTTGTACAGTCTGTGCAAACATGTGCTTTCTGAATTTTAAAATGTTGTTATATATTCATATAAAAGCATAGAAAGTTTTCAGAAATCATACATTGAAAAGTTGATTCCAACAGTTTTTTTAATACAAATTAAAAAAAAAAAAAGAAAAAAAGCAAATAAAAGAAAAAAATATATATGTGAAAGAAGTTGTCAACTCTATAAGAAAAATAAAATGCCAGTTCTGTAGTAAAACTAGACACAAGTAGGTATTGTGTCTTCTGTTTAAGAATGAACTTTTTCTTTTTGCTGTTTTTTCCAGTAAAACTGGGATAGTTAGTAGCACATAACAAGAATAAACTTCTAGCAACAAATCTTGTAGAACTGGTGACATTTTCTCAATTAGACCTTAAGACCATATCTGTTCTAATAAGATAAAGAGTGTCTGAGGCCATCCCAAGACCTGTAATGCAGACATGTGCTTCCAAGCTCTTAAAGAGGTTCCCAGTTCACTGTTGGCCTTGCCAATATGGCACTGTCTCAAATGAGAGAGAGGTCAGACTACAACAGGAGCCACTCAAAATATCTGAATATTGCCTGGTTTGAGCCTACCTTGTTTTAGCTCTTACAAGAGCTAACCCACACACATAGGGCTGCTTCTGTATCTACATTGTTACTGCATAAATGCTTAAATGCAGCCCATGTTCTGCTACAATTTGCAAATGAACTGCCCCTAGAGCAAAAGAATTTAAAATACTCTAAAAAAAAAAAAAAATCAAACTTTTCCAGTCTTCCCCCTACACTCTGTGTCTACTGACTGCATTGGCAACCTGTGCTAGGAGCCAGCCACAGTCATGGTGTAGTACTCCAGCAGACAGCCATGTGCTGATGGCATGCTGCTATGAAAGGATACGTTTTAAGCAAGCAAATTTTCAGATTAAAAGTCAGATGATACAAGAGGGACACATTAAATTGTTGCCTCTGAAGAATGAATAAATAAGGGTAAAGCATCCAAGTTAGTAAAGTATTGGTTACACTGTGGGTGAGTTACTTCCTCCCCTATTCGAACTATGGAGTCTGATGAGCAATACATTAGTCATTGTGGCAAGGAACTCCCCCAAAAAACCCAACAAAGCAAAAACAAATGCAAACAAAACAAAAACAAAACAAAAACAAAACAAAATAAATCAATTAACCAATCAATCAAACAAACAAACAAACATCAACCCCCCCCCCCCGAACTTGAATCCAGATTACAAAATCTAATAGTCTATGCATTTCAGAATGAAGAGAAACTAGGTTCCAGACAGGTTCTCAATACTGTTTATAATTTTAAATTAGATTTCACAAAATACATAAGCAACAGTGAAGTGCAATGGCATTAAGTGTTGTTGCAACATATTTGTTGCAATTATGAGGTTAATCTGCCTCTGTATCTCAGTGTTATTCAAGGGGTATGTGTCTTTTCCAGTATAAAAGACCTTGTACTGCTGACTTCCAGCCAGCCTTGCTCTCATCTTCTGAGCTACTGCTTGAAAGTACCAGAATTAATGTGTAAATATATATGACAAATTTGAAAGTAAGTGCGTGTACTTTTATACAAATAGTATCTATTTACTCCTGCTTCACTTTTTAATTTTTTCCATTAACCAAAATTCTGTTTTCTGTGTGATATTCCCATTGGGATATAAAATTGCAGTAACTGGGTTTCCCTTTGGTGAGATGATTTTTTTTGATGACCGATGAAACAAAACATAAAATTGATCAGTACTATCTTTTGATGAGTACTCTGCTCTTTTAAACAATCTTCTTTAAAGACACATTCTACCTATGGATGTGTCTAATGTTTTTCACTGCCTTCATTACTTTTTCTGCATACAAGAGAGGCACACAAGCCATCACTGAGCTTGTGCAATTGCAACTTCCATGAATTTTCATTTTGAACAACAGCACGTGTCTTAGTTTCCTAAGAAAATCTAATTCATTTACTGTCCAGATGAAAAGTTGTGCTGATGGAACCCTTTCTTTCAGAAAAGAAAGGAGAAAGAAAATGAAGAAAACTTGATGTTGTATATTTTCTGCGGCTTTAGGTTAAGCTCATATGTACGTTTTCTGTTGTCTGTTAAGTGTATCCTTTCTGCAGTGGGAGTGTACCTGTATGCCTATGACAGACATTGTAAAAGTCTAATACCATGATCTGTCTGTATCTAATATTCTTTATAGGCAGTCATTCAATATCCCAAATAAACACATCTTTATTGGTAAGGAATCTATTTAAAGGAATGGGATTAAAAATGCATTTTCTAGTGGCAAATATTCAAATATTCTCCTCTGAGCATTGTCTTTAAGAATATTTTTTACAAATTTTCTGCCAGAATATCTGATGCTGATAAGAACTCACCATTATTTAAAGAATATATAACCTTCCAGGAATTGCAAATACCTGTAAGAATCCGACTTGCCTTAGTTCACTAAAGGGGGAAAAAACACAGAGAAACATTGAGCTTGTTCAGGTTTCTCTGAAAGAAATACTAAAAATTCTTTTGCTTTTGTCCTTATCCCCTCTGTAGAATTGTGCAGTGTTCATGTACACCACTGAGGAAAAATATGTTAACATAAAGAGGGCTGGTGAATCACAAAGGGGAATTCTTTATGTAGCTTGTTTCCATATGAAAGTAGCAACATTTGCGCATAAATGGCTTGCAGCATTTTTTTATGAATTGGGCCCTAAGAGCTCATGATTGTCCTTGCTATTCAGTTTTCAGTCATTGGGTAGCGTTGAAACAACAGGAGGAAAAAAAGGAAACATTTTGTACCTGTGGTACTCACTTGGACAACAGAATCTTAATAAAATAGCTACAGTCTTTTCCCTTTTTGTTACAAATTATACAGGGAGAAAATGATGCATGAATCAATGAAAAGGAAAATAATATATTTCTGAAACATTAATAGTCAGTGCCATATGCCAGATTGAGGGGGGGAGGGTGTACAGGGGGGGACGGAGGGGAGATTGTTACACTGATTTTTCTATCTGATTTAAATTCACTTTCCAATCTTTCCTAACCTGGTTGCTGCCTTGACAGAATCAAATTTTGTATGGAAAGTGAGATGATGATACTCTTATCTGCAGGTTAGTAGTGCTTCTTTTTTTCTTTTTCTTTTCTTTTTCTTTTCTTTTCTTTTCTTTTCTTTTCTTTTCTTTTCTTTTCTTTTCTTTTCTTTTCTTTTCTTTTCTTTTCTTTTCTTTTCTTTTCTTTTCTTTTCTTTTCTTTTCTTTTCTTTTCTTTTCTTTTCTTTTCTTTTCTTTTCTTTTCTTTTCTTTTCTTTTCTTTTCTTTTCTTTTCTTTTCTTTTCTTTTCTTTTTCCTTTCTTTTCTTTTTCCTTTCTTTTTCCTTTCCTGAACTTTCCTTTCCTTTCCTTTCCTGAACTTTCCTTTCCTGAACTTTCCTTTCCTGAACTTTCCTGAACTTTCCTGAACTTTCCTTTCTTTTCCCGAACTTTCCTGAACTTTCCTGAACTTTCCTTTCCTGAATTTTCCTTTCCTGAACTTTCCTTTCCTGAACTTTCTTGAACTTTCCTTTCCTGAACTTTCCCTTCTCTCTTTCTTTCTCCTCTCCTTTTCCTTCTTCCCTTCTTTTTTCATTTATTTATAGAATACCCCAAGTTAGAAGATATCCACAAGGATTCTCTGAGTCCAAATCCTGGCACAAGAGTCACACCATGTCCCTGGGAGTGTTGTCCAAATACTTCTTGAATTCTGTCAAGCTTGGTAATGTGACCAAACTTGGTGTTGGGCACTGCCTAACAACCTTCTGGGTGAAGAAAATTCTACTAATATTTAACCTTGCAGTCAGGGAAGAAAACTGACTTGGCTGATCAGGGACCTTTTGAGCAAAATCAGAGAATAAAAAGGGTTTATTATGCCCTTTGGAAGAAGGGGCAGGAAACTCAGAAAGAGTACAAGGATGCCATTAGGTCATGTAGGGAGAGCATTAGACAGGCTAAAGTATAACAAGAACTCAATCTGGCCACTGCTGTGAAAGATAATAAACAGTATTTTTATAAATCCATTCAGCAACAAAAAAGCGGCCAAGTAAAAATCTCCATCTTTTATTGGATGTGGGGGGAATATTGCCACCAAGGATGAGGAACAGACTTGATGCCTTCTTTGCCTCAGTCTTTAACAGAAAGTCGGTGGTCATCAGGGCAAGTGGCTCCCTAAACCCTTTTTCATGGGATGGGGAGCAGAACAGACCCCTGCAACCCAGGAGGAAGTTGTCAGTGACCTGCTGTGCCACTCAGACACCCACAAGTCTATGGGACCAGATGGGATTCACCCAAGGGTACTGAGGGAACTGGCAGAAGAGAGAACAATGCCTGCCCCTCTGCTTCCCCCACTGAGGAAGATTTAGGCTGCAATGAGGACACCCCAGCCACCTCTTCTCCAGGATGAACAGACCAAGTGATCTCAGAGACTTCTCAACTGCCTTTCCCTTCATCATCTTCCACATATTAAGCAATAACATATTCAGGAAGAGATAGGTAGATTCATTTGGTTGTTACACCAGAATTGGTTCCTAGTGAATTGTTACTATTGCAATATATGGAGTTTCTTTGAGGGAAATGCATCCACGTACTGATAATGATAATGTGATCTTAAATCATGTGATGAGACCAGAGATCGCATCACTTACCTGCATGTTTGTATAATAGCCAACTCTGCTTGAGATTTCTGCATTCAGTAGATAAACTGAGAGTGTTGTCTCCCTCAAAAAGAGCTTCCATAAAAGTATGCTTTAAAAAAAAAATTGTTACTGTTTTTAAGTTGAAGGAGAAAAAAATATTATCATGGTAGCTATCACTAGCAGGGGTAAATTCTGAAATAATCTTTAAGCAGTTTCCTTCAGATTAATATTTTATTCTAGATATAATAGATATGCTATTAGAAAAAAAGATTCCCTATGTAATGATCCTTGCCTCCAAACTTCTAAACTAATATCATAAGGAATTATTTTATGAATTTATGTTTCTAGTGACAGAAGATACAAATTTTTGTTTGTGTCCCTCAGCTTACTGTCAGCCTGTTGGTAGTGAAGAGAGTGAACCTGTCTTGTAGGTGATATCTCTGGCTGTATAGGAACAAAAGAAATCCTTTTCCCTATCTCTATATCCCCATGAGTTCATAAGCACAAGAATATTTCAAGGCTTTATCCTTTTGCTTTTCTTCCCAGTCTAGACAACTTAGTAGCAGTCCATCAATAGGAGATTCTGCAGCTGGTTTGGGAGACAATTGCTTGTAAAATGAAACAATCAACTTGATCTCCTGTGCTTCCAGGCTAGGTGTGACAGTAGGGCTCAGAGTGGGCATGTGTTTCCTTGGTTATCTGGGGCAGTTGTACACCACTGTACCATGCACCCTTCCATGTGGCATTACCAGTAGCCCCTGTTTGGAACTGGGATGAGTAAACTAGCATTATTTAGCTCAATCTCACTAACAAATCTGATCATTAGTGTTCTAAAACTCAGTACCATGGACTCCTGCTCTGAAATGGCTACATGATGGAAGGGGAGGAGGACCTGGTAGCAAGCAAATGACAGACTCAATTGTAGATCAATGTGGTGATTGTATCAATTTCAGATTCTCTACTAACAATAGGTGTCTGATTGGACACCACTGACTTTATTGGGAAGTAGATGAGATATAATATACCTTCCAGTGCATTAGTTGTTTCTGCTGATTGGATGAAGGATAAATTTCACAGAGGGCAGTTTGAGTCCCATCATTCTCACAATTACGTTGAACACCAGCTAAAAGTGTCCTGTTGCTGCTGCACTTTACAGCAGCAAATTAGAAGGATTTTCCTAATGCATTTCCTCACCATAGTCTGTGCAGGATCATTCTTCTGTAAACTAAGATCTGGGTCAAAATGTCTCACAGTTCTTAATTTCAATAATTCCATTTAAAGGGTAATCACTTTCTCTAGAAAAGGAAAAGGACAATAGAAAGAATAAACAGAACAGTTGGACTCATGGAAATAGCATAAATAAATTGAATGCTAAGAAGCTTTTATTACGGTAAATCGTGTTTTATTCCAGAAGATAGCAATGTAAACTCTGCAGTGAAAATAGCCATTAAACAAATCAACACCCTCTTAATCTCATAACCCTACTTCACCCCCTCCACCTCCTCCCCCCCCCCCCCCATGAATTTTAACAATGCTACATTATCTGGACCACCTCTCTTTGTTTGAACCACAAACTTTACTGTGCAGAAATTAATGTGTGAGATCTTTCATTACTGTTTTGAAGATTCAGCTCTGTAAGATGTTGAATTCTCTTCTAATGATCTAGCAAAGGGAAGGAGGCAGGGGGAAGGAGGAGGGAAATCCCATAGTTTGCTGAAGAGCATGTTATTTGTCTTCCACAGACTTAAAGCTTTGCACGTTAGCTCTGCTGGCTCAAGGCCAGACTGCATAGTACTTTTTAGAGTCACACCCTGAGACCCTAGTTCATCAAGATACTTAAGCATTTGTCTGATGTTCAGTATACGAAGGAATACCAGTTAAATTGGAGTTTAATTATGTGATTAACTCAATTTATTTAACATTTTAACCAGAGCATATAAACAGACCGTGTAAATAAAGGGTGGAAGAGATTCTTTCAAGAGTAATTCAATAGCTGTTAAATATTTTCTATATGGTTCATGAATTGTGTGGCCTCATGTATTTACCTTTTAATTGTTCAAGACTATTAGGATTCTAAAAACAAACAACTGAGAACTAATCTGATCTAAGGAGCTTTCCAAGGAACTTTTTTATCATTTATCAAGCCCCCTTTGCTCTGTTAGACTTCACAGAATGACAAGGCTATTTTCAAGCCGTAAACCCCCATGCCCCATGCAGTTATGGCATGCAACCAAAGAAGTCTGGAGGAGAAAATGAAGTCATAATTAACAACAGCTGCTCACGCCTAGCATTTTCTAAATAACATCCAACGATTTTTCTTTTCTTCCCCCACTCCCCAGCCCCCCCCCCCCCGCCCCCCCCAAAATCCAGAATCAACCCATACCCTATTGATTTATCTTCAGGTTAAAAAGAGGAAGCCTCACACCAGTCTCTGGGGGTCTCTTTGTTGTCCAAACAGTGCAGGAAACTCTCATCACAGGTCATTGGAGAGAGGTTTCACTGTTGTTTGCTTGTTACATTCAGTGAACAAAATCAAAGCAAAATGACAGTAATTTCCTTTGCTCATGTATTGGTATTAGTGTGGTGTAAGACTTTGTCATCAAAGCTCATGGGAGTGTTCTGTCCTTTAGAGGCTAATATTAAAATATAGAATGGTATGATCATGTTTTATTGGCTTAGCCTTTCCCTGCACTGCTTATAAAAACAGACAGTGCTTTAAAATGTCTCACTAATGCTCATTTTCCTGAGGGTGGAGTTGACCTCAAGTACTTTACAACTTGGCTGTTAGTTAAGACTAATTAACTTTGACTTTGTTGTTAGAATAGTCTAATCTGCAGTTTCATCTTAAAGAAGTCAAAAAAATAGTACATTCAAATAAAACAATGGAAACAGTGAGTGTTTATATGTTGGCTATATAAGGAAGTCTTTTCCTCCTCAGTTTTCATCTTTATCTTTCTAAAATGTCTGTGGTTTCACACACTTTAACAATTCTTTCTAAACTGGACCAGAGCTCTTTAAGAGTGAAAACACCCTTTGTAGTTTGCGTGCCTTATCTGCTTGTTTCCAGGTCCTGTGAGCAAGAAGTACAACTACATTTTTAAGCAGCCTGTGTCATTTGAAATAACATTTTTTCTTGAAATGGTACAGCTTAATGCTTCTAAACAAAGAGCATTGTGCTAATGACTAAATTTGCAATGCTTAATTGTATCATTAATCCTTGATGTACTGTCTTTGTGGGGCTTTCCTTATAGCATTATCACTCTGTAGGAGTAAACCATATTTTTTTTTGTGGGAAACATTATTTTATTCAAGCAAAAGGAATGGAGAGGCTTGTGGTTTAATTATGTTAAAATTTTAAAAATTACCTTATCATACTACTTTTGCAAAGAACTTATTTGCATTAGACAATAACTTTTGAGCAAATAATTTTCTTTAAGAGCAAAAGTAACATAGACTTAGTTTATATAATAGCCACGAAAGTGGCTTTAATGTCATGTTTGTCTTTAATGTATCAGTTTTATCAATACATTCAACATTCCTTTATCTTTAGTAAAAGCTTAACAATTTAGTTTTAGAGGAATTATGGCTATAAGGTTTAAACCACTCTATTCAAAAGTTTGGATTTTTGAATCTTCATCATTGCAATTAAGTTAAAATTGAAAACAATTTAGGAACTTATGCTATGACATTAATATTAGAGTTATTTTGTTTTGTTTTGTTTTGTTTTTTTTAAGTGAAAGCCCCAAAAAAGAAACTTCTGAAGTTTGTGTCTGGACCCCACAAATTATTTTGGACAAATTGACTGCCATTACAACATACAAACACTACATTCATAGACCTGAAGGTTGACATTCATAATGTCATATTTTATTAAGATAGTGTCAAACAGCACAAAAATATATTAAAGTAGTTTTATTTAAAGGTATTTTATGATGTCTTGAGCGGGACTAAAATATCAAACTGGACAGACTGAGAATGAAGCTGTACAAGTGTGGTTTAGGAAACCTCCCTCACTGCATTAACCACATAGCAAGCTTTACCTGATGGACAGCACCACCAAAAAATACAGGATGAGTCAGCTATCATATCAGCCTTACAGTAGCCAGGTCACTCTCTCAAATACATTGACTTATGCACAAGCCTTTTGTTAGGTGTTTTCCACTTGGGGATTCTGTAGGAAAGGAGACAGTATCCTTCCATTGCAATCAGCAGTTTTGGCAATTAATTCAAGCAGTTCAAAGAGTTAGGAGTAGGATGTTAGTTAGAGCTTCAGCACTTTGTTACACAAGTGAAGAGCTGGAAACTAGAACTCCTTCAGAAATGTGGTATTTTGATCTGACAGACTTTCATTTACAGAAGTAGCAATGCCCAAAAATTTTCCTTTTTCTGCTCAGCTCCTGAAGTTGGTTTCTCCAGTGCCTCTATCTCTACTTGGTTGAGGTTAAATGTACACTTTAGTGTCTTTGTGCGTATTTGTGAAGTAGGAACAATACAGCCTGACTCCAAAGAAAGGGGATCAAAAGTGATGTAAGTAGTAGGATGGGAGGTATGTATAATCAAGCAAATATGTTCAAATCACACCAGCTACTTCTCTGCTATTAACAAGGGGCCAAAAGAGGAGGTTTGGGAAGGAAGGGCTCACCACATCTCCCCTGTTTCCTCACAGTTTGCTGTGGTGAGCAGTGGTGCAGTTCACAGGGGCACTGACATTCTGTTCTGCTCTGAGCTACCTTGACTCTCAGCCTGACTGTAAGTGTTGGTCTCTGAGGCAGGCAGAGCTCAGTGAGCTTCTGTTTGTTGTGCTCTGTTTTATTGTCTCCTCTCAGGAAAACAGTCACTCTGATTCATCTGATGAATAATTATCAAATATTCAAACTTTGAAATATGGCTTAAATGTCATTCTGGGGATAGGACAAGGTGCTTGATAATGTTTTTTTCATAGATCAGCATTGAACTTTTTATAATAAGACATTCCATGCAAAGTTTTTGGGTTAATGCATCTTATTCCTTAATATCTATGCCTGCTTGAAGTGTGACATGTAGGTGAGTTTATGCTTTTTTAATTTAACACTCTCATGGTTTAATTTTTCATGTTATCTCATTGTAGTTATTTGCTTTTGACAGTGTGCCTTTAGGAAATATTTTCATTTTTATGTTTTTTGACATTGCCAGTGATCTGTTAGATTAAGAGTCAGCAGCTGGAACTACTCACTTCATTTTTTGCCTTCACCCCTGCTCTTCAGGTGGTCTTCTGCTTGCAATACTCTTCTTAACAAACATGATCAGGCAAAGAAAGTAAAACAAAATGCTATGTTTGATCTCTAAAATCAAATTATTCCTAGTTGTTAAAATTACATGTAGTTTGTTGAATACTGTAGTTGGTTTCTTGTTTTTTTTGTTTTTCTTTCTTTTAACTGGAATGAAGCAGACCTTGCACTGCAGTAAATGCAAAAGCAAAAGCTATTGCATGCAAAGGTCTCACTGTGCTCTTTTAGCCTCCCTTTTAAGCACTTGTAACTGTGCTCTACAGAAAGGCACTATGTTTCTTAGGACACACACTCTTAAAAAAAGGTAGATATTTTGGCTGTTCCACTTGCTTAAAAAACTTTAGTGACAACATGTTTCTCATCCAAATAGACAGAGAGAGAGACTGAATGCCATTGTGTATGTCTCCAATTCCCTGATTGTGAGGTCTAAAAACAAGATATTGGGACATGATTCAAGGAAAATTATGCAGGGAATGTGTCTTTGAGAGCTAAATGTGACTTGATGCATTTGATTTTTTTTTTTCTGTTAAATAAGTACTGTTGTTCGATAACTGACCAATGTTCCCACTGGATTTTTAGCTGTTTTGCTCTAGATTACCATTGGAGAATATTCTAGATTTTAATTGAAGAATGGGGCAAGACATTTTCTTATACATGGGCATTTCAGACTGCCTAGACAACAAAGTAGTCTGATAATAATGTCAATCTTAGCTATTAAAGCTGCTTCATCTATATGATATTGCATTAAAAAAAAAAAAGGTGTGGAGGATTGATTCTCTGAAGTAGTGTCTGTGCTGGAGCTGCATTGCAGAGGGGAAACAAAAATAGTTTGCATGAGGTTAAGGTGCAGGTAGTACAGAGGAAGAGTTATAGAATCCTATTCACTAAATATACCTTCAAGTTTGCTGAATAGACTAAAGTTTTTTCTAAAACTGTGTTAATTTTCTGCTGAATGTGTGAAAAGACTACCTGCTCCTTAGGCCTAAATCAGTCAGAAAAGGAGTTTGCTGTCTGCCAACAGCATAGAATAAAGCTTTTCAGATTATTACTTTAATGTGCCCAACTGTCAATCTGCTGCCAAATTTTACTGGCTATTTTTAAAATTAACATTATTTTAACAGACCACTCAAAAATAATTGTGACACTTGAAAGTGAAAAAAACTTTTTGTGGCCATTTGCCAAAATAATCGTATGTAATAGCAAATAAATTTCTTTCTATACTTCTGTACTTACTGGGGTTTAAATGCTTCACAGTGAAATTCTTAGAATTTTATCCTGGTAGCCTCAAAGTATAGTGCAGAAGAAAACTTAATTCTGATGAATCATCTGCAACACTTATGGGGAAATAAATATTTCAAAGGCTTGATAATTTTGTAGTTTTGAAAGGCACTGTTTGCCAACTGTGAAGTAAGCATTCCACTTTCTTTCCTTTCTCATATCAGTTCTGAAAAATTATTATAAACTGAAGTTACAAATATTATTTTCTCTTAACCCATTTCAACATAAAAGGCAGTTCCCACTTACTACCTTTCAAATGACCATTTATCCTTGTATCCTTGTAGTAGTAAGAAAAACTGGACTGTAAGTCCACAATGAATTTCATATAAAATTATCATTAACTTAAACTAAATTTAGATAACCCTCAACTTGTAGTCACAGTACATGGAAAGGACTCATGATTGTTCCTAGATTAAAAATAAAAGAATACTGTGTCCTTAGCTATAAAAGTACTTTGATGACATATTTTCAGAAAGGATCTTGTGCTCATCTTATTAAAACCCAAAATTTTCTATTTGACTGGAAGATCCAACATTCTAACTGTTCTCTTCCATTTTACCTTTTATATTTCAGCTGCATGAACTTACAGATGGTGTAGGGTTTGCACAGAAAGAAACCACTGCTGTAGGATAGAGTTTTCCTTTAGTTATGAAATATAATCACAGCTCACCACTGTGCGTGATGGTTGTGTACTTGCTCACAGTAGAGGAAGAACCATCAATATGCTATTGAACATCACCAATTTAAAATGTTTAGTTTCTTTCTAGTGCAAATTTAACTGAAAATTGAAAATGGTCCTGAGTTACACCATGAACATCCTGCATGGTATTATTTGTGTTATAGGTGTGCTGGGTAGAGCTGTATGAACTACTATAATATGAGGCCTCATTGGAGACAAGACATTTATCTCTTGAGTCTACTCTACTGAGAAATCTTTCAAAGAAATAGGTATTTATCTTGCCAAGAGTATTTTGTGTAGGTAAGTTCATTGATCCATTGGTTGGAGAAAGCCACTCTGAGGGTAGATGGAAGGAATAAACATACAGCCATCCCAGGAACACAAAACAGACCCAAGCCTGTATTTTACTTTCTAATGTATCTAGGGATCAGTTAAAATGCTCAATGAATGCAGAACTGAGCTCTATCTAAGATATATTTCTAAAAGAATGTATTTTGTCCCAAGGAAACACAGCTGTCTCTGTGTCACTTCTACAGAAGTGACTTCTACAACCTCTTTCTTTTCTTGTGAAAAATGGTAAAATTAAATAGGTAGAAAGAGGATATTAATGTAGCGAAGGAGAAAATCTGACTGATTGTAGTTGACTTAGAAAGGTTTTAAAACCAATCTCAGGAACTTTTATGATTTTTCAGTGTCAAACTCAACAGTGAGTACTTAAGGGCTTTGAGTCTGGTGTCTCTGTGCTGCTCTGTGCTCTGCAAGCATCACAGAGCACTGCTGAAACTACTAAAGTTTAAAAGTACTAAAAAGCAGCTATAACCTATATTTTCATAAAGTGGTTTTACTGTTTTGTTTCTCAGTCAAGATACTGTGAGCAGTAAATTCACTAGAATATGTGTAACAAGGTCTGTACCTGGACATAGTAGAACTTACGGTAGTTTATCAAGAAGTGGGGGCTTCACATTTAAATAAGTGTTAATAAGTTAATAGAAAATATGTCTATTTGTTTACTTTCAAGATGTACATAATCTTGTAATCAAGTTTTTTATAAAGACAGGGATGTAGATGTGGACAGATAATGTGGACACATTATCACAGGTGATGCAAAAGATGCTGTATTATGCTGAGCCTCAAATAAGCTGGAATCTGTATGAACTTCCTTTGAAAGAAACCTTGAAAATTAAAAACAATTATGATGGCCACATCTATAACCTTGTATCACTGCCTCTTTCATTTCAGATGATCACTCTGGCACTCATCATGAGTGTTTCACCTGTCAAAGGTAGAATTTCAGTTGTTAAAAATTTTAGATAAGGATCTGTGTACAACAGCCCACTTATGCAAACTATTTCTTTCTTTATCCAATCGAAAGATACATGCTATTTTTCTCTTAGAAACTTGTGTCAGGGGTATCAGCTGGTTAACTGGTCAACAAATTAAAAAATAATTTGGAAAATTAAATTTAACATGAATTTTAGTTCACAGAATTACAAGACAAATGAAAGGTCAATAAAGGATTGATTAGCAGTCTTTATAGCAAGATGAAAAGGTTTTAGTTTAACAAAATATGTGCTCAGACAAAATTATCAGGTTTTTTCAGGTTCTAAGTTTCTTAAGTTTCCAGAAGTTACAGTCATGCCAAACTCCTGATTTTACAATTCAGCATATTAAAACTCCTTGTTTACAGATGTCATGTATGCTAAAAGTCTGTGTAGTTTCATAGGAATGTAGGAGAAATTATGAACAATGGAAAGCTGTGGAATGGTTGTATCACCTGAATATTTCCGTAAGTCACTTATGTTTGGAAAATGCTTAGGCAAAATATAATGTGTATGTGGACTCTAACATTTTTCCTAGGTAAACTTAGGCAAAAGTTACTGACTCAGTTGGTTCCTTGGGCTGAAAATACACACTATTTTCATGGTTTGTAACACCATGTTTGATTAGAAAAATGTAGATTTTACTTAACATGCATGTGAAGGATAAACAACTAGCCCTTTTAAAAGACAAAGCAAAAGCCCTGTATCCATGACACTCAAAGATTCCCTCATCACAACCATCTTTGGTAGAGAGGGATTTATATGCACTTCTTTCTTATGACATGTAATTTTCTAGAGAAAAAGTAATATTGCCTAGTTTTAATTCAAGTTTCTTCTTTCATAGTGGGGAAGAAGCACTAGGGTTTGGAAGTTTCCTTGAAAGGGTGCAATGCTATCTCCCTAATACCTGCTACTTCATAAATTGTATCATTTTCCTCAAAGGCATATGGAGTTGAAATACCTTCAGGGTGTGGTATAATCCACATTAGGTGTTCATCTAGTTCAGGGAAAAAAAAAAAAACAACAGGTACTATTAGATGCCAACTATACACTCAGAGCCCAGAATAAGAATGTTTCTTCTCTGGGTAATGCAAACAACATGTCTTGTTTCAAGTGCCCAGCAGAAAAGTCTGGAGGTCAGCATGAGTGGTATGGCCTTGTTTACAGGTTTGACACTTTAACTTATTAAAACTGAAGAAAATGAGACCCTGAAAAAATTGGTGTTCTTACATTTAAAGTAGTAAAATTCCTGCTTGTATAATGTGTTCAGTATAATGATAAACCAAGCCTTGCACTTTTGCATGTATGTTTCCAATGCGTTTGTCTCAGAATGATAAACTGAAATGAACAAAGCAAAGAACAGTACAGTTGCTTTAAGAATAAATGCCATTTCGATCTCCTTCATGACACCTTATTTCTGAAAAAAAGGAACCTCAGCTGTAGTCTGACACATCTGATATATCTCAGAGAAAATATGTGAGCATTGCACCTTGTTCAAGAGCAGCTTCTTGTCCCCATCTCCCAGAAACCTCTGTCCCCTCACACCTTGCTTGTGCAAACTTTGTGGATTTATCCAACTGTTGAGCAAGTTTGTCCTCCTGGCCAGTCCTGGGCCTTTTTTGTGGTTCTGCGAAACACTGGACCAATCTTCCTGCATCTGATTTTTAGGAGGAGGCCATGCTCTGGAAAGTGATTTCTCTGGTTAATCCTTCCTTCATATAAAATGCTTTAACAGAAAGAATTCTGTGTTTCTTGTGTCTGGATATCTCTGGATACAAGAAAAAGAAACAGTGGAAACTAATGATTCTCATGGATAAGACCAAACACAAGTCACAGTTTTGAATATTCTTTATCCCAGAGAACTCGACCTTTGTAACACAACTTTCTATAGATGTTTCCATACGGTAATCTTAATGATAGTGTTTTATCAAAATATCTAACAGCCAGCACAATTGTAATTCAGTTTAATTAAGTCCTTGAAGTACACATCAAAAATGAAAGTGGAAAAACATAGGTCTTCTTCAAATATATCAGTAACTATATAATCCAATACTGTATAAGAAACTCTTCCCTTGTTTTATTTCTAGATTGTATCATAAGTCATGCACTATCTTCCAGTGTCTGATGTAAAATGTGGTGCTCCTACATGATTTTAAAAGGGATTTTTCTTGAGTAATCCCATAATTAATAGATTGCCATGTTAAAGGGCTATTCACTTTTCCTTTCTGAGACTGGAAAAGTCTTTTTTTCTTTAAAGACTGACTTTAAGGGTGCCTCCCACACTTTTGTGTATATGAAGTTGTAGTCCTTTAATTAAGCTGATCTTTCCCTGGCTGCACGGGATTGGCCCCCAAACTATTCCAGGACATTTGTGTCATGATCCCACCTGACAAGAGACAAAACCAGAAAGTTAATGAAGCACTCAAGAAATCAGAGGTCTTCACAGCTTGCAAGACAACAGTTTGCTACAGGCATGGCTGGTGTTTGAAAATTGGACTGGAGGCATCACATACATGTGTTTGAACAGCAGCAACTGCTTCACACTGTTGAAAGATCAAGCAGAGGCAAGTAAAGGCTGCTGTTCTGCTGTAAAGAAGCATTCATTAAAGAACTCTGCTCAGCCTAAAGAACTCTGTTACTCTGAAAGGGTTAAACATAAGCTTTTGTAAGATGCAAACATAATGCCATCTTCCATGAGGACTTGAAGTTTTTGTCTTCTGTATTATTTTTTCTGCTACTCTGTTTCTACATTTTGAGTTGTAGAAACAGAAAAACCACTCTTAGGCAATGACACACCAATTAGCACTTTTCTTGTTCATCTAAATATGTCTTCCTGAAGGCTCTGTTCATTATTTCTCAGAAGAGGTTGCTTTTGTTCTTGCCACCTTTACATTCTTTAAAAATCACCTTGCCCAAATTCCACATCTATTCTCAAGACTCAGGGTCTTTAATTTTCTGCTTGTAATTACATCAGTGAATTTTTCTGGTTTGGTACAAGTACCATAGATCACTGCAGGAATGTAATGAGTGTGTCCCTAAATTCTGGTGCAGATCTCTCTCATGAACAACAACAACAAAAAAAAATTAACTGTAAGGAATGGGAGTCACAAAGAATTTAAGGTATTGATAGTCTTCACAATGGCTGCCAGTAGAAAAATGTTTGGTAGTCTAATATAAATATTATAAGACAACTAAACAATTTCCCACAGAAAATACACCAGAGGACATATATGTTTTAGTCCAGTACAAAATTTTAGGAAATTTTTACTTATTTATTCATACCTTGCTATTACAGATGCTGCATTAGGACATTATATGTGCTACAGTAGGTAGTATCAGAATATATTTCAATGCAATTTCCAGAACTGGGAATTTTAAAAAACAATTTTGGAAGGGGCTCCTTTCCAAAAACTTATTAGTTCTTCAAAAGTGAATAAAAAACTATTAATTGAGAGAACTTTTTTAGAAATTGAAACCTCAGTTAATGGAAGTAATGTGATTTAATTTCCTCTCAAAGAATGTGTGGATGCATTATTTTGGAGTTCCTGTGTGAGGTGTATTGGGGGTATATGAATATCTTTCATGTAAAAGAGTGATATATTATCAGTATTAAAGTGGCAACTGTTCTGCTTCTAAAACTTTTCAACTTTCTGCAATATACCTCAGTGGGTAGAAGTTTTGAGTTTGATTTCTCCTTCAGGAGGGAGACAGGTTTTGCACTGTGACTAAATTGTATTATTTTTTTTCCAGAACAAATGCAGATAGCGGTTAACAAGTCATACTTTATGTGGAAACTGTTAACATGTGGAGAATCATGTCTGTGTCCTGAGATCTATCCCACTTAGTAACATTTTCCACAACCAAAAGCAGGTAAAGTAACACATTCTTCTTAGGCTGGCAAGTGGCACCAAATTAAGGGAACCAGCTGATGCTCTGGAGAACAGGGCTGCCATCCAGAGGAGCTGGGTCATACTGGAGGAATGGATCATGTGCAGTTCTGAACAGAGAAATGCCAAGCCCAGCCCCTTGAAGTCAGGGGCCAAGGACACAGTGCAGGGTGCACACTGTTAGCAGCATCCAGCTCTGCAGGAGTAGGAGCACAGCCAGGACATGGAGGGGTGTGAGGACCCACCTTGACTTGGCATTTCGGACCACACCTAGGTACTGTCTCTGATTTAGAGGAGGAACTCTCCCTACCTGAGGAGAGACTTTACCAGATTGGTGTGAGACCAACAGAGAGCCACCTGGACGCTCATGGACTGGAGCATCTGCACAGTGAGATGACCCTGAGGGGCTGGGCTGCCACAGGCCTGGAGAAGGGAAGGCTTTGAGGGCACCTCAGAGCATCCTTCTGCCTATGACCTGCGTTTTGGACAGACAGGTGCAGGCTGTGCACAACCGGTATCATGAGAAACAGTAGGTGTACATTAAAACATGACGAGTTCAAAGTGGAGATAAAAGGAAAGCCTTCTCCTCATGGTGACATCCCAGAATGGAGTGGGTTTCCCAGAGAGCTGATGTGCTCTGCATCCTCAGAAGTCTTGAACACCAGGCTTGGGAAAGCCCTGAGCCACATGGTTCAATCTTCTCAGTGGTGGCTCTCAGGCAGAATTGTTGGTAGAAGCAGATAGCAGACCTCCTAACATCTTTTCAACTGGAATTTGTCCATGTTGAAATGACAATAGCAACAGACCTTCCTCCTTCCAGAAGAAGCAGTGATGAAGGGATTGAAGAAGGAACTGTTTCACATTTCAGCTTTCACCTTTTGATAACGGGCAAAACAGAGATTTCTCATCAACACTTTTCTGTGAATGCCCAGATGAGAGAGAAAACTCCACAATTGTACTTGCAGGCTCAGTCTTATTCCCTGAACAGTTTGAAAATTAAGTGCATTTTTCAAAAAGAAAATTTTGCACTTAGGAATGTACTTTGATGCTTTGGGCTACAATGACATTTCTAAGCATCATCTTGGTGGAAAAACATAGTTGGATGATGAACTGAGGGTTGTTGGATGACTGATGTTTGTATTGAGAATATGCAAATCATGTCAAAATAGTGTTAGGAGAAGTTTCATGCATAACAGAATAGTCTGAAAGAAAAGCACTTGGCAAAAAACAAACATATAAACCATAAAATTTATATTCCTTTACTTTTAAAGGTTAGTTGAACTACATGTAATAAACCACTTTTTTTTAATGTAAAGATTACAATACATGTGAACTATATATTTATATATATTAAATAATGATAAAGCTCCTAATTAAGATGCTCTTTGGTCTCCTATGAAGATAATTTGACAAGCATTGAAATAACAGAATGAAATATTTTGTGGTATTTTATCTTCTAGATATTCAGTTTCAACTATTCACACAAATGATGATCTCCTGCATTTGATGCAGTATCCTCAGTGCCAAAAATGTTCATGTATATGTGTGCGTAGATATATATGTGTGTATATGTATTTTTTTATATATATATATATATTTATATGCAATAAAAGCAATGAAAGATTCTCTCAAGGTGCTGTGTACCTATGGCTTCTACTCTTTCTTCAGTATTTTTTTTTCAGGTCATCCTGAGGGGCATACGTGTTTGAAAAATCTTTAAGTCTTGGACCTCATTTGCTGTGTTTTTAAGTGTTTGAATGTATTTCTTGCAAACACATTATTAAAAAAGAATTAAGAGAAAAAGAAAAAATGGAAAATAGGCTGAAGGACTAGATCACTAGGAAAAAAAAGACAAATATTTTTGTGTTTCTGTACTGCCCCATCAGAGAGTGGCGGTGTATTGCAAAGATATATTTGGTGTCTGAGGTAAGGACAGAAAATCTCAAAGCACCTGATAAAGTGTTTATCATCTTAACACTTTTCTAGCTGACACTAAAAAAAGTTTTTTTCTTCAAAAGACCAATATTTAAAGGGTGTTGATTTATGTAAATAAATAATTTATCAACTTGTTCTCTTTCTTTGCTGCCAACCAGATGCTTCTAGCTTTGCACTGCCAGACGATGTCAGCTGCAAAGCATAATGGCCTTGTGCTTCATGTAGAAATAGGGACATAAATATTTTAAAAATCTTGCTACAGGAAGTGAGGGGGAGTTAGGTTGGGGGTGAAAGATTTTTCTGTTTTTCTGTGAGAGTACCGCAGCTCTACATATTTTATGGGCTAGTTTTATCAGAAGTGGAGGCAGGGACATTTCAGTCTGATTTTTATCTCCTAACAAGACTGACAGACCCAAGTCTTTTCATGGCAATTTGTTGAAGACATCTGGTGAAGCTTTCTAGGGGATGAACACACAGCAGAGTGTTTCTCTGGTATCAGTTGGCATGGCAACTAGTAAAAGACTATTCAACATCCATAGGTTTCAAAAAGGTTGAAGCCTAGTTGAAAATCCATTTGGGCTCCTATCTGCAAAATTCTCCTTTTGAAAATGCACTAAACCTAATTTCAGGGAACCAGGCTGAACCAGTAAGTACAATTGTGGAGCCTTCTGCCTCAAATAATTTCCAAAGCACAGTATTAATGATTCCAGGAAGCAGAGACCTGAGATGATAGACAGCATTACTGGCACTGTACAAAACAGAATATTACCAGAAGGCTGGTAAAGTCTGCTGAAGCCTGGGGGTAGTGCAGGGAAAGATGAGATGAGACAGAGGGGAGGAAAAGATGTTGTTATCAAAGTTTAATACAGTAATTATCATGAGTCACCACAGGCAAATGACTGATTATGCTTCATCTTTATATATTAAGTAACATAAAGTTTATTCTATACAAGGCACTCCATTCCTCATTTGGCAAGATCATATCACTCAAAACACACCCAACAGCTAGCTACACAATATAGATTGCTTATTTAAAAAGACTGGCATAGAAAAACAATATCTTGAAAAGTAGTAGTCACATATTCTGCACAAAAAATCTGAAAAAAAACCCCACCACCAAAAACCCACCAAGTACATTGCCTTTGATGGGTAAATTTATGAATATTGAGAATATGCCAGCCTGGATGTTGTTGTCCTGTAGTTACTAGCATAATCATTACTATCTACAATGCCAGTGCAGGAATGACTTTTGAGAAAATATACTCTTGGAATTTGATTTTTTCTGGAGCACACCCCTTCACAAATACAAGTGGCTTGACAACTGTTGCGACTCTGTAGAGTCACTTTCCATATTTAAAATTATTTATATAATGGATTACATGGAAGCACACTATAGCTGGAGGTGTAACTGGAGAACCATGTTGAAGACAAGTGTGGATCATCTCAAGGTGAAAGCTTGGTTATGGAAACAAGATATTCCTTCAAATTTTTGTGCTGGTGTACAAAAATAGGAACAACCAGTTAAAAGAGTCAGGCTAGGATAGAAAACTCCTGCATAAGTTCTGTACAACTAGTACAGCAGGACTGTGGGGAGACCTTTGCAAAGGCCAGAGTACTGTGGAATACATAGTGCCTATAGATTCTTCCTACTTTTCAGAAAAATGAAGTGTAGCAATACGCCATAAAAATCCAGGATAACCATGCTATAGGAGGCTGCTGGTTTCGGTGTGTTTAGGAGCATACATTAAATCAGTAAAATTGGAATTGCTATCGGGAAAGTATCTGTGTGCACTTGTGCTTATATTTCCCTTTTATACATGATTTTTTTTTGCCTGCTTCTGTACTACATAGGTTACTTTGGAATTTATCAGTGTGATATACTTTCTCCTTAAATAAAATTTAAAATGTAAAAGTAATTGATTACTAAGCCTGCATTCAAAATGCTAAGATGCAATACAATGTTTCCCCTTTACCTGGACCTCCTTAGGAAACCAGATGTAAGCCTTAACAAGGGTTATCCAGGTTAAATACTATTGCAGTAAACTGTACAGCAATGAGTAATCTGGCTCTAATTAAAGTTAAAACTTTTTCCTCTTCCCTTCCCCCCAGACTTTGCCTGTGATCTTTTCAAATTTATAGCAGGGAATAAAAGAGAATTCCTGCCAAACCTATAGTTCCTCACCCCAAATTATGATTATATATTCTTCTTAACTGTGATAAAGTGACAAATATGCATGAAATTATGTATGAATTTAAAACTTGCAGTAGACGCACAAAGTTTTTCTCACTAATGAAATTACATTTGCTGTCCTAATATTGCTGCTCTATGAATTGATATGGATTGTTTCAGCGTGACATTGCTTCAATTAGACATCCAGTCCCCAGTGTTTCACTTCACAGTTTTGGATCTGTGTAGGTGATTCTGGTGAAATAGATTCAGTCTATCATTGAAGTGCTTATTGAAACGCTCTAGCAGTGAGCTCCCTTATTAAACATGAAGTTGGCAGAAATAGTTGTTTTGGTGCTTTCTTACTTGGGACACAAATACAAGATCATGTGCATTAGGAGAGGAACAGCTGAGAGCTTGTGGCACCGTGATACCATATTGATATACTTTTAGAAGCAAAGGAGCACTGACTATGGGTACTGCCTACATGAACCTCTAGGACTCTTCATTTCAGGAGAAGTTTGATACAGAATTCACAGTATCACAGAACCGTTGAGTTTGGAAGGGACCTCTCAAGACCATCTGATCCAACCTCCCCATGCTACTCAGGATTGTGTCCATACAATTTTTGAAGACCTTAATGGATGGAGATTTCACAACCTCTCTGAGTAACGTGCTCCAACACTTGGTCACCCTCACAACAGAAAAGGTTCCTGATGTTCAGAGGAAACATCCTGTGTGTGTGCTTGTTGTCTCTTGTCCTTCACTGAAATACACTGAAAAGAGCCTGGCTCATCTTCTTTGCAGCCTTCTTTCAGATTTTTGTAAACTTTGATAAGATTCCCCCTTTTCACTGCTCCTAGAGCCTGTGAACCAATTTGCTCCTTGCAGGAGCGTGCATTTGCTTGCCTTTTAATTCAATGAGAAGAAGCCTGTTTACATTTACATTATTTAGCTCTTTTTTAAGGGCAAATACTTTGCAAGCACTGTGTATGAGTACTGAAACCAGTATGGCTAAGGCGAACCCTCTCCTAGTTGCAGGAGAAGATAATGACAAGGACTTCAAAATGTTTAGCTCCTGTTATGTTTGCTTGTTTGTTTGTCCATCCCTATTTCTACTTCTGGGGCAGTTGCATTTATTTTATTCAGCACTAGTTATGAGCCTTGAATATCTCATCCTGTGCCCCAGCATTTCCAGTAAACAGATAGATGGTGACCTAAAGTGAATCCAGTTAGATGCAATTTTATCCATTTTGTTTAGTTACTTGAGCATGTGGCAGCATATATCCTATATCAAGGAGATATATTCCATATCAAGGAGAAAACACCCTGTTTTCCCACAATTCACCTATATTCTTTCTCAGGTAAATCAATGTATTTATCTTTGAACGATGCTATACTTTGAGGAAACAAGCACCTTGTTTTGAATTGAATCATTCACACTGAAGACAGTCCATGGGCTTCAGCCTCCACAGATATGTGGACAACCAACCTACAGCAACTGCTCTACAGTGCCCATGGGTAGAGCCTTTGTTCAGTTCCAGTTCCTCTCTTGATCAGTTCTTATCCTCCTGTATGAAAATAGCAGCATGCGGTTAAGAGAGCAGCTCTAATGAGTGTGTTACACCAGTCTGAATTCTTTGCTAGCTGCAAAAATACTAAAACTTTTGAGAGACACTAATTAAAGAGGGAGGGGTGTGGGGGGGATTGGGAGAAAGAAAGACATTAAATCATCTAGTTCCATGCTTGAAATGGTGATAAAACTTCATTTCCACTTTTTGTTTTTCTTTAATGTCAATACAATGGATTTACTAGTCTTCAGAAAAGGGATCCTAGTTTTATTCCTTCTACCTTTTACTTTGTGTACATTGTAGTATTACATTCAATTCTGATGTAAGCTTTCTTTCAAGATATGCCTATTGAAATCCATGAATTAGATCCACTAAGTGAAAAATTAAACTTAATATATCTATTTTCTGGGTAGTTCTTGTGCCTGATTGCATCAATCTGCCTCCTCTTTTTTTTTTTTTTATTTGATATATAATTAAATAGAATCTTTAAAGTACTCCTCATGTGTGCTACTAGGAATCCTTGCTACCAGTGTATAAAAGAGGTTTAATCTTCTGAATCTCTCTTTTTCTAAGAAGATTACATACCACAGAAATGAAATTATTTGAGTGATCTTCTATGATATTATTGCAAAGCCTTAATAAATTGCCTGTAGGAGGTTTCCTATCTTTATGTTTGTTTCTGCAGTTGTAAGCAATGCTAAAGAAACACTAAATGTTTCACTAAAGGAACAGCAGAATGGTTATTATTTAATTATTTAAACATTTCTGACTTGATAAATATTTTACAGATACATTAAAATTATACATTGTCCTTAGACAACTTAATTTTGATTGGATACTGATTAATAACGGAATAAGTAACAGGCCTTCAACATAAAATATATAGATTACTTAAAATAAATTCTGTTTTCAGAATATCCATTATCTAATCATGTGTGATTTAACAAATGATTTAGAAGAGCAACTAGACTTAAACAAAGTTGACCCTCCTAACAATTCTCCCACTACAGATGGTGATTTCTAACCAATCATGGCAGGGAGAAGTTATTACTTTATTCTACAAATAAAGGCATACTTTAAAGGTTAAATAAAAGTGAATGGTATAATTCACTCCAGTGAATTCTTCCCAGCTTACTCCCCCAGATGCAATTGCTCTCCATTCTAAACTCAGACTTCATTTTTAATTAATACATATCAAGCTGTTCTTAACCTGTTTTCAACACAGTACTCCCAGTCACACTTCAAACTTCAGATATCCTTTAATAAAAATAAGCTGTGTTAAGATCTCAGACAGCTCAGGCAGTCACATACACTCATTGTTTTCTGTTCCAAATCAAAAAAGTGTGCTATATAGTAAATCCCTTTTCACTGTGACCCTTCGTAAAATGTTAACTGAAAAGCTTAAGTCTGATGGACTCAAAGTGCTGTGTGATCACATAGGCTGTGTGAGTCTGAGGCTCACAGCCAGGCCCAGCATCAGATACTGGATGAAGTAAAATTCAGCCTTGGAGTCTGACAGATTCTGGGTGACAAGATCACACCAAAAAACAGAGCCAAAGCCCTCCTTCCCTCCGTGGATTTGGCTTTAAAATTAGGTCAAGGGGAACTTTGGAGATCAAGAGCAGGATCTATATATCTAAAGAAACAAAAAGAAAAAAAAAAATCCCAAACCTTTCATTTTGCAGTAATAGAAATAGCCAAACTATTCGGGTGTCATTTTTATAATTTTGATGTAAAAGGATATCTCTACCTAGGCTGAAGCTCTCCGGGATAATCAGATGATCAGCTATAGTAATACTAAACAGTTTTTCAGATCTACCCAAAGAATAAATTGGTATATTGGCCTGTCTCAGGAAACTGGAATTCAGTCAAGTAGGCATCTGAAGCACTTAAAAGCCTGCAGCACTGGAGGTGAAATGTTGCATCAATCTCAGCTTCCTCAGTTTCACTAAAGGCCCGCTCAAGCACAGAAGTCCTTCCCTGGATGTTTAAACAACTTCTTGACCTGGAAAAACAGCATCTCAAAATATGGATGTTATGAGGAAACCTTACTGTCATTGAGAAAACATTTATTGCTGTAATTGCTACTGCTATTAATAATATATTTTTTCTTAGTTATGCAAATATGCTATATTTTATACAAGTGCAGCAGCTGCTTTAAATTGCTGTAAATATATGATAAAATTTTTCATAATAATATATATTATTATAAAACTTTGTTATAATTATGAATTTTCCCCATTTTTTAGCATCAGTATAATGCAATTCATTTTAATACTTAGTATTTCAACATATCCCCAAAGTACCTGAGTTTCTAAAAGCAACAGAAAAGGGTAGGTGAATGCACACTGAGGATCTTTAGCTGTTGAAAGCTAAAGCTGTTAAAATGCAAATGAAATATTTATATTTTTAATATGTCTAGACACTGTAACAGCCTATAGAGAGTTCTGCGAATTCATAATCAACTGAAGCCAAGGTGTCAACTTTGACTTTATCTATTTTCTTTTCATTACGCCCCTTACGTGGCATAAGGCTCATTAAATGATGATTCTCTGTCTTATACAAGGCATGAAGACAAATTAGGTGTTACTATCAGTCATTATTACAAAAATACAAGTTTATAACTAGAAAATATTGTTTAATTAATATAATGTCTAAATTTATGTGTCTGTAGTACTATTTAATTCTTGTATTGTAATTTGTTATTTGAATTTGGATGTTTATTTTGACAATGAAGTTCTGGAGTGATGTTTCTAGTACAGTTCCTAGGGCTTCCAGAGGGCAAGGGACGTACATGAGATGTGATTAAGATTAAAGATGGTGTAGATTACTTCTAGGATTTAACAGATATGTGAAATAAGTTTTCAGTGAAGGTACTACGATTAAGCCTGGCTAAAGAAATTGTTTTGTCTCAAATGTCTTTGAATTTTACTTTATCTTCAGCTTCATAAGTCTTTATATCGGAATCCTGAAAGATCTGACATTGTATATTCAGCAAGTCAGTATTCATTAAGTGTATTAATGTCAAGATGATTTTTTTTCATATAAAGAAGTAAACATCATTTTTACTAAAAAAAAAAACCTTTAAAAGTTAATCAGGTAATAATAAGCTTAATAGACTGACATGAATAATATGTAGAGCTTTCAAAGTTATGTGTGTATATGTATATATATGTATGTATAAAACTAAGAATAAATGTAGGGACATAAATAGAAAATAGGATGAAATGCAAAACATTTTTTGTCAAAGGTAGATCATGTCAGATTAACCCTGCTATCCTGGGTTTTAAATGGCAGTTGACAGAGGAAATGTGTTCTGTGTAGTCAGTCTAGATTTCACTAAAGCATTTGATAGGGTGCCACAAGGGAAATTACGAATTGAATTTTATAATATGGGGCTAGTACAAGAACTTTTAAAGTGGATAAGAAGAGCTAAGTGGGAGGTGATAATGGATTATTCTGTGAAGGTAATTACTAGCTTAGAAAAACATAATGCCATGGATAACCTGTGGACCAATTTTGAGATCAGTCTTATTAAATATATCCTCTAATGTCATGGGCAAATCCAGATTGGTAGTGGTGTTTTCTGTCAGTAATTTTGCAGGGCATCATCAATATAGCTCTATTGAACTATCATAGGAGAAATATAGCAGGATGAATAATATGATGGAGATGGAATTATTTTCATTGTCACAGGAAACCTGAGGGCATACACATTTTCAAAAGTTGATTGCACTGAAGAAGATGTAGAGAAAAACAGATAGAAATATGTGTGTTTTAAAAAGGTAAGAACTGCACAAAAGATTGAACTCAAGACCAGCAAGATGGATAGTGAGAACCTGATGGCCTTCAGGGTTTATTTTGTTTGGGCTATGTGGAGTATGGTGTCATGGACTGAAAGTCTGCTATTGTTAGAGTACATTAGATATTCTCAGGAGCATGTATTTTGGTTTACTTTCAATCTAAAAGTCATCTACTCTGCACACTCTACATAAGATCCAAAGCACAAACCAGAGCACACTAAGAAGGCATAATCAATTTTGTTCAAACATAAATCCCAAGTCTAGGAAAATATCCCATGTCTAGGAAAAATATCAAGAATTTGTCTTATTTGTATAGAGAAAATTACATTTATTTCCTTTAAATACATAAGAAATCAAATGCAGCAAATTAACTTTTTTAAAAAAAAATATCAATACAAAGAAAAGTGAGTACAAAACAAACTAAGAGAAGAATCTCATACTAGATGGAGTTTTCTAATTATAAAAGGTAAGGTTAAATTAAATTCAGAAAATACAGATTTCCAAATCGCGTAATGAATCCCATTTTAAACTTTTGTGAAATTCTTCAGTATAATCTCTGGAAAATGGAAATAGAATTTCCAATGACTTCATTGCAGCAGAAAGACACCAAAGCAAACTGCCTCAGATATTAATATTTTATCTTTCTTTTCCCTAAAAGTTAATAAAAAGAATGTGAAGATGGGTGAAAGGTAATAAGTAATTTAACAGATACATTTTTCAAATTTTCTCCACCTGAAAATGTTCAGGTTTGTGTTCAGCTCCAATGTGACTTGGGCTCAAGATAGATCATACTGATCTATATTGAAAAATTCATTCGCAGTAGAAATTTTTGAAGCAGTCAAGCACAGTCTGCTGTCCTCAAACTGCTGAATCTTTTGGTCTGTGGAGCTCTGTCTTTCTAATCATAAAAAATGTTCCAGTTGTTACTTTGGTTATAATACACTGAAAAAGCTAAGTTCATTACATTGGAGGAAGAAGAACTGAAAGACATAAAAAAATATATAGACCAAACTCATTGTACTGTTACTCAAGAGAGGAAAGATTCCTGAGAGAAGAGTGACAAATTCTGTCATAAGGCATATTTATCTTGAAATATTTGGAGGTGAATTTGCAGATAAAAGGGCAAGCACAAAATTTATATGTGCTATCTGAAATGTAAGAGAAGGGTCCCTAAGTAAATCTACTCTCCCAATACATTATCAATATACACTACATGCATGTATATACATACTGAGCATAATAAATGTATATATCTACTATGCATATTATTGCAAGGCACTTCTCTTTGCTGTGGTCAATTTATATTTCGTAGGGATTTGTTCTTGGGAGAAAAGGACTACTCAGTCCATTAGCTGATCTGAATTTATGATGATTAATTCGTTGATGTTCAGCCATGACAGGAATTACTCTGGTCTAATGAGTAATAAATGTGGATAAGTCATGTGTCCCTATGGATTTCTTGGCCAGAAATTGCATTTAGAAGAAGGCTAATTGTCTAAAATTTATCCAAATTCAATACAAATTTTATTGTCACTAATTGCCTTTCCAGGTTTTGCAGCATTAAAAATATTTAAATGTATTTGTCATACCACTTCTGTGAGTGTGTAAAGCTCAATACCAGTAGCAACTGCCATCATATTTAGGATTTTTAACAATTTCTGTAATTCAGTACTAAATCATTATGAGTAGGAACACAATTTTCCATTTTTATTACAATAGCAGATCATGCCTTAAAATTTTTGTTAATGTCTCTGTAATAAAATGTCTTTACTACTCTTTAGTTCTGACATGCTTTAATTACCATGGCAGTGCTATAAGCAGGAGATACTGTAATCAAGTGACACCCGCTATTGCCACTAGAGTTGTGTCAGAATTACCAAGATAGGCTACAATTTTCAAGAGTTTGCATGCTAAATGATATAAATCACTCTAAGCTTGAACTATAGTACAGAAAGCTACACAGCTTTAGGCTCTGCATAAGTATTATGTGGGGCAGAGAAGAGATTATTATTATAGCACTAACAATGCATTCAGGATTGATAGAACATATTGCTGTACCTGTGTTTCCGTTCCCAAGATGCAGCTCCCAAGGCCCTTACAAACACTGTATTTCACATAAGTGCTATTGTTTAGGACAAATGTTTATTGCAAAAATAAAAGCTACAATGTGCTTAAGAAAGATGGTTCCATTAGGACATAGGATCAACATCTTTTTGACAAGTATATTCATCGCATACCAGAGATAATGTGGAAAACCTATTGTAGGAAGTCTGATACAATTAGGGTCACAAATGTTCTGGAATACACTGAACTTAAACTTTATGCTCTTGAAATTATGCTTTTACTCAGTTCTACTGCATAGTTCTGTGCACTCAAAAGAAAGATGAAAAAGAAAGATGAAAACTTTCCACTTTGTGTTTATGCTGCATTAAAAATATCAATGCACAAAATTCAAATAACACAGGTTACAATTTTTGCAACTATTTACCTATCCTATTAAAATCAGGTGGTCTTTTGGTTTCCTTTTTGAGCTGGCAGTCTTTGACTTTGCTGTAAAAATGATTGTTGCTGTTCAGAACTGACCAATTTGCTGGCAATCTCTTGCAGCAGTCAAAAGTGAGCCCAGTTTCTTGGTATTCTGACCTCCTAAACCAAGGGCAAGGGAGAGAATAGAAAACAAGCTTGTAGAAGGGACGTAGATTTTTTTTTTTTTACATGTTCAGACTGTGTGTTAAGATCACCCATCTCTGTCTAAATCATTATTAGAATCCATGTGGTTAAGCGAAACTGGAGAGATCAATGACTTACAAAGTCATGAATCCCATGAAGTGATGACTTACAAAGCAGTGAAGAACAGTGTGTTTCAATCCTCACATTGCCATCCCTGTGAAAGAGGTGGGCAGAGGTCAAGCCACTGACAGAACCTTTCCTTCCCACCCCTAAGTGTTCACACCCTGACGACTAGACTCCCAAAGTTCTCATTTCCAGTGTACGTGGTTATTTGGACAGTCCTCTACTATTCAGCTGTGGCCCCATTTGGGAGTGGTGCTACCTGTACATTTATCTATTTCTGATAAGCCATCTTTGTCCTGTGCTCATAACTTCTCAACTTCAAGCTTGAGGTGTAAGTAGTCTCACCATGAGTTTACCAAACTGCTTTTTTCCTCTTCATTGCAGTGTGGTCAAGGGGCTTTGCTCCAACCAATGAATTAAGTTTATTTTAAATCATGGGAGAGTCCCTAGTTGGTCTCATTGAAGTAAAAAGTATTTTAATCCATGCTTAAGAATTGGAACTTAGAGAACAAAAGACAGGAGTCAAACACAGTCACTGTCTCCAAGCATGTAAAGGCTGCTGTGAAAAGAAAGAGATAATGTGTTTGCCTATATGTCTATAACATATAGCACAAAGAGTCATAGGTTTACTTTTTGTCAAGATATAATGTGGGATGTGAAAAGAAGCTTTGGAATACTAATAATGGAGATGGGAATAGATATGGGCATAGACAGTGAAGGTTGTGGGGTCATCATCATCTGAGTATACTGTTGTAAAACAATTTCGTCTTAGGGAAAGTAGGGGACAAAGCCTAGATAATCTCTCCAAGCTTCTTTTGCATTTTTAAATATTTTTTTTTCTCTCTGCAGCTGAAAGAAATAACAGTTTAGATATATATAGGCCATAACTGATACCTAGAATTCTTGAAATATGGGCATTTGAGTCAAATATGATCACTGTGTCAGGTTTTCCCAATATCTTATTTCCCAGAGACTTCTGATCCTTCCATTGATGAAAAATGAGGGTTTTCCAATTGGCTGATCACTGACAATGTGCAGTGAGAACATTTAGTTAAAAGTCATTGTCAAAATATCTCAATCTCAGTGATCAAAAAAGACACAGGTGTGTTCTGTGAAACTGTGGGATGAATAATAATAATTGTATTTATAGTGTATTTTTATACTTGTTTAGAAATTTTCATCCAAGGTTCTTTATCAAACCACAGTTATTTCTAACAATAATAAACTTGTAGTATTTCTAATCCTTTGGCCTTCTGCTTGCAATCTGTTCAAAATTGTGCCTCTTTTTAAATTTATTACTGGTTTTGCTACTCTCATATTACCCTTTACTTAGGCAACTGCATTGACTACTTCTAAAGCTGAGAATCAACTTCAAAATTTTATTGTTAACATTAAAGGCTCTTCAAACCTTTTCCCCTTTCAATTTGTGAAATCTGGTTCATGTTTATGGCCCCTCTCATAATTTATGTTTGGCTTCTGACCTGTGTCTCCTCCGTCCCTACCATTTGCTGTGTCAAAATATCAGGCTTCTCCTCAATTAACACTACTATTTTGAAAGTTTTTTTCCCCCTTTGTAGAGTTCTGTGGCTGAATCTTTTGGCCTGTTTATCTTAAAAGTAAACAATTTTCTGTGGCTTTCTGTGAGAATACTATTCAGAGACATATTTTATGCTTTATTATGTCATTCTTCCTTTGTTATTTTGCTGTATTCTGCACTCTGTATCAAGGGTTAGATATTATTGAAAAACAAAGTAGTTATGTTTTTTTATACTCAGCTTATGCAGTTCTAGTTTTTATTACATCCCTAGATGTAATTGAATACTCAGTCATGACACACATGGATAAAAATCATAATCCTGGAGTTGGAAATGTCTTTTCATAATACCTAAAATACTGAGAACTCAGGGACCAATATAAACTAGGGAGGGGAAATGATGAAAGCTCAACATAGAATTATGGATGATTATCAAGATCTACCACTTGAGGAAAAAACAAACAAACAAACAAACAAACAACACCACAAGGCTAATGTATCATCAATAAATGCAACCACACAATGAAAAGCAAAAAAAAAAAAAAAAAAATTTAGTATCTAAGCATTGAAGATGTACCAAAGATAAGATAAAACAAAATGCTAAGACTTAATTTTTAAATTTTTTTCATCAGTTCCCGGTCGTATCATATACCAGTTTACATTCTACCCAGCTATCAATTCAAGACTGAAAGTTGCGATTTACCAGATATGAGTTTCAAGCTGGAAGTAGTTTTGAGTAATGGAGATTTTTTTTGCTTTCTTCAAGAGCATGAGCAAAAGATAATTGCTCACCATTAAAAAATTGTGACAGCTGCATGCCTCACTGTGGCTCTGCCTGCTTTGCCTGTGCTCATTCCTTGGAAATGCAATTGTCTGCTGACAGGTGTCATGGTGGCTTGTCCTGATCCTCCATTTTAACTCTTTTGTGGGATTTTTAACTGGTTTTGCACGGCTTTTTTGGTTTGGTTAAGTCTGGGGTTTTGTAATGTGTCATCTTGGGAAGAGTAAAATTCACTTTGCTAAAACGTTGTCAGATTGGGATAGTGTTTGACTTACTTTTCTCTTGCTTTTCTCTGCCTTTCTCAACAAAAGACATTTTTGAAGGACATAACTGTGTTGTTTCCAAGTCATGGACAACTCAGTTAACCCTCTGCTATGGTGTAACTCCACTGGGACCTTTTCCCACACAATATCCTGAAGCCACTTCAGTTTCACTACCTTAAAAATGCTTGTATCTTTCTGTTCCTTGCATGCATATTGCACAGGGAAGAAGGATATTTAAGTCTGTTCCAAAACACTCTGGTCACATGTAAGCAAACTAGCATGAACAGTGCATAGCCTAACTCCTAATCAACAAGTGGAAACTGTTTGGAAAAAGGACAGTTTTTCTGGGACAAAAAGTCAGTCTCTACTAAGGTGTCAGGTAGGGTATTAGGCAGAGCCATGGGGTGCAGTTGGTCCTACACAGTGTCCCACGACCTCACTCCCTGCACACCTGCACATTGATGCAGGCTCATTCTGGACTGGTCCCATCAAGGTGAGTGACCGACAGGGATGAGAAAACATGAGGTTTGCTCTTGGGGCTTTGTCTTTTTCCACTTTGCCTGCCCTGAGACAGCTCTGTGATGCAAAACAGGGCAAAGTCAATGGGAAAGGAAAAGATACTTTAAAATTTCACTCCCCATCCCCACTGAAACGCTGACATGGGCAATCCCAAACTAGGGTATAGATGTAACAATTTAAATAGTAATGACCAAGTTTCCACACTTGGAAATATTTCTTAGCAAACTAGATTTGTTAGTTTTCAGTTCCATTTTCTCAATTTTCTTCTATTTTGAGAAGTCCCAAGGTAAGCCACAAATGAATGCATCAGTAAGCAGGCTGCACACTATAAACCCCCTGACATCTGAACATTTCATGGAGTCATCTGGTGGGGCATCTGAATCTTCTGAAATGGGCTGGAGTTTATGAATGCAGCAACATCTTTGTTAAATGAGTCTCAGTTCGCAATTCAGACCACATATGTAACGTAAGCAAAGTTCATTTCTTGAAAGTGAGACTATGATCATATGGATGTTCTCTGAAGGAAAAACAAAGAATATTTTACATTTTTAGGCATTGTTGATAAAGCTACAGAATAAAACAAGTACCCATGAAGGAATATATGAATAGATAAAGTAATTTTATCAGCTCTTGAACTGCCTTGAACAGACAACATAAAGTAAATGTTTAATCTTTTTCCCCAGTACCTTTTTCAGTAATTTGACTTTGTTGAAACATTTTTAGTGCAGACCATGATTCAATTTTTTTTTTTTAATGAGAAAATTTTGGATTAATGTTATAGTTTTATTGCTCAACATTTTGTGTATTTCAGGTCTCTAGCTGGGATTATACATTGCATATTACAGATATACTTTTTCTGAGTCTTCTGACTTAAACTGAGGTATTTTGAAAAGTATTCTACTTTCTTAAGATATGAACTATACTTTTGCCATAAACCCCAGACTGACCACACAAAATACAATCTTAAAGAAACAAGAGAAAATAATGCAAGTAAATTGAAACATATTTGGATAACTTTTGAAAACTTTTTTTCAAATCAGGATATTTATTCATCAGCACTTTTCCTAATTTGAAAACAAAATTTTTGCACTTATTCATACTATATAAAATAATATAAAGAGGTCAAAATTAACATAGTACATGAGAATTCTGGTCTCAACATAATTTTATTTTATATTCTTCAGTGTAAGTAATTGAAGAAGTTGCAAGCTTGCAAAGAATTTCTTTTAAATAATTTAAATATTCTGCAGTAATATGAGGACTGATCATGACTTCTAAAAGACATCTGGTCTATTATACTGAAATATACTGTTCCAGTATGTTTGGTCACATGTAGAAATCTGGCATGGCAGCAGGGCTGTCAGGATTGTGACAATGGGTTTGTGATCATGTGCTTGGGAGCTGTTCACCTGTCTGTAGTAGGTGCATGGATACAGAAGTTTGAGCAGACACAATGATTTACATGATTTAGATAAGAATTTTTTAGCTCTATGGTGATGCCAGTAGTGTTGTAAATAAGTTTCTGTCACAGAAATTTTGTAAGAGAATATGGTGATTGGCAAAGAAAATATCTCTGTTATTACCAGATTTAGCATGAATGGGTGGCTTTGAGTAGAAAATAGTCTCCAGTGCCACAGTTAAGTAAAAACAAATACACAGTCAAGTTGCTTGAAATGTGTTCTGGTTCCCTGTCATTTTCCACTTTAATCAAAAGGTGAACTAAATAAGTATTTCACTCTAGTCTGAGTCCGTAGATAAGCCCCTTTTTTTGATAAAATCTGATCACAGTATTGAATTTGAAGCCATAATGTTTAGTATATTTGGCTGAACCTTGACCATTGACATCATATGTGCTTATTTCTGTCCCAATTTTCTAATCTGTTCACTGAGCTATTTACCTGTTTTACAAAATATTAAGTCTGAATTAAATGAGGCAGGATTTTGGCCTTTCCTAATATTGCTTATGAGATGAGAAAGAAAAGGCAATATTTTCTCCTGGTATCCACCAATTCATCTGACACCTAAGAAAAATTTCCCCCAAGTCCACATTCCCAGAGGAAGGATGATGCCAAAGCCTGTCAGAGGAGCTGTCAGACCACCATTACTTATTCCTGAACATTCCAGGGAGCTGTGGAGGCGTAGGGGCTCTGGGGCAGCACTTGATGCCTGCCAAATCCTTGGTGATCTTCAATTAAAGATAGTACATGCATTAAATCTTCTACAGCCACCCATATGCACATCTCTGCAGCCATTGAGAGTTTAATCTTGATAAGGATTTGGGGAAGATAGATGTGGGATGCACAGTGATCCGTGGGGTCCTTCCTGGCACACAGTGGACAGCAGGTTGGCATGTTTCCCAGTGAAACCCAGTTACAGCCCCATGCTATCTACTTCCTTGTTGGATTTCAGTGATTTAATTTATGATTCTGGAAGGAGAATTGTATAACAACTGAAGAAATTATTCCCACAAATGAAAAATAATATAGATAATACCAGGGTCTGCCTTCTTTCTGCAATAGATTTTCCAGATGTGCTAAAGGAGTGTTGTGACCATGAGTGCCACATTCTAGAGGATCTATTAATCTCTGTAGAGAGTCTTCCCTCCTGGCCATTCCATTATAGTGACCTTCTCATACTGAAGTGTTTAGTATTGAAATGGTTGACTTGGTTGCTTAATATTGAGCATCTGTTTTTTCCCATATGTTCAAGAATATCCAGTAGATTAGAAAATGTTATTGCCATCTGAGATTTGAAAGGTGTAGGTCTGTCCAGAAATGCATGGGGTGCTTTTAAAATAAACATTTTTATTTTATGGAATGCTCTTCTGTGTTTAAAAAAGATATATATTCTGATATACCGTATGTTAATTTGTTGTTTTTGATATGAGGCCTTTGAACGGCAGTCTGCAAAGTGCAGTAATTCTGGCTTGAGATGAGAGCCCTTGTTGCACAGGAAGATAATAATGAACCTTGTTACACCCACAATTACTATCACCAATGGAAAAGAGCTTGGCTGGGGAGCTGAATCATGGTCGATGTGTCCCCGAGATGTCTGATTGCAATAATGGCAATGGCTCCAGGTGACTCTTAGCAGCTGGCACAAAATAAAGAAACGTTTCAGCTTCTGAATCAACCGCTTGCAGCAAAGTGGTGTAGAAAAGCACGTGTTTTCAACTGCATTGGGCCCTATTATTGATAATTAAATCTTTTCCACTTTAACCAGATATCAGGCTGTTATCTTCCTGAGTCTGCACTCAGTTTCATTTGGTAACTCAAAGGGGTGAACTGTTGCATTAGAAAAGGAAGAAAAATAATTGAAATTCTGATGGATTAGAAGTCACTATTCGCTGTTCCAGAACTGACCTCCCTGAAACCAGCAAGTGGATGTCCTCAGTTTGCAGTTCCAAATTTCAGCTAAAAATTGGAATGGATTATAAAGAATCAACTATCACCTATCCTATCTATCACAGCATACATTTTACCATATCCATTAAGCATTTTCACAGCATTAAAAACCTGTTTAAAAAAACATATGCACCGTATACGGACTGCAGTTGAAAGTGAGGCCCTGGGCAGCTCAGAGTAAGAGGCAGAGGAGGGCACAGAGGGGGAAATAGGCAAAGGCTTTAGTCCAGGCACTTTGTCACTGAGTCAGAAATGAGGCTTTGCACCCTTCACATCCTTCACACACAGGAGGCTGTTTCCAGGATGGAAAGAGGTCAAGTGTGTCACCTACTGCACACCGAGCAAGAAACAACTGTACACTTCTTGTGTACAGAAGAGGCTGTTCTGCTCCTCTGTGAAGCTCTCTTTGAGTCACAATGTGCCAAAATGAATAGATTTTTCTGAAAAGAACAGTGTTTTCCAGGTAACTCCATGAAAGTCTTTCACCGGGGTGCTGCCTCCACACACTATAATGAAGTGTAAATGCCAGGAAATGGTGTGGAGAAAATGGAGGAAGGTGTTTTCAATCTGAAATAAATTATTATCCTGAGGAATCCATCTGGGTTAATCCACACTCCCTAAGAAAACAAATAATATGATTCTACTTTTCATCCATCTGTAAATTTTGAATAGTTTAATGGCTTTTAGTGAAGTGAATCTAGACATCTTGCTTTGCCTAGTACCTTTTAATAGCAATGCTTGCAAAAAATTCACAAGTGTCACAACTGGATTAGTTAAAAAACACTGAATCCCTGTGAACAGTTTTGCTGAGGATAATATGCCACAGACACACACATAATTTATTGATGATCCACAGTAACTTTTTATGTGGTTAATTTAGCCTGTGTTTCTTACCTAAGCCCTGAGATGACCTTATATTTGCCATGTGTACTCTACAGACTGCTGACATACGGTGACTGAACCTGTCACAGCTTCAGTTTTATTTATTTTACTTCCCTTTGGGGGTGAAGTAACCCAGCTGAACTACTACCACCTAAGGTGCATGCTCACATATTATCTCAGTTCAACTAATATATTTTAGTGTGATTTTACTTATTTAATTAATTCAGACTAATACCTTCCAGATGTCTCCATACAGACAATTCTTAAGTAAAACTGAGTCTTACATTCCATATAGTTCTGGGGTTTTTGCCTGTGTTTTGGGTTTTTTTGAACTTCTGTCTTTGTATTTCCTCTTTCCAAATGTGGACAGCTTCTTTGTCACTCTCTAAGGTTTTGCTCCTTACATAAATTAACCAGGTGTCCATATTTTTATTTTATCTTGAATAAGCGTGGCATATAGTTTCTGGTAGTCTTGAATTAGTGTAAAAACAATGGTTATATTGTTAAATTGGAATGTTTTTGTAAATGTTCTTGATAGGGCTGTGCCAGGCTCATCTCTATGTAATCTGCAGTGCATATACTGTTCAATTTAGTTATGTGGGGAAAATATGCTTCATTTTTAAACCAAGTTCCCATGTAACACTTGATAGCTTTTGATATTTGTACTTGTGATCATAAACACATTGTCTTGTACATCACAGATCTCTCACATGCTTTCATACATCTGCGCATAAGTTTGTATGTAACAGATCATAGAAATTAATTCAGCTTTCAGGTAGAATTTATTAGTGTATACTAACAGATACTCTATCACACATTAAATTTCTTTTCCTACACTCACACACTTCTTCAATACATCATGAGACTTTCTTTTTCTTGTAATGCTGTTACTGACCTCCCTTTTAAAAATGTTGCCTTTATTTTTCTATATCTGTAAGGACTGTAGCTGAGGAAATGTGGACTCCTGCTTGATGAAATTTAAGGTTGTTCAAAAAAGAACAATAACATATTTTATCAAGAATTAACAAAATTAATTATGAGTGCTAACCACAGTTCCACAATTTTTCATATTTTTCCTCATACTCCAGATCCAAGCTCAGACACTTTTTCGTAAGTTTATATTATAAATTATTATATATGTGGCTATTATATATATGCATATATATCAACCAATTAATAACACTTCTCTTCAGTATCAAATGGTCCCAGTGAGTTTGAGGTCCTAATACATTTCACAAACTTCTCCACCTCCAGTATCCTCCAGCACACAGCTGCCGGTGCATAAAATGTTAGAGAAGCAGGATTGCTCGACAGGCTCCTGGGGAGCAAGCTCCCGCACTGACACCCTGCATGCTCCCGTGTGCTCTCAAGGGCACTCCAGCACTGATGAGTCTCCCAGGGGTCTTCAAGCACTGGTAATTTGCCCAGTCACTTGAGGCTGACGCAGAGCTACCTGCTTGACATGTCTGTGGGACAAATGCACTTCAGAGACTGAACAAAATAGCAAGAAACACATTTATTAACCATGCCCTACCCCGTATGTATAGCACTAGAGAGGTATATATGCCAGCTTAAAGATGAAGTAAGAAAAAAAATTATTTTGTCACTTAATTGCAAGAGTAGTGTCAAAAGATTCTAGAAATAAACTAGGTGTGAAAAGAAAGTCCCAAATTGCAAGCGGAGAAATGACAAGGACCTCCATTTTCCTGACAACTTCCTTGGGGAAAGGGAATTGTTCTAAGGATGGGTTAGGCAGCGCTGACAGCTTGTCTGTCTGATTTGTGCAAAGCACAGTGCCTCATTCATCTTGATTTTCTCTATAATTTTTTTTTCTCACTGAAGTAATTAGCAAAAGTGGTTATTTCCATATAGTAGTGGTCAGATGATTTAAAAGGGAGGAAGAAATTCTCATTTCAAAAGCAAGCGATCAAGTACAGCTAGAAAAATATGGAGTAAATTCATCCTTAAAGGCCACAATTTTGTAGTTAATGTTAGCCCAAAAACTAGTTTGTTTATTCCAATCTATGGTCTTGTCATATTTGTTTTCTTCCCTGAACACTTAGCAAAGCTCACCAGAATTGAACTCTGGGATCTCAATGTGCATTTTAATCAAGTAATTAACTGAATATAAAACAAGGAAATTATGAAGTTTGTTTATTTTTCTGTTTAAAAAAATCCACAAAATGTTTACTTTGCAGTCAATTTGTCATATATAGCAATTTATGGCAAGGTTTAAGACTGTAGACATAACACAGTAACTGCTTGTAACATCCTAACAACCACTTTTGATTGTAACGTATGGGTATGGGTATTGGACTGTGCTAATTTCTGAATCTGGAATATCTGTAGGACTATATGTACAAATATCTCATTGAATTTGCTCAGCAAATGAGTCCATTTCTGATCTTGTTGAAAACTCAAATTCCGGGTGGTATTTTATCTGAATCTTTGGCTTTGGAACTTGATTCTTCCATTGATCCCAAAAGTTAGCTTGCCCTAGGTCACTCTTCAATACAAATTTGCTGCCTTCTGTCTGAAGAAATCCCGTAGGAGAGAGTTGAAGTCTGCACTTCCATTGTGAAGGATTACTGGGTTCACATAAGATTTCACTTTTTTTTGCAGTTTAAATATATGAATCTAAGAGCTGTAGCTCATTTTACAAATCAATCAATAAAACATAATTTATTAAATTTATTTTTTAGTGAGCCATGACTTATTGTCAGCTACTTGCATTGATCTGTCAAGTGGTTGCAATTTATTTTCTCTTTAGTTACTCTCTAGCTGAATCCTTTAAGTCCTCTCTTATTAGCAGGATACAACTCTTCTTTTTAATGGTTCAATCTAATAGCATTTTGTTTGCTTGTGCTGTAGGCTATGTGCTCTTTGATGAGAGCAGATTTGTAACTTCTGTACAGAGCTAATTGGATTTCTTGATTATCTCATTGAAGCTAACCAAAATGACCTCCCCATGAAGTGGAAATCTGAAAGATTTTCTTTCAGAAATAATGGTCTTTTCTTCCCGATAAATATTTATTGTTTCAGGTTGGCTAAATATTCTTCTTTTCTGTTTATTTTTCTGTTTTTATCCTTGAAGGATATTTGCCTTCTAATTAGAGTTACATGTCTACAGTCACACTTTCAAAAAAAACCATGTGTATTTCTAGACTGCAAGTCATTTGCATCAAAATGTAAGATCTTGAGTATATGAAGCAAACATTTTAAGGTGATTTTATCCTAGAAGACCTATTTCAAAGAGCTGGTTAAACAAGTGTCACATAGCACTTATAAAGCAGGAAGATATTACTAATAAATGACATGAGACACAGGAAAAAGCACTGTAGGGGATTTTTTGAAAATATTTGCATTGGTAAGTTTACATCGAAATGAATTATTGAGTTAAGTATATGCATAGCTAGATCATTTTAGTAGTCCCATCATACATGACTGTAGCAGAATTATAACTTAGGAAAAACATATTCCATTAGGTTAAACCTGAACCATAAAAAAATTATCAAAAAAGCCTCCCATCTACTTCTGTAGTGCTGATGATAATGCTTAACTTTTCATGAAACTTTTCCTGTGACACTCTTATGTTACTTGTTTAATGCAGCTTTTTCAAGTTCCACAATGAAAGAGTCCTTCAAATTTATCATCAAATGTACTCATCCACATGAATATGTTCTTCAGAACAGTTTGACCTTTATTGCTTTCAGGACTGTCAGAAATGGCCTGAGAAATAACTTAAATGAACGTGTAATTTTAGGAGTCTGTTCACACACTTGGGCTGTGTGGCTCTGTGAATAGCTGAAAAATACCAAGCTCACCAGCTGAGCTGCACTGACATATCCCAGGAAGGAGGTCATTCTGCAGCACACCAGGCATGAGCCATGATGTTGGAACTGTTGGTAGTTGCTTCCAGACTGGTCTCCTCTGGGCTCAGGGTCCCTCTGCCTTCAGCATTGTTCAGAGAACAGACTGCAGATCCCTGTCCTCCAGACCCAAACATTTCCTGGTGCTTTTTTTTGCAAAGAAGCTAAACCTTTGCAACCATGGATAATCTGAAAATAAGAGAATAAAGGGGAGAAAGAGTGCATCTACTCCCTTATATCTGTTGTTTATTGCAAGAAGGCCCATAGATATTTACAGGGAGTTCCAGTTACTAACCTGCCTTGAATGTTTCTCCATGTACATATCAGCAATGCATGTTCTGCATACTGGAAAACTCGATTTCTTGTTTTTTTCCTTCTGCAACTTGGCTACATAGTGATAGATTTTTTTATTTTCTTTTTTACACAAAATTCTATTTAACATAATATTCATATGTATTTTATGGGTATTCACTAACTAGACAAGATATAGGGGAAATAAAGAAATGAAAACATATGATGTGGTCAGTACCCTTCATATAAGACAATCTGAATGTATTAAGCTTCTTCTGATATAAGTACCATATTATTTTAAGATATGGTGGAAGGAATTAATCTTGATTTTAAACACCTGTCTTTGCACTTTGTTTGCCATAGGTATGTTTTTTAATTTGCCAGCAATTTGTAATGACATGACTGTGCAATTCTTTGAGATCTTTAAACTCATTCTGTTTTTCTATCCCATTTTGTAATTTAGTGAACTGCTAATGATTACAGAAATATTTTCTTGGCATCACCTTTCTTTGTGGCATCCAAATATCAATTAAACTGGCACATTCATAGGGAAACATGCCCTTCTTTCAAATATATTGGAGGGGAAAAGAAGCAGTCTTTTATTATTTAACTGATTATACACATTCTGTAATACTTGTTTACAAATATTGGTTTTGTTTCTATTGCTATTTTGCATTCTGAATCTCTCCTTTTCCAGGTTTCCATAGCAACTCTTGTACAGCTTGATCATTAGAAAGAAATTCTCTTTAATTGATCTCCTAATGTATAGCTTAATAGTAACTGTTAAGCAGTCTTTTGTTTCCAGGTCATATTTAAGGTTCATACATTTGCATAAAAACATCTCATTAGCTCAAACCAATCATTATTAGCAATTTTCTTCCTTTAGTTTTTTAATAACTAAATCCTTCATTGAGGTTTTACAAATAGCAAATATTTATAGCTTATAGAAAAGGCTTTCTCAGTCAGCCTGGATGCTTTGTTTCTGTGAGCAGGAAGAAAATTACAGTGCTTCAAAATTTTGATCACATAATACAAAAAGAAGGTGTCTTTTTCTCCAACTGAAATTTAAATAGACCATGCTATCTACAGGCCAGAGGCAATATTTAACATCAAAGTTGCAATATAGCTCAGTCTTGTACAAATATGAATAATGATTTAAAATTGCCCCAAGAATAACAGTGAATTTCCCCACCACCACTGGCACCATGAAAGACATTAAATTCTTGGATTTAGCTGTGTTGCTCATGGCATTCTTACCTGAAACAAAGTGAAGATAAGTAAAAGTAAGTGCAGATTGCATGTAGACATTAATTTTTATTTGACAATAAGGCAACCAATTTTTATATCTACGATTGCTACATGAAGATTTGAAAACAACCTTGTGCTACTCAGCATAAGCAATTGCAGATCTAAACAGGTATGAAATGAGTTTTACTGAAGATCCACTGTGTATATGTACCTCTGCAAATATGCAGCTTACTTTGTCTTCTTGTGTATGGAAGAACTGAAGCATAAATTTGGAAAAGCTGAAAAGAAAATATTTTGCAGTAAGAAGAACTGGGGGAAATGAGCTTTAAGTAGTGCAAAGGTACTTTATTTTTCCCTGATAATCTATAATAGGTTTCATATCCCACTCTAAAAACAGTTAACATTAAAAGAATAGTTTAAAATTATATCATCAGGCCCAAATGCATAAATGGTCACACCATCATGATAAGCTCAAGAAAATATAATTAGCATGTGTAACCTTTTTTTCTTTTCCCCTTTTTTTTTTCTTTATTCCCCCTCTGTCATCCTTGACCCCTGTGTGTCTTTATAGAAACTCTAATAACATTAACATTATGCTACAATTAAAAAGTTAGACAGCACAACAATGCTGCCTGACAAGATATTTTTGCAATCCTTTTTGATGTCATTCTGTTGGGATTGAATGTCCTTTGAACTCTTGCAAATTAAGTGGATGTTCAGTGGATGTATACTGTATCTCTTTGTGCTATCTGTTAGGTCTCTTCTGCTGTTTGCAATGAAGGATTGGTTTGCATTTATCCCAGCATCTATAATTTTGTTAAACAGCAATTATTCATGCATAGCATGGATTTCAGAATTAGGTTTTAAACCTGGATTTACTATCACTTTTCAATATGTTGAATGTAGGTTTTAAATAAATTGTATGATGTCTATGCAAGCTGAGCTGATAAAAATGCATGAGCTTCTGTTTCCTGAACTATTTTCATCAATTAACATCAGGGTTTACCCATAAACAGGAACCCAGCCCCCAGCATACTGGTAGTGTAATGTCATTACTGGTTGTATCATATTGTGTGTGCCCTAGTCACATTATACAGGCATAATAATAAAAAAGAGATCAAGACTTTAAAATTTTGTGTAAATTAATAATTTATTGTCTAGAAGAACCAAAGCTTTTATTAGGGTGAAAAAAGGGTGAAAAATCATGCATTATCATAGCATGAGTTTTCCTTTCCATATCAAGGCACTGGATGAAGTGCATTATTTAAGCTCTATATTTTCAGCTAGAAAGAAAAACTAGTGAATTTTCCTTAAATGTCTCTCTTTTTTTTTTTTAAGTATAGCAAGATGAATAAGAATAATCAATATTCCCCTAAAAGAAAAAAAAATAAAATAAAACATAACAAAACAAAACAAAAAAAACCACAGCAACAACCAACAACAACAACAAAGATAAAAACCACATGGAATTTCTGAAGAATGTCATGGGGAGAGATACCATGGAGTGCTTGACAGTAACAGGTTCCAACAGGCCAAGAAGTATCAGCCAGGGTTAAAGTAGACAATAAAAGAACAAAGGATCCCAGTGGCATTTATGAATCCAGAACAGGAGCATTGTAGTTACTCCACAAGCAGATTTTCATGCTTAAGAGATGCAAGTATTGAAGCAGAAGCTGAAATTGTTGGTCGAAAGTCATAAACCCAAGTTAGGTTATGATGACTGTATTGTTTCACTTCAATATGCAATTAGAGGCAGGAAAAGTCCAGATAATTGAGAGTATAGTTGTACAAAAGGCTGAAAAAAGTAGGAAAATGTGGAAATTCAGAGTAGCATAACAAACAGTAGGAAAACAGAGGGGAAGATGTTTAATTTATATATCTGCAATAGCTATTTTGCTGTAAAGGGCTTTAGAAATGGATTTAGATATTGATTAACTTATGCAGAATACTAGAGAGCAGTGAACCTCAGAAAAATACACTGGCTCTCTGATGACAAATATTTATTAGGCTCAAAAAGTATCTTGTTAATGGTATGCTATTAACCATTCAAAAAACAACATTTATGTTGTTGTCCCTTGGTCAGGTTTTGTACATCAGGACACCATTTTCCACTCGTGAGCTCAGACTGCTTTTTTCCCCCTGAATCAGTTATCTGTTGGTACAAAATATGGAAATACTTATCTCTTGTCTATGTTGTTTGTGATGTTTTGTGCTTTTCCAGTGCACAATACATCCTCTGCATTGTAGACAGACCTAACTAAGACTTTTTTTCAACACTCATCAGTTTAAGTGCCTCACAAACTTTAGTGGCCTAATTTGTCAGGTGAAAGGCTGTTACTTCCTTTGTACAAATGCTAAACCAAGGACCAAAGAATTATTTTCTCAGAGAGATTTCTATTTCTTGAAAGCTGAATACAGATTAGAGTGAAGAAAGCTGATTTCAAGATCTGAAAGAGCAATCTGTAGTGGGCACAGATTTTTCTTTTCTCTCTGTCAATTTCCTTCTGAATTGTATCTTCTGTTTAACCTGCTCCAAGCAATCCTCCTCCACTTTTTCTTCTTTATTTTAATGCTGCCTCTGCCCTGTAATCTCATTTGCTTTCATAATCTCTCCTGTTATTTCTCAGTCTTCACATTTCACCTAAAACCTCCTCTCTCACTGAGTTTTCTCTTAGCCTTATTTCACCACTGAAATACCCCATGACCTGCCCAGGCTTCAGGAGTATTACTGAGTCTCCTTTGCTCCCTTCTTTGGGCCAATTTTGAGACTGAGGTGTGAAATTAACCACTGCACAGTACACCTAGTGATTCAGCACAAATGAGGTGTGATGGGAGGATTACAAGGCAGAGTAGAAGGTTCCTTGAAAAGTGTGAGACTTCACAGAAGATAGAGCAGGCTGATTTCAGGCTTCCTTTTTATCAGATGTTTAAGGAACAGCATAGTCAGGGGCATTTCCAGCAGGGTGTGGGGTACGTAGGGGTCCATAGCAGTTCCGAAATGCAGCTAGTGGAAGGGATATGCTCCAATGTGAAGTGTGGGTCAGGCTTTGTGGTATGTCCTATCCTGCTTGTGCAGCTGTTTGTGTCACTGAAAAATACTGATTGTGAATGATTTTGTGCTGGGCATGGACTACAGAGAGTGCTGTGGGCCATGGGCCAGGAGTGATATCAGCAGTATCTCCTGTCACAGGTGAACTCTGTCAGTTGTGGTAGTGCTATAAAGAATGAACAGGCTTCACCAGAGGTGATAAGAGGTAATGAATGGGGGGTCAGTGGGAGGGACACTCCAGACACTACAGCCCAAGGTTCTGCACTGAGTCTGACTGAGATGGAGTTCATTTTTCCATAGCAGCCCTCAGAGTGCCCTGCTTTGCTCTGCTAGTTGATTGGAAGGGTGTTGATATCACACCAGTCTTTTGGATACTGCCGGGCAGCGCGGTCCCTCTGACTTCCCATCTCAACTATATCAAGGGGCTGGGAGTGGGAAACATCCTGGGAGGGGACACAACCAGACCAGCCGAGCAAATGGGTATTCCATACTGTGTGACATCAACTCAGATATAAAGGCTAAGGGAGGCAGAAGGATTAGGGGTGGCATTTATAATCCATCGTTTGCCTTCCAGAGGATCTGCTCTTCAGCTGAGGCCCTGCTTCCAAGCAAGTGTCTGAATATCGCTTGCTGATGGGAAGTACCAATTAACTTTTCCTGTTTCTCATATGTGTGTAAATTTTCACTTTTGTTGTTGTTGTTGTTCTGTTTTTTGGGGTTTTTTTGTTGTTGTCGTTTCTGTTTTTGTGGGTTTTGTTTTTGTTTGTTTGTGGGTTTTGTTTTTTTTTTTTTGGTTGGTTTTGGTTGGTTTTGGTTTTGTTTCAATAAACTGCCTTACCTCAACCTATGGGTTGTTTTCCATCTTAATCTCTCCCTTCTGTTCCACTGGAAAAGGGGGTGATAGAGTGGTTTGGTGAGCACCTGGCATCCAGCCAGTGTCCAACCACTACAGACCCCCGAGGACAAGAAGGAAAACATGAGTGATGCAGTGGAAGGAATTTTCGAGGAGTATGCTACTTCTGGCAGTAAGAGCAAGGCACTGGGTGTGCCCTGTGCACACCCAGCCACCCATAAAACATTTGCAGATCTATGGCATCAAGAAGGAAAAATGTGTTCTCCTGCAGGAAGATCCAGGCAGACAGCTCTGTAGACTCTTGGGAACACAGATGAAAAGAGGCAGCAAACAGTCTTTGCTTTTGGTGATTCATGTGGGGACTGGCACTCATTTACCAGTCTGAATTATGTTCCAGAGGTGTGTTAACCAAAATTGCTGGGATTAATAAGTCTTGGATCTCCTTTTAAGAATAAAACATGCAGGAACATCTAAGAAATTGTAAATTTATTTTCATAATATTTGCTTAGAATTATAGTTAGATAAAGTTACTGTCTACAAACACTGAGATTTATACTGGGCAAGAGGTGGAACGTAGGAGAAGGGATATAGCTACCAACTTGTATCTAAGCTCCTCCCAGTAAATTGTGCCACAGCAAGAACCATCTAGTAATTATATTGAACCAGAATAGTCTTGTGTGTCTTTCTTGCCAATTTATTCTCAAACCAGTGAGAGAACTGTGTTTTAAGGAAAAGCTGGTATTCCCAAATGGCTCTAATACCAGGCTTTGCCTCCTAAACAATATACACTCTAAAGTCCCAACCCCTGGGATGGAAATTGCAAACCACATAACCAGTTTATGCACACATTAAAAATTGTCACAACAAAAGGAAGGAGGATCTCAGTGGAAGATGTTTTCAGTTTATGCTTCCCTTCATATGTTTATTTCCAGAATCTTATTATCACTAATTCTTCCTGGGAAAAATCTTTGGGCATCCTACCCCCATGAATCTCAGTTGCATCATAATTTGTCCTCTTAGTCTCCCTACTTTTCAGTGTCTTGTAACATCTATTACTACATGAACAAATTAAAGGGAATTATTAATTTCCAAGTAGGATGTGATCTCTGACAAACTATTCAGATTGAGGCTGAAGAATGGATCTGGTTTATTTATTGATATGGATGTAGGTGGGTAGTAAAACATGAGCCAGTTACAAAACTATCACACTTTCATGGTGGGAGTATTTGTGGGGGTGCAGTACAGCTATCGGTGTGTGACAGTCATCTGGGAGGTTGCTCCTTTCTCCATCATCCTGCAGAAATTCAGGGCATTTTCCTAAAGGATAGGAATGAGAGAACAGAGTAACAGAGAGAGCTACTTCCACAAAAATTTGAAGGAAGGTCTTTAGGAAGTTTTATACTTGATGAGTTAATATCTAGACAAACTGAGAGGTAAAAATACTCTCAATAGCTGAAAGTTTCCTCGGTGCACAACTGCGTGGATAATGGGACACAATGGAAGAATGTGTACTGTGCTATAATAATCTAACTAAATGAATATATTAATATATTATTCCAAGAAGTCCTCACCTGACGTAGTGATTTCCTCACCTTTCTACAGAACCTAGATCTTCCAGTTTCCTATTTCTCACAATAAAATTTTAATAACTGGAGTTTGATTTTAATACAGACTGGGATTATATTTAAATTTCTTCATCCTTCTTTCTGAATTTCAGAAAAGAGTTCCAATTTGAAGACCCAGAAATAGCACATAGTTCCTGTAAGATAAAAGACAAAAGACAGAATATTCAAAGATAATAGCAAAATATGAAATTTGTATTAAACATGTTATAAGGCATAAAATTACACCACCTTTTGCAAAGTTTAACAGTGCAAAGAACGAAATCACCTAACATAATTTTATGCTCACTATCATAATAAATTTTAGGTGCACATAGATAATTTCATTCAAATTACTGCCCAAGACAATGAAAAAATGTACAAATAAAAGAAATAAATGTCTTCATTAGATACAAATGAAATATGTAAATTCCTGATCATCTTGAGTGAGAACAAGGTAACATACTTAAAAGAAAATAGAAAAATGTTTATTTAAGCTAACATTCAAAAAATGAAAAAGCAAATATATTGAGAAGTAATTTTAAGATCTGGATAATATCAAATGGGGGGAAAAAGACAAGAAAAAAGTATAGTTAGAAGCTTTAAAAAATATCATAATTATAAATTGTAATTTTGAGTACAATGCGATAGTTCTGAAAGATTGAATGAGAACAAAAATGAGAATAAAAGGAGAAGGATGGTGGGAAAGAGACAGTGATCATAGAAAATACCACACTGAGAATTTGAAAATGAGAGTACGGATGAATCAGAGGACTAAAGTGAACAAAAGAAAGGTGAGAGATGTCAATGAATGCAAGACTAAAATTACATTTCCTATAAGGTTTCGGACACACTGGTACTGCTTAAAGGAACAGCTTCAAAGATCTCGACATTTAAAAGCCAAGACTGAAAATACCAAACACATCCAATATGTATTTCAAAAACCTTAGTAAATACAGGGTATGTTGTGCAAGAAATACCATGTAAAATTTCATTTTATATATATTCTATATTTCTTTTACACTTCTATATTCTATATTTTATTCTTCTGTATTACTTACTCCAGTGAACCAGCTAGTTTGTGATGAAAGCAGTTTTCACAACCATAGATTTTAAACTCAAAAAAACCTGTTAGACTTAATAGACTAACTTTGAGCATAATTCTTGGGACACTAAAGCTGCAAAAAAGTGCATTTTCAGCCCTATGTTTAGTCTGATAATTTAGAATGTCATCCTGTAGCCTGCTAGGATTTGATTTGCAGAAATTGCAAATGGAATATTGCAAGAGTCAATAATTTAAATAATTATTTAGTACTTATGATATGTTCTATTGCCTGGAAAGTCTTAAACAAAGGTATTTGCCACTTAGGCTGAAAACCAGTGCATTTCCTCCTATGCAAAACCTTTTGAGCAAAATAAATTGAGAATTATACCTTGAGTCAGCCTGACTTAATGACATCTGATTTAATAGAAAACCTGCTAGTATGGAAAACATGCTAACGGGTCTAGTTGTTCCTGGTTATACAGAAATTAGTTCACTTCATTGAGAGCACAGTTCAGATAAAAGAAAAATACTAGACTGACAAAAAATATTTTTAATGTGAAATTTTTAAGATGTAATATTTAAGCAGTGCAATGAATTCATCCCACCTTGAAGGTTTTTACACAATTCTATGCAGTCCAAGATTAGAAACATGCTTTTTAAATCAAGATTAAATTTTTTGGAATCCAAAATAAAGATACCTCACTGAGACTGTTCAATTAAAGCATTCAGAGTTGAGCTTTTGCCTAAAGTAACCTCTTATTTTTCTTACCTGAAAAAAAAAATTATGAAAAGCACCTAAAAAAATGTACTTTCCAGGTATGGATAGCTGATTAGAAGTAATTATCCAAGTCAAAAACAATTAATGCAGCAAGCCAAAATCATAGGTAACTTTCTCTGGCATTTGCCATATATAATCCAAATCTTTGTAAGTCTTTTACAGAGTATAGCAAATATAGTAAGGGTAAAAGCTGAATTTATGTACATTTAGGAATCATTCATTCTCTATGTAAAAAACGTAAGCCAAAGTTGGACTCCTAATACAAGAAATCAATCAGGTTTGTTCAGCACTCATGTTCTAGAGGTCTATTGCTATTAAACTGCAAGTGACACGTAAATATACGTATAATATAAATCCATAATGTCATTGGAAATATGAATGTGCCATTGAATCTCTTCTAGTAAGGATTTTGACTGACAGCTCAAGCCAGAGTTACCAATCTGAAACAAAAGAAGAAGGAAAAGAAAGAAAAGACTGATGGAGCAATCTTGCTCCTATTCAGGTCAATGTAACACTCTCATTCAAGCATGATCAGGCTCCCTTTGTGCTCTATACTAAGTACGTAGGACTCACCATCTTAGTGCAACAGGGCTTACCTGAGGGGAAGGTGAAATTTAAAATTTCTTTTGGTCATTAGACTTAAGATGATCACCAACATAGTCATTATGATTGTGTTTATATTATCAGTACAAGGGATTTTAGCAAAAATGAATTGTTTAAAATCTGAGCATCTTTATTCATCCTGAAATTTTCAAAATTAAAAACCGAATTTAATTTTCTTGCATTTTAAGTCTTTCACTACTTATTTTACTGATATTTTTATATATTAGTACCACTTTTTCTGAAATGGATAAAAACTTATTTTTTTAATTCTGATTTTTGGGGGGTCTGTGTAAACAAACCTTTGCTGATTAAGCATTGGTTTTTTTAGTATTCTTAACAGGTTCATTTGTCTTTCCAGCAGAAATCTAGCTCTAACAGGTGTACGTTCTTACAAAAGCCTCTTCTTTCATATAGATTCGATTAATGGATTCCTGTATCTACGTGAATTGCATTTGCATAGCATGACTTTAATTGGCAAGGGATCTCTCCATGTCCTTATTTCAACCCATGATGCTTTCACATCTTTCCTCTGTCCTGCTGAGGAGGGTGAGGGATAGAGGGGCTTTGGTATGCAGTCAGCATCCAAACAGGGTCAATCTCTCACTCTTGGAATGAAAAGATGTGTCTAAAACCAGAATATGGGAGAGGTCTTCCTTAGAACTTAAAAACGTACCTGATAAATGTTACAACCTCTTTCAGTGTTTCTTGCAATGCTTTCTATTCTGCTTCAGGTATGCTCATAATGATCACAGTTTGCACATCTATTTCTTGTTTAAATTAACTAGAAGTAAAAATAGAAAGTGGTATGATTAATCTGATTAATCTGACATGGTCAATATACTCAGAGTACAGTTAAAACACTTCATGTTTAAGATGTGATTGTTTCTGTTAGTATAACAGAAAGGCTCAAGAGGGTTTTTAGTTCAGGGTTAACTCCCATCTTCACAGGAAGTTTCTCAGTCTTGTTCCTGCCACCCCAGCAGTCCTATAGCTTGCCATAACAAAACAGAACCTTTGCAGACAGTGGTTTAGGGTTGTGTTAGCAGTTTAGTGTGCTTACAGGTCAACTCTTTTTTTTTTTTTTTAATTTCTCTTGCTATTTTGGTCACTTCTGTTTAATAACCATTTTTCTGTTGCATTGCAACTGCCTCAGGAAGAAATGAAAGGCTTGAGTTGTTCTCTCCTATCCTTCTAACTAGACTGAGGAATTCATTGTGGATCACCACTGTGTGAGTAAATAAATATATTAACAAACTATAGCCATGATGCCGAAGGTCAGATGTTAGCTGTACCAAAGGAAAGTAAGTTCATGCCTCCATCCCTAATTTAGGTACCTGAGTTATTAAGAAGAACATGTTTTAGGGTCTGCCTATGGTAGGTACTTTTCAAATTAAAACATGCTCCCTTTCCATACTAACTTCAATGAAATTACAAGTTTAACTGCTACTCTCTTCTCATGAGCTGAATAGCAACTATATCAGCATATGATATTTTTATTTTCATTGTCATGGCCAGGCACAGAGATGTTGGACATTTGCCTGTATTGCTGTCAGTGGACACCACACACAGCACCCCCGAGTACATGGCATCTCTGCTCTCTACTTATTTTAGGACAGCTGCCTCTCTCCTGGAGGTGGTAGATGGATTATTAGGTTAGGTTACTGATGGTTTGTTCTGCACACAAATGAGGAAAAAGCTGAATTTGTGCTGTCCAGTGAACTGAACTGTTGTCAGAATTTTAAAGCCATATGAGCTTAGAAATCTTCTTGCTGGACCTTCAGGAAGGCTCAGCAAGCAGAGTTGAGCTTTACTTAAGAGCAATATAGTCTTCTCCTGAGATTCGCTTCCAGAGGTAAATACTGAGTTTTAACAATATCTGTTTAATGGCAAAGTAGATCATTATCAGCATGCACTGAAGTAAGGAAGAATTTGAGTTTCACTGCATTATTTTACATGAGGGGACAGTGGGATCTTGAAAAAGAACAAATATTTCAGCACAGAAAGTGAAGTTCTCTTTCAAATCCAATTTTAAAAGTGTTGTGGAATTTTGTCTCTGTAAAAGGGTCTTCAGAACTCTTCCTACTGACTTTAAACACATTAAATTTAATAAAATTAAATTAAACTCATAAAATTAATCCTTTTAAATTTATAAAATATATTTGGTATAAAAATCCAAACAATATAATTCTAAGTGTATTTATTATAGTACTTTGAGACTGATTCTTAGTTGTAAAAATTATTATACTAATTTACTCAGATAACAGCTTAGTCTCTGGTGAACACACTTTGCTCTAAATCCCTCAAAATTGAGACAAATTCTTTGACAACTGCAGCACAAAGCAATGAGTGCTTCCCATGCCCATATAGCAGTACTAAAAGTCTCCTTTCAGGTGAGATGCAGGCTTCATTCTAAAACATGTGTTTTGCACCCCTAAAAGTTGGAAAGTAAAATCATTGAACATTCTGAAATTACAGCAGCTGGCCTTATGAAAGACTCAATTTTCGCAAGATTTATTTTAAGTAGAATGGTTTGCTTATCTGTAAACTAGCATTAGTCAGATTCAAGTCTGAATCTCTGGAAAAAAAGCCCACTTCTACAGATTTGCAAAATCTCATAGTTAGTTAAAATCTAAAGGAAGCTGAAGGAAATTGAACACTTCAGGAATATTTCAAATAGTAACGCTGTCATTATGAAAATATTAATAATTATTGTTTATAACAGTTATAACTACAGTCAAAGACAGTTCAGCAGCTCGGGTCACTGTCAAGTAGTCCTGGAGGGATTCGGGGCAGTTCAGTCAGCCTGGGAGCCGCAGTGATTTTCCTGCAGCCACGGATGCTGCCTGGTCACACACAAGAGGGAAGAGGCAGTGTGCAGCCTGCCTTTGCAGCACCACCCGTGTCTGCACACTCTGGGATGCATCAACACAAAAGCCACAGCTTTGTCTCAGGCAGCCCATGCCAGTCAGTGTCAGGCCCATGTCCTTGCTTTGTCATGGGAAAGCTGTGACCTCGCCAAAATAAATAAATAAATAAATAAATTAATTAATTAATTAATAGAAACACAAACAAACAAAAAAAACAACAAGCAATCGACTTCTCTCCATTTCTTTCTCACATTTTCTTTAGCTTAGAAGGAAGTTATGTTTTGAGCAGATGGAGGAAGATGTTCCATTCACTGGAGCACCAAATTCCCATCTTGATTTGTTCCTTCCTGCTTGTGACGGGCACGCTGTATCAGACCCAAGCAATTCAATCTCTTTTTAATCCCAGAGGTTGGAAGAGGGCTTTCAAACAGGTTGTTTACTACTCCTGATTTGCACTGTTTTGCTTTTTTGCCCTTTAACAATAAAACTGTTAAAAAGCATATCCACATTCTTATTTAAAGAAAAAATAGAACCCTAATCTTTCTTTAAAATGCTTGCTTAATATTTATTTTATTAGCATAGCCAGTGCTGGTTTAATTCTAAAAAATAAAATAGAAATTAGGATACTGTTGAAGTTTTTTCTTTTTTTTTTTTCCTAAAGGATAGCACAGCAAAAGTTATTTTAGTTTTTATGTGTGTTATTATAGATATTTTACTCTCCTAGACTGCTTGTGTTCTTCCCTCTAGTATGTCAACACAGGACTGGAATGGCTTTCTGGGTCACTGAATCCACTTGCCTCTCATAACAGATATTGTTTCTTCACTGTTTTTTTAAGACCTATTATAAATGGCTTTGCTTTTTCTTTTTATAATTTAAATTTTTTAATGAAGGTTTCACATATTTTCTTAAGCCTTCGTTTGGCTTGTTAGAATAAAATACCATTGAATCTGTTTGAAAGAAACTCTCTTTTCCTCTGGGTAGTAAATTGCTACTTGGTGCAAAGTAAAAATATTTAATTTTTAATATCTTTGGGTAGCGGTTTATCTCCTTCCAATCATTCTTATCATGTAAGAAAGATAAAAATCTCCATGTCTTCAACACTCTTTTTCAGCTGATGTTACCTTTACATGTAGGAAATCTTGTTACTCATCCCAAAACCAATGGATTCACATTTTCCAATATGTTAGTCCCTCAAGATCAGTCAGTTATTGCCAGTTGATAGCTACACATGCCTTTTCCTTTGATAACTCAGTTTTGGCTCATCTGTAAGTTTTATTTGTGAAAATTTCTAGATTTTTTTTTTTGCTTTTTAAATGTCATCAACAGGAATAAACAGATCAGTCACAAGATACTTGAACTCCTCAAATAGCCTTCATAGAACCCAATAGTTCATTTTCAGCAAGCTTTTTTGTCCCTTACAGTTCTTTGTCCACCTTACAATGAATTTCTTAATCCCTGCACTCTCTAGATGAAGTAGTAATTTCCTATGTGGCCCCATATCAAATACTTTAGTAAATCAAGTTTGCATTTCCTTCTGTAGAAAAAAAATGTTATCAGAAAAGGATATCAGATTAGTCCTGCCTTAATCGAACCTATGTTGCATTTTCTATTCTATCTCAATAATTTTATTCAGCTCTTTAAAAGCTAAAGCCTACCATACTACTGAGATCAGACCAATCTCTTCTTACTCTTCTCTTTCACCTCTGCTCCTTTATACCAGCTCTTGACATTTCCTACCCTGTAATCTTATGGCAGTACCACTGATTTGATAGATTTCTTTAAAATGTTTACCCCCTCCACATTCAGATCTCAGAGGTCAGTGTAGTCAGCAACTTTGGTAATGAGTTCCCTTAATTTATTAAGGTTTGCCCTTTTGAAACCCAAGTTCTCATTGCAAACCTACTATAATTTAATTTAAACTGAATCAGTTCACCATCACTCAGTTGGACATTATTTGTACTTTCAGCCCTTTTTATAGCAACATTCTTTAGACTTTTTCATGTATGATAACATCGTCCTTTGCTGGTTCAAGATTTAATGGATTAAGAATGTAATAACAATTAAGCACAGAATGTCTTGCTGTAGTACAGATGCTACCTGCTCAAGCCCACAGGGACTTTAAAGGAGAAATTGAAAATAACTGCCACAATAGTCCACCTGAATTTCTAGCCCAGCTCTGAAATATTGTGAGACTGAAAGGAGTATGAAAGTGTTTTGGTATTACCAAACTATTTTTTTTCTCTAGATAAAATGGACAGAAAGAAAAGTACATTTGTTTCTGGAACAAAATTGGAAAGGTTGATGTCAACTTTGAAAGTATTTGTTTTTCAGATTTTTCTCTGGAAATTAAGAAGATATATGATACTAATTGCTCCCAAATATCTCCCTTCAGTCTTTTGTTTAAAACTGCTCACTGACAGGGGTTTTGGACTGACTTTTTGAAAAAAAAGAAAGGGAATTTCTCCAGAATGCTTCTTCTGCTTGGAATTTTCTGATCCAGAAACAGAGTTTTGAATTTAATATCCCATAGTGGATTTTACTTCCTTGGATATATCCAATCAGTTATCAAATCCATATACACTTACAGCTCCTGCAGCCTTCTGTTGTATTTCAAATATATTTCATCAGAAATATTTATTTTCTTTTAACACAGTGTCCTAGTTGCATTTGGTACTTGCCTAGGGAGATGCAATTATCAGCCTCTTGCTTACAGTCTTCCAGATCACTCAAAATTTTTTTGGACTTTCTTATCTCTCTGTGGTCATACCTTTTCTAGCATTAATAGTTATCATCTTATCTTAGCTATTTTTGGCTATACAAATTACTTATTCCATCTGAGTTTTAGTAAGCATGTACTACACTTGAATCACAAGTGAAATTTTAAAAGGAAGATAAATAAAAAATGTTTTCTACTGGAACCATGAAGCATTACAGCCAATCTTTATTCTTTTCTTAGTGAGAAAACAAATGTTTGAGAAACACAGGTATTACTGGATTTTTTTACACCATATGCCCTTATTACTGTTACCTGAGGTCCCTTTGAAAATCTAGTTCAAACAAAAGCTGTGACAGGTCAGCTATGTTTCTGAAAGATGTAAAGAGAGATGTCTTGCAGGTGCAGTGTCTCTCAGGAAACAAAAAGAATCACAGTACCAGTCAAACACAAACAGGCTAACCTTAGCATTCACCTAAGATTAGAGAAGGTCCAAATCAAAAAGCTGGCATTGCAAAAACATTTTTTTTACCAGGCTCATCTACTTTGGTCATGACTTGTAACTCAGCAGCATACAATAGTTGTTAATGACACTGGATAACTTAATATACTGCTACTAATACAGAGTGTTTGCAGAAATGTTTTAACATTTCACCCCAAACTACTAATTTTGCTTTGATGGGGACAATTCCACAATAGTGAAAAGGCTCAGGAGAACATGTAGCAAGAGTCCCCAGGAGAAGCCCTGCATAGAATAATGCAAAAAATTCTCAGCACAAGCATCTCACTGAGGTGAAACTAAAGTAAATGAATGGGAAAATGCCCCTAAACATCTTATTTCATATGACTGTGAGACCAGCTCCTAAGTGTTGTGTGTGTGCACAACTTCAAATTTGAAACTAAACCTTCCACAGGACAATTTTCCTAGCCCCAGCTTCATGGCTACATGTTGGAATTTGAGATACCAAGTGTAAAATATTTAACACATACATTTGAATAGGAATATTAGCCCATGAAAAGAAAATAGAAGCACACTTTATTGGAAATGAACAGGTAATCTCTATTGGAAAGTCACCCTGTTGTTCAGTAGTGCCATGCTTAAGAAAGATGAGATGGCATATGAAGGACTGTGCTTACAGTAGCAGGGCAATTCCTAGACTGATGGAACGAAGGTAACTTTGAGTGCTGAATTTAATAGGAATGATTTGTTACCTTTCAGTATAAAATATTCATTTGTTAACTACGAGCAATAATTAGTTCAAGGCACAATTAGTACAATAACTTCCAGTAATTTTGGTCAGTGAAGCCCAAATTTTGCTCATAATATTTAATAAAATATTAAAAAGTGTGACTACTTTTATATAATCATCTTTAAAAACCACACTAAGTTATTTTAATCAATATACTTGTTTTAAGTAAAAGCCATTTAATCTTCTGACTTATGCATTAACCTTCCATTAAGTATTAGTGAAGAAGTTAAATGCACCTTAGTCAATAATGCTAATGCAGGAACTGTTGTATTACCTATGGAGAAATGCGTATTCATATTATGTTAAAGTGGCTATCTGTAACGATTAGCTATTATATGTCAGGAAACTGATCATAAATTTGAAATATTCTGTAGGAAATGAATTATAATGTTGAAACTGAGTTCTCTGTACTGTAATAATTTTGAAATGAGGTCATCTACTTCTCCTGGTCAGTGCTTTTTAAGGCAATGATATTGAAGTGATGAAGATACCCTTGATGATACTTTGACCTCACCTTGTGGTTTTGCATCTTGGTAGGTAATAAATGAGACTGGTAATTGTACTATACTAAATGAAAATGTATGAATCTACCCACAGGTATATGAAGAAGTTGTTTTAGCATAAATTCTCATTGCTTTGTTTTTACCCCAAAGTACCTTAATGTACCATTAAGATCAGCAAAATGCTACAGCTACACCAAAAGATTTCTCTGAGTTTTAGCCTAAATTACAGTGTCGAACTCTTTACTTTATAGATCTTATTCCATATGACTTTTTCCTACCTTTTTTTTGCCTTTAACAAGTTTTATCCTATACCAGATTGTGGTGCAAGATACATTTTTTACACTAACCTGGTAAAATGCTTTCACAGTGGGATAGCCCCTTTCCTCCTGTTCTTGTCTGCATATTCTTGTTTTGCTTCTTTGAGATCTGCTGCTTCTGTGGGTATTGGCTGAGCTGATTCAGCTCCCTGATCTAATTTTCTCTATCTTTTTTTAAGAGAGAATATTTTTCTCTTTAGTCAACCATCAAAATCCATTTTTCCTTAGTTTCCTGGTAGCTAAGTCCAGTATGAAGGAAGAAAATCTATGAGTAGGGATATGTCCATATCTTCCTTCATTACTCAATTTTTAGTTTTGACTTTTTATATGACACAAAGGGGTATATAACATATAGGGCAGGTGATCATGAAGGAGACAGCAAAAATTTTGTAAGGTAGCCACTCAAGTGATCCACAGAAATGTACTTTCAAGAAAGAAGAGGGGGGGAAAAGAGGGGGGGAAGCACACAAACATTTACAGATAAAAATAAAATAATTTTGTTTGTCTTTGAGGATGGTCATCAGCATTTCTCAGAACATCACCTTTTTTTAATTGTTGAATTTATTCCCTCATGGTATAGCGCCATTTTTTTCTGATCCTTTTCAGATTTTTGTTTCAGCACTGTAAATGATTATTCTGCTCACATTCACCTCTGCTTGTCCTTTTTCTATAATCTGCGTGCCTTCTGCTGACTTTACAAAATCGTGTCCCTGAATCCTTAAAGGTACATCTGGTGTCCTATGGATTCAGTATATTTGAAGAAACTCAAGATCTCAAAGTTAGGATTTAATTGGCTGCTAAATAATAAATCACAAACACAGATTGACATTGATATAGCAAAACAATAATATTAATATCAAAACATTGAGAAATCTCTCCTCTGAATTGTAAATGCAACACCTTTTTTAAATATTTCTGAATTTTAGGTACTTTTTTCCTACCCTATAGACCACTTTTTTGTCAGTATCCTCCATCTATAATTTAAACTAGAAGGAGATTTAAATGATTATATAGAACATTCATGCAATGGACTGAAAATCCAAAATACTTTCCAGCTCCCTCAAAGATTTCCATTCAGTGATCATTAAAATAAAAATCTAGACAAGTATTTCCACATCTTCCCTACCCAAATATCTATCATTTACGCTCATCTGGGAGCTAATAATACTTCAGAATTCTTGAGTGGTCAATGTTGAATGATAAGCTCAAAGATAAGCTCTGGCTATGGCCACATGGCCACTAGATAATTGCAGCTGCAGGCTGCTTGGAAATGCCATTAGTATCTTACAAGGTATAAAACTTGCTACTGAAAGGTACTGGCTAGGCATTTTGTTAATGAGACAGTACTATGAAATACTCAATCATATTATAATTTTACTCTCTCTTTCATATTTAAATGTTTGGCACAAACCACTGAAATTGTTATGTCCCTAAAAACAGCTGGAAAAGAGAAGTAATAGATTCTCAGTATCTCCACTGCCACTTGAAATCTACTATTTTGAAACAAGTAGATTGCTAATCTAAAAATAATTTATCAGCCTTACATTATGTTAAAATGTGTTTCAGAAGAAAGCACATATATTTTTCTTTATGTCTAAAATCCATTTTATCTTGGAGCACTACAAGACAAAGCACATTTGTTTACAAATAATAATAAAAAAGAGTCCCCAAAATTTCTTGGGCTTCAAACATAACATGAACTGACATTATGACACTGTGCTAAAAAGACTGCTCTTCTGTAAACATTGAGATATCTCCACTAATTCTCATGGTCAGTGCTGGTATCAATGATGTATCATTTGAACAAGTGTCTTATGTCAAATAACTCTTCACTCAATTATCTGCTTCTTTCTGATTCACATTACCTGAGTTCAATGCCTTTGTACAGTTGTGACACTATAATTTTTTCTTTTGGTGCATTTCTTTCAATGGGCAGGAACATTCAGACACAGCATTAATGATAAGCAATTTATCAACTCCATCTCTCCTCTTGACCAGTTTTTGATTTATAGTCCTTACTCATGATTCTTACTCTAATGAAGTTTCTAACTTTTAATCTTCTAGTAATCCATATTTAAACTAAAAACCCTAATTATAAGGTCTCATACTTGGGGAACCCATTTTATCTTCTCCCTACTTAATTTCACCATGGTTGTTCATACCAGGACATCCTTTAATTAGAGTGCCAGTTTAATTCCTTCAGTTTTTTCCCCCAAAATTCTTTTTAGGCATTTCATTTCATAAAAATCTTCCACATCTTATTTTCCAGAAACTCTTTCTCACACATGTTTCTTCAGAGTCTGCCACATCTTTACCACCCTTAGTAATATGTGGTGATGACTGGTGCATCAGTCAGATGATATCACTGTATCAGAATGATACCACTGTACCTACCTTTTCTCATCCTTTTATGTTGCTCATTAATGCCTCCCACTGCTGGTCTATATTGAGTATGGGTTTATTTCATGCAGGAACACATCATCCCCCCTGAAGTAGTGAAAAACTTCTTGATAGAGTCTTGGCCATCACAGTCCGCAGAATAGACACCCATCTCTCTGATCGCTACATGCTGCAAAACCTTCTCTTGCAATCAATAGCAAATTTAAGCATTACTATAAAAACTAAAATCCACCACTCATAATGTATGATGGGAAAAGATGAGAACATTCAGGGTAAATGATAATGAATATCTCATGTCCCTTCAAGAGTAAGAAGTCCTGTGTGCTAACTGTTTGTGTGATCTTGTGTTGTACAGCACAAGGCACAAAACACAGAACACAATCCTGTGACTCTGAACTCTTTGAGCTAATGCTGAATCTAAAACCAAAACATATCAGATTAGACAATTTTGTCTATCAGCATCCACTTCTGTTTAACTGCCTGCCCTCACACTGTCAAATTCCTCATCATTGCCAGCAATCATTCTCTTATTCTTCCCAGTACTCAAGACCCTAGCTGGAAACACCTCTTCATCTTCTCTCTCTTCTTCCAACTCATCCAACCTTTCAAATGCTTCTTGAACATTTTTTTCACACTTTTAAGGTATATATATATTTTTTTTTTCTGTCACTGCAAAAAAAAATCAAATATACTTTACCTTGGTCTTCTCAGAGATATATTTCAACCCTTGAAAATAACTATTGTATCTTCTTGGTCTATCAGCTGGATTATACTAATTATATTCTTTCTCCTACATTCTAAAACATTCAATTTAAGACCATTCTATTTACATATTTAAATAATGAATTGAATAAAACTGTGTCTTCCATTTGTTTAAACTTGATCTTACCTTTTAATTTTTCAGTTTTTCCGCTCTCTAAACTTCTTCTACTTGCTTGTCTGATTTTTCCACCACATCACTTTCAACACTAAATACCTTGTTTTCATGAACTTTTCAGTCACTCCTTCAGTTTAGCATCTGGGAAACAGAACCTTCAATAAAATGGTTAGAATAAATATATTTAATATTAAACTGGTTATAGCTGTAATGATATTTCCATTAAAAGAAAATGTACTCAGATAAAGACAAGGCTTCTTCCTATAATGGCATCGGCTAATGTAGTTGAGGGTCGAGGCCAAATTTTCGAGAACATGAGAACCTGCTTAATTTTTTTCTCTGTTCTAATGTTAAGAGGAACATTTTTGTTCATTCACAAAAATCTGATTAAATATTTTTAGATTGTGCCTGTGATTGCTGCTTACTGTTCCACAGGAAGTGACTTTACTTATGCAAAGTAATGTATCCCAGAAAACTGTTACATGTAGTTTTTAAATGGACCTTATCAAAGTGATACAATAACAGGATTTTGTAACTTTGCTGGAATCTTGACCTTTAATTTAGTTGTTGTTGTTGTTGTTGCAGGGAAGAGGAAGAGGAAGTGGTAAGGGAAGTCAGATTTACTGCTTAGTTTATAACCTGGTGTTTACAATATACTAAATTTCATTACCATTTAAATCAGAAAACACTTCTTAAAAATCACATAAGTTGTTTTGTTTGATTTAATTTTATTAATTTTCATGCCATTTAGAATTTTGCAGTTCTTTTTGTTGGAAATCTATCATATATCTACCAACATGCCTGGAAATGGATAAACCCAAACTTCTATTGGCATGAAAATATTTAAAACTCCTATTTTAAAGAAGTTTTAACCTTTTTATTTTTACCTGCTAGAGGCTAAGCTTTTCTGAATAATAGGCAGCAATCAAGCTCTATAAATTAATTTCCTATTCCATTTTCACTTAAAATACTAAGAAAAAAGTTCAGACATAAATTTACTGGTATGCAAATACTTTATATTCTTGCCTGTGCTAGTTATCTATTCATAAAAGGTAGAGAAGAAGCATCAAAAACTGAGTGAAGGCCAACACAAGCAGCTGGTTAAGCTGCTCACAAAGACCTTTCGCCAGGACCTTTCCAAGTGTCAATTTTCCAATAGGCACTTTTTTTGGCTCTAAATTTTGCAGCTGTTTGGCCTGGTGAAATTGGCAATCAGGAAATAGGCAACTGATCTAAAAAAGAGAATTTTAAGATGCTTTTGCCTTTAAAAGGCTGGAAAAGCTGTAGGGATTTGACAGAGTAATTTGCCTGCACAATTTTAATTCCTAAATCTTACTGACTAAATCCTGAACATTCATCTTTAGCATAATTCTTTTCACTTTCACTTTTTAAAATATATTTTTGGTATTCATTCCTTGACATGCTTTGCATGAATTTTAATGACAATTCTTAATATACCAAAATAATATTTGAGATGTCTTAATGTAACTTGCATTGTACACTTTGGATAGGTACCTTAGCTTGTAATATAATCTTTTGAAAAGTATCCAGTCTAACCAAGCTTGACTTTCTCAAAGGTCTATTCATTCATTCCATGTAGGACCAATACAAACACATTTTGGAGATTTACAATCATCACTGATATTCTAGGAAAAGTCTTCAGTAATGGAAAACAAAGAAAAAAAAACCATCAAAAGTAATGTCTTGAACACATATTTTGAAATTCTAAAGCAAGGGAAGTCATTATCAGAATTAATATGTTTTCAAAGAATCCAACCCAAACCCTTTTGAACTTTGGATTCATCTTCTTGTGATTTAACCCCAGCCATTAACTAAGTGCCATGTAACTGGTCCCTCAGTACCCACCCACCTGCTCAATAGGATGGGGTGAAAGGAAAAACAGAAAACCTGTGGGTTGAGATAAGATGAGTTTACTGATATTTTTTTAAGCATATTAATAATAATAATAATAATAGTAATAATAATAATAACAGTAATAATAATAGGACTCGGCCCCCGAGAGGCGAGTGATGCCCAGTGACGCGGTTGCTCAGCACCTGCTGACTGATGCCCAGCCTGTCATGCTGCAGCTCCCCCCAGTTCATCCCCTGGCCGTGTCGGGCTGTGTACAGAATATCCCTTTGATCCCCTTATGGCCAGGTTGGATCAGCTCTCCTGGCCATGCTCCCCCAGCCTCTTGGGCACCTGATTGCTGCAGAGCTCGGGACACTGAAATGTCCTGGATTTAGGGTGAGCACCACTGAGCAACAACCCAAACATCTCTGAGTCACCAGCATGATTCTCACACTGAATGCAAAGCACAGCAATGTACCAGCTACCAGGACGAAAATTAATTCTACCCCAGCTTGAATCTGGTCATATCCAATTTGAAAATAATAAGGAAATTTTAAATATAAATTGTATAATTGCAGCGGGTTTGATTTTTCCCAATTTAGGAATGCTGATAGAGGAAAGTGAATCTTCCAACACAATATATATCAGTAAGGAGTAGGAAGAGCTTCTACATGCACAGTGTTGCAAATTTTTTTTGTTCCCAGCTAATATTTTCCCCTTAGTTATGGTTATTTTTATTGACTAGCAATGAGACTAAATGTAATACTGGGAAATGTAGAGAAAATTTGTTTATGAGTTCAGCTAATGAGATGTGAAGTATATGATGTGAATGGAATTTTTTTCTGCATCTCAGTGCATCATTGCAGAATTATTGAGAAAACAAATATAATGAAATTGAATTAGAAAATTATTTAAGTGGTTCTATATCCTCAAATCTTAGAATGTCTATATAAATATGACTGAAAAATATAATGTATTTTTTCTTTATTTAAAAATATTTTCTCTTTCTGACTTTTTCCCTAGCTTCTGCATCCTAAGTAGGCTTTTGTTGTTTGTGTCTCTAAATCACTAGTTTCCTTGTGCATTAGAGATACTAAATTAAAAGTTGCTATTATAGAGTTCCAATATCTCAAATAGCTTTTTGTTTCCATTTCATTTTGATTGATTTAATTAGGGATCTAAAGAAATAATTTTCTGTGTATACCATAGTATTAAGATGAAGACAAAGGCACTATTCATCTTCCATAAAACCAGTTGATGGGCCAGATGTAAAATCAATTATCTATGGTGAAGTATAACCTTGTATGGCTTGCTATACTTTCTAAATTCTCACCAAGATGAGCCTGACAATTGCTTCTTTTTCAGCAAAGTGTTAATAACAAAGCTGTAAAACTTAGATGATGAGAGAATCCACAGAAGTTTTGGAGTTCAGACAAATGTTTGAAGGGTCAGTTTTCATTGAACTCCTCCAACCTAAGAAAATCTTGTTTTGTTTAATAGCTCAACATTTCCACATGGTTTAAATCTTCTAATGAGGATGACGCATCTTCGTTGTTCACCCTTAGTCTTAATTTTAGTCTTAATTTCTGTTATTTGAGATTTGGGGAGGGAGGGGGGAGGAGGAGGAGGGAGGGGTGGAAAGTCACATGGCAACAGCGTCCCTCTCAAAATCAGCATACAGATACCTTCAGCATTTTCATCATATACTCCCTCCCTGTCAGTCTTCCATGCCCTTTAAGTATGTGGGTATTTCTTGCTACATTTTTAAATAGATTTTTTTTTGTTCAGATTTCTTGTAAGTATTTCTCTTAGAAGTAAAATTACACTGAATCCAGCATAACATTTTCTCAATTACAAATTGTTTCATTTGATCACACTTTTCTTATCTGTAAAATGTCTGGATCTGAAATATTTTGAAAGAATATCTGTAATAACAGTCATCATCTCCTCCTACTTGCATGTTCATACTGTGAGATTACTTAGTATCTCCTTTATACGAAATGTATAATTTTCAGTCCCTAGTTCAATATGTGTCTAACTCAAAGTGTGTGAATTTTCCTACTGATGATAGCAGAGGGCATTAATTTTGTTTTAAAAGATGGATATTTCTATAGACCCTTCCTTGAACTTTGCTCTCATTGAAATCACCCTGTTGATTTCAGGAAAAGCCGAAACAGGTTTATTAGCAGGGAGTGTCCAGGTGAAAATAAATGTACTTTCTTTTTCTAAAATAAGCAGAGTGAAAAGGTTTTCAGGAACACAACACTTCTTGCAGAGAACTCTTTGGAAAGTTGACTGGCATTGATAGAATTACTGGTTTTTCTTTTCTTTTATGAAAGAGAATTGGCTTACAGACAGAAAAGATTATTTCTGTCCAGGATTTTCCCCATCTGTGGTCCATGCTGGAAATATTATTGACATACAGAAAAGTATTATCTATATTGCCTATTTTCTCCAAATGAATTAGAGAAGATAATAAGCAATAAAGATTATAACTGTCTTTAAGAAAAAGAAAATTGACTCACTTCTAAGTTTAACACAAGAAAATGTAGTGTTTTAAAGGATATCTAAAGCTAAAATAAATGTTAAGAAAGCAAAACAAACATTTATCAGAATGCAGGTTGTATATTTCTTGTAAAAGATATTTAAGATCCATTTTTCCTAATAGATGTCTAAATTATAAAAGAAGAAAGAACCAATATTTTCTTTTTCTTCTTTTTATTTTTTTAAGAGTAGAGATAATTCTTAGGTAGCTCTTTTAGGATTTTAATCATCAGATCTAGGAAGAAATTATTCTCTTCATCTTGCAAAATGTAAGAAATATTCCTTCTTATGAAGCAAATAAATCCTCATAGTTTAAACTAGAAGAGAACTATCTAGATTGTTATCTTTTACCACAGACTTCTATAAAATCGTGATTAAGTTTCTTCTTGATCATTTCTACTTTATTAAATTAGACAAGTAAAGACTAGACTGATTAAAATTCCACCTGGCATCCCCCATTCTACCTGACTGTGGTGGTAATTAAAACTTTATTCAGTCTAGGAAATATTTTCTTTATTCTAAGAAATACTTCCAGCTGACATTTTGTCAAAATTAGCAATTTTTATGCACAAGGCACATTTGATAGGTCAAAACAAATAATGTTTTATTTTTCTCAACAATTACACCAAGTAACAAAGATCCCACATGATCAGTATATTACACCAGTGTATTAAGGCTGTTAAGGCTGATTCAGAATACAAACTCTTTAATAAGTGAGACCATAGAATTTTTTTTAAAGAAATCAACTTACTGATCCATTTGGTACTAGTATAAACTGATGAATTTTCACACTAGCTTGTGGATGTAGCCCAGCAAAGCACTAGTGAATCAACTCACAGAATTTCTCCAGGAATTTAAGAGTCCTTATTCACAAATAGATTTCTTATTGACTTCAATGGGACCACAAAACAATGCACTAGCTCTTCCAATTTTACTGTGTAAAAAGAAAAAGCTGACAAAACAGTAATGTAACACACATGGAGAGTAAGCAACAGAGAAAGGAGGAATAGGGAAATGAAAGGAGGAATAGGGAAATGTTTAAATACACAAATGCAGGAAGAGTTTGTGTGTGTAAAGAACCAAAACAGTTAGGAAAACACCACTGCCTATTAGACTAAGAAACCTTGTGTTTGTGAAAGAAGTCCAAATTTTAAAGGAAAGTTTTGTTACAATTATTATTAAAATGTGGGTTTGGAGAAGGGAATACTCTTATCTTTACTGTAGGATTCCACAAGCTGAATGACAATCATCCCCCTTTATTAAGAAATATATAGTTTCCATCAAGGAAACTTTTTTTTGAAGGGACATTTCCAGTTACACACATCTGCTCCCATAATTTATACAAAGTACACCATCAGAAAACCTCCTAATACGTAATCATATATTTAACACATTAGCATATTCACTAATAGTTCCTATCATCCTGTATAGTGGACAATTCACTAGGAATTATTTCAGAAGGTTTAAATGCAAAATTCTTCTCAATATAATAAATCAATCATATTTATTTAATTAATGCATATTGTTAATATGAATATACATCATATGCACACTAACAATAGTTTCAGAATCCCTATATGTTTGATAGTCAAACAAAAAAAGCCACCCAAATGCAGTCTAGAATTCTCATGAAGATATAAATTTATTCTCAGTGTCATCTTGCTATTTATGTGTTGATTATATGTAAGTTATTTAATGGTTTATGTTTATTGACTGCACTATATCTTCTCATTTCTAATACAAATAGCTGGCATTTAAAATGTCTAAATACTTAATTAAAATATATCATGACATGTGAAGATTTCAGAATTCATTACTCTGTTTCAAAATTCCATGGTGAGCCAGGGAAAATTATGTTTTAATATGTTTAGTGTTATTTACTTGAGGATTTATCTAGATAATAAGGAATAGTGCCTTTAATGATGTAGGTAGTAATAACACCAAAAGTCTTATTGATTACTCTTGAACAATTACCTGCAGCTTGTGCATATTTCTCATACTATAACACAGTTTCAGTGTGTACAAAATGAAAGAAGCACATCGTTTTTTGTGTGTGTGTGCAATATTTATATGTGCTAAAAATAGAACGGAGCTGCATTTACAAGTGAATCCATCTTTCATAATAAATCTTAATTAAATAAGTGTCTGAACGAGCAGTTCTGTGTGCTGGCATCATGCATACTCTCTCAGAAGATTTCAGATACAGAACTATCATGAATCTATCTATAAGTTTATAATTATAGATCAACTTTTTGTTGTTGTTTTTTTCTTTTTGACAATGCGCAGATCAAAATGTCACGTTCATTAAAACCTACTTGGGATGATGGAGGGATTTCAGATTTCTTGCAGTGACAAGAAATAGGGAAATTACTTTAATGTATGCAATGCTTAAATATTGTCAGATATTCATCATATTTATATGCTTTGCCTGCCTCTTTGCTCAGGGTGATTTAATACTACATTAAAGTAGAACCTGGGAGGACATCATAAACAGCTCTTGTTTAAAGGGCATTGTGAAGGAGAGCCTTTAATCTGATTGATGAAATAAATGGAAAGTAATCTATCCTCTATTCAACAGCTTGTTGATGATATGAAAGAATTCCTACTGAAGCAAGCAAAGCTTTAAAGAGAAAGACCTCTTTCATCCTGTCAGCTTCTCATTTTTAGAAAAAGTTAAGTTTTTCATCATGGTTCAGGGGAGTTCTTGTAAAACGTTCATTGAAAATTTAAGAGCAATTACAGTGTCAGACAGCTAGAAAAATTGCTTTTACTGAGTGAGAGTTCTCTGACAGATGCATTGTGGGAGAATTGATTCTTTCTAAGGGATAAGTGAATTGTCATTGTTAGTCTCTTCTCATGACATCTAGCTAGATGTCATCTGCTTTGTAACAGAAGATTTGAATCAGACAACTGTACTCAACACTAGACAGTGTCTAGATTAGTTCAGCACAGAAATAAGCCTGTACTCTGCATGGCATCAACTGAGCTTTTAAAGATTATGGATGAGCAAGGGTTTGAGAAAAAAGTTTGAAAAATCAAAACCAAAGCTTTATAGCCACTTCAGAAAGCCTGGATGTTTAACCTGTAAGGAAGTCTGTCAAATCCTTGAGGAAACCACATAGAGAAAGATCAATAGAAACCTACTGGCTCCATTAGCTTGATGTAAAAAGGGGAAGAGGGAAACCAGCTCTTCCACAAGAGGAGATACATTATTCCAGGGATTAAGCTGGATCAGTTCTCTTGCAGAAAAGAAGACAAGAAAAAGAATGAAGATTCTTGGTGGGCCAGAACTGGAGTGAAAGGGCTTGTCAGGTAATCTAACTGATGATAAGAGAGCAGTTTATTGAATAGGAGGTGTCTCTAATTAGGTGTTCATTAGCATAAGGGTAGGTGCCAATTCTAATCTTGAGTTAGCAGCAGAAAATAGGCTGTCATTCATTCTGCAATCCCTGAGATAACTTCATACTATTGCTGAATCCAGTCCTCATTTTTATGTGTTTTTTTTTTGTCAGTTTGGACTGCAGGGATATAATTGGTGTGTATGAATGTCATTGGCATTTTCCCAAAACAGCGCTGTCAAATTCATTAATATTCACTGTATTAAAATGTGATATAATTTGAATGTAGTATGCATGTATGTGGTTAAAAAAAGGTATGTAATTTTAAATATAATAATGTTTCAATCTGAAATCTTCATTTCAGTTTCTGAAACAGATTTGACTCTACATTTAGATCAAAACAAAACAAAGCAAAAAAAAGCAGCTTTTCTTATTTTAAATAAATTCACAAGTATCAAATTATTTTTGAAACAATCAGCTAAAATACTCTCCACTTCCTGGTTAGACAAGTATACTCTTCACGAGCTCAAATTTCAGTAATATTTTGTGGTCAAGATTTACTCAGTATCAAGTTTTTATATTTTGCACTCCTTATTCTGTGCACTTGGTATATTTGAAGGAAATTATATAGACTTTAATTTAAACACTGAGCATTTCTTTAGTTTCTCAGGAGTTAAATAGTGAGGCATTTTTAGTTCTTTATATGTTCAATTATTTAATCCTTTAATATGAATGACATTATCATTTAGACTTAAATAAACTTGCTCCCCTTGGAGAGATTCTATTTATATTATATATCTCTTGAAAGGTTTGGTGGGATGGCCCTAAGAGGAAATAAACATAATTTTTCAGCTGTGGGAAGTATAGGCCTGAACAAAACTGTTTTTCCTTTTCTGAACATGTTTAGAACACCATAAGAGTTTATATGCCATTAAAATATTCTTTTAAAGCAGTGGAAAAGAAAACTGTCAGGGCATCGTTTTCAAGAAGTCACTGATGCTAAAAATCACTGACCTGTGTTAGTTTCAGTACTGCTCCTGACATTTTTGCCATTAAGATTCAATAGATCTCTTTATCGATGTCCATGAGGCATTTGGATGAATCAATAATGATGATGGGAAAGCAAAGTGTAATTCTATTTTTAAAATGCTGCTAGATAGAGCAACACACAAAATTGATGCAAGTTCTTAATAGTTTTCCTTTCAGTACTCTAATGTTTTGTATTTTCACCTCAGTGAGTCCTAGCTAGCTACTTTATTATAAATGGAACTTGTTGTGTTCTGGTATTCTAAATAAGTATTTTGCTAAATTTCTAAGGTGGCATAATCACTGAATCTTTGACAAACTACAAAATCAGGGCTTTTTAAAAATAATTTTTTCCAAGGGAATAAATTTTTCATAGCATTTTCTTATCTAAATTTATTTCTGCAGTTGTTAGAACTGTAAGTCTGTGGGGACAGATACTGAAGAAGGGAATGCATTTGTAATTAGTGTATAAATCAATTGTCTTTTTCAGTTCCAATTTTACCTTAAGGAAAATTAGGCATCAATTCTGTTTTGTAATGTGTAATAAATTATATGCAATTTTGTAAACTGATTCATATTAAGAAAATTATCCAGGTCTCAGTAAAACTAACATGAGCCTCCACTGATTACACTGTGTTTTGACGGAGCCAAATCTAAAAGTCATGGACAAGATTATTTCTAAATACTTTTTTTTCCCAACTCCAGATACAGTGCTGCAGTTAGAGAGGGATTGTTTCGAGATTTTGGTTTGTGATGTTTCTGAGAGCAATTATTCTATTTTTGCTGTGAATTATTAATTTTAAAAAAGGCTGTGACACATGCAAGTGTTAAAATATTTATCTATAGCAGAACAAAGATGTTCACTTAAATGGGTGTTAATTGCATAAAAATTCAATACAATTCAAAGAATTTTGGGTTTGAGGTATTTTTTTAAATATATCTAGACAAAGATCTATTTATCACAAACATATTTTCAATAAAAATAAGGGTAAAGTGAGACCAGTGATATATTTTTGCAAACATAATACACAGTCTTTAGGAAATCACAGCTGAGAACTTTTTTTCTCTTGTTGACTTTTCTCATTTACTGGTAAATGTACATGCACCATCTCAATTTATTGTTCAGAGGAAAAGTTTAAGATTAAACACATTTAAAAAAAATACAGTTGAAATTTTAACATGTGACTACAGTACATTTCTCTTGAGGGGTTTTTCTGTTTCTTATTGATCTTTTTTCAAACCAGATCCTTGCTAAATATGTCAGAATAACTAAGTTTTGTTTTATTTTGTCAGAGTTTCTTTTCTGACAGAGTTATAGCAATATTTCTCTACTTCACATAACAGTTTCACTAATTATGCCTAGATGGATTTGATATTTCCTTTCAGAGACTGTTGCAGTCCTGGTATTTGTTTTCATGTATCACTGTGTTATACAGATAGTGAAATTATTTACTCTATATATATCAAGTAGTTATCAAATACTGCAGCAGAAACACTACCTTTTGAAAAGCAGTCCCTGTGTGTGTAATTGCTAAGAAACAAAAGGAAGTTTATGAAATAGTTAAAGTTGGAATATATGGTTTCATTCTGGTATTTAACTGCCAAAGTTGAATGTGATGGAAGGCATCTGTGGCTGTGTTTGTGTAAGGTTGTCTTTAGTGGCAGAGTGTATTATCTAGTGTCACTTTATGAAACTTTCAGTGGTACAGCCTTTTTCTTTTCCAGTATGTGTGTAAGAATTACTTTAATCTTTTTTCTCTATGAGAAAAGATAAATATTATCTGCTGTATATACCTGATGAAACACTTATCTTTTTGATAATTAATGAACCCATTTTAAGTCCATGTTATGCTATCCATCTTTTGTGGTACTGAAATGGATGACAGTGTGATTATGTCTTTGAAAGATAAGTAAATGTGTGTGCTCTTAGATCATCAGGCTTTTAAAATACCAGGAAAGTAGAAGTACAGCAAAACTGGGAGTATTCCTTAATCTTGACTTATAATGCAGAGTGGTTCATGCTTTCATTTTAAAATGTGCATTTTCTTGCACTACAAACACACACAAGATTTCAAAGGCCTCTGCAAAGGTTTGTATTGATAGTTTACATTTCATTTATGACTTTTCCCTGTATACCACAGAATAATATATATGTTATACATTGAATATTACATGATTGAATATTGATTTCTATACATTTGACATAAAAGAAAGGGAAAAGTCAGTTAGAAAGGAATAATGCTGTGTTTTATGTGAGAATTCTCAACACCATTAGAAGTCAAGTTAAACTTTGAATTCTATTTCAGTGTTCTTGTCAATATAAACTGGCTTGCAGAGACACACTTAGAATTATAATTGATGGGTTTCTCAGAATACCTTTGTCAGTTGAGAAAAGTATAAGCTTTGCATTTCATTATTATAAAAGTATATTTTTAAGAAGTCAAACAGATCCTCTTGAGTGTCTTAAATGGTACATTTTTGGACGTTTGTGTTACAATATGGAATAAAGTCCAATTATCTCGTTTATCACAGCTTCTGAAGCAGCTTACACTATAAATTCTGTTTACCAAGGGCAAAATTATACTGTCAGATTCACACATGCTTATCTTTGAAAAGTGACTTACAGAACACATTTTACTGTTTTAAAGGAGGAAATAAGAATATGAATTGGAAGAGGTCAGTAGACCTCTGGACACTTGATTCTCCTGTACACCAGTAAAAAAGCTACTGCAGCTTGGAGGCAGTATATAACTACAGGTAGGCAGAGAATCTAAACTAGAACCAATCCAGGGTCATTTCTTTCAAAATTATGAAATTATGTCTGCATTTTCTGGTTCTGTATTTCTATCAAACAAAAGTCCATGCCTCAGAAGATTGTTATGTTCAAAGACCAGCCAAATCTAAACTTGGAGATACTACAGACAGTATATGATCACAGGTATTGCTTTATTACTTATGACAAGAGGTAATTAGGAAACACATAAAGCTACAGTGATATTTGCTTAGTATGCATGCATTGTCATGAAATATTAATGATGATCAGCTATCTTTAAAGTAATTTCTATATCATATTATCAAAGAAAGAATGAACACCGACAATTTTTTTGTTTGTGGACAAAAAATTCCTTTCAAATGTTTATTTGTTTACTTAATTCCTTAGCCCATTAAAAATTATAGTAGTGTGTTAGTTAACTAACCAACATATAGAAATACTTTTATGTTCCAGTGGTTTTCTCTTCCCTAAAATTACGGTATTTGAAAAACAAATAAATGTTTGATTTCAATTCCTTAAATCCAATTTCTAGAAATTGGACCATAAGTAAAGACAGCTAATTAAATATTTTTATTAATGTTAATGGTAATGCAAGAAAACTTAGTTTATGAAAGTTATCTAGTACATTCTTCTCTAATTTATGCCAAATTGGCATTTCAGGTTGTGTACACGTACACTGAATTAATGACATCTTTAAAAGGTGGAGCAGCCTGATGGGGACTTAGCAAAACCATAAAATCATTGATTTGCTTTGGTTCTTCCACCAAACACGTCTTTGAATAACACATTGTAGTCATTAATCTGTTTAGTTAGTTTCTGTTAGAAGTCACTTCTTCAATATGCACAGTCTTTGAACAATCTGGGACATATACATTTAAAACATAGAAGGTTGGACTCTGGTGGTTATTTTCTCTAGAGACCAGTAGCAAAATAATTAGTCTATTTCTTGATTGACAATTATTATAAAATATGCATATATAAATATAAATATATTCCTGCATGAGCTCTAATATGTAAAATAAGTCATTGTCAAAAGTGCTAATTGTGCATTTTTGCTAAGCGTATTTTATTTTAAAGACAACATTTTGCAATTGTATGTACTCTTCACAGTAACAAATAACCTATTCCTAGAAATACTGTGCAAATCTCCTATAAAAATGTAATCATTGAACTTCTAACTGAGTAAATCTCTTTCTCTGGGGATACACAATAACCATCCAGATACAATCCTGAACAATGTGCTCTAGGATGACCCTGCTTCAGCAGCAAGGTTCAACCAGATCACCCACTGTGGTCCTTTTTAACCTGCCCCATTCTGTGATTTATTTACATATTTATGCAAGCAAAGTTCATGATGACTACATCTCTACCTCCAAATCCATGAGTATATATTGTGCACACGGTAACAGAATCTAACAATGTGTGATCCATATAATTTCTAGGATACTAAAAACGTCTTCAAGTTTGCAATTAGTTAATAAACTTATTTTTTCTTACATTTTCCATTATTTATATTTTCTGTCTCAGTAAGGTCCCATATAGATGATATCTTCTTGATAAGGTGAAATTCTGAGCCACATTGAGACAGCCTAACTGAAATTATTGAACCCATGGAGTGAATGTGATCATGCTTATCAATATGAGCTGGGAATTGGGACTTCTGTGTAGGCTGAAACTTTTCAGAATTTACATATTGTTCTGTCACTGTGGATTTTTTTTCCTCAGAAAAAGAGATTTCATTCTTGATTCTAAAAACTAAATTTGTCATCATTTTTCTATTTCTGAACTGTTGTAGTTGGGAGCCCCTTGATCTTCTTGATTGAAACATTTAATCTTTTGAAGCACGCGGTGTGACCACCACAATCATGGTATACTATATCAAAACTAGTATGATTTATTCATTTTGAAAATTCACAAAATAATAAGTAATTATATTAATATCATATTCCATCCTCTGATGAGATTCACTACTATTTAGTCTTTTGGACAAATAATAAAGAGGGAGGGATTCTGTTTTCCTCTTTATTGTGCATAGCCATCTCACTCTTCTGAAGTAGGAAAGTCCTGCCGTAACACTTGCCATAGAACAGCAGTTCAAAATTCAAATATTGACGGTAGTACAGTATATCAGGTCACATATAAGTCTACTGAAGCTTGGTTCACTAGCCATAACTTGAAACAGTACACAAACAAAAATTCTTTTGCATAGGTTTTCTAAAGAAGGGATACATACTCCTGGGTGCTTGTGTTTTGCCTGAATCTGAGGTGAGCACCGGCAACCTCTTCTTATGCATCTATAAATAATTTAAATTATTTCATACCTTATGTTATTACCTTTATGACTATGCATGTTTACTCAAATTAATATTCAACAATATAGTAAAAATATGTATTAATAAGAAAATCTGAATTGAAGCAGATTCATGCAGAACGTACATACATTTTCAGCACATGCTGAAACACTGTTCCATACAGCTTTGTTAACAGATTATAAACCTTTTGCTTATTATTATTTGCTAATAATTATAAAGGATAAAAGTATGTAGTACTCAACCACAATCAAGTGCATTAGAGATATGACAGTTAGGCATTTGTTTCAAAATATATCTCCCACCAATAATGTATACATACAGCAAACATGAGTGTCCATAAACATAGGCTAACATCAGCTAGATGTTACAACTAGATGATAAACTAAAACAAAATGAAATTCGGAGGAAAGTGCAACAGCAACACAATTCTTTTTAATACTGTTGCTCAGTGAGATGCTACGCAGCAGCATTATGGTCCCTACCTGAGGAAAATCTATTTGGTTACCACTCACTTTACTTGTATTTGTTACAAGTACAAACTTTCCAAGCTTTGTTACAAGACTGAGTCAGACAAGGAAAGATCTTTCACTCACTAATGCAACACCTGTTGCAACACTAGTTATATGACCACATTGCGACCCTGTTTTTCTATCAGTTTTACTAGAAAGGGAAGTGAAAAAAGGAATAAATTCGGATTTCAGGAAAATTAATTACAGTGTTTTAACCAGAAAAATAAGGGCAGGTTAGAATGGCAAGCAGAGAAAGGATTTTTTCTTTGCATAAAGGGCTTAAAATTTAACTAAACAAAACCTTTTCATTGCATCTTCTTCCCTAACACCCTTCACCAAAAAAATGCTGCCAACTAAAGCACAACTTACTGATTTTTACCTTACCAAAAATTTTGTGGGTTTATCTATGATTATGAATAGCCTCTAGCTCAGCAGGTATTTCTGAATATAAGTTCCTATTCCTGATTCAGTTAAAATGGAAAATTCCTTTGAAAAATCTGTATAGAAATACTTTGATTTCCGTTTCAGTTCACTTGTCAAGAGCAAAGAGAGTGTTGCCATTCTTGTACTTTAAGGATGTGAGGTGTCACATCTGACAAGCAGAAATAGATTGGAAGTAAGTCCATTAATATATCTAAAATCATTTTGTAAGTGATCATTTTTAATATACACGAGGGAGTTACACCTACACATCCAGGGAAGAATATATTCACTTTGAATATGGCTCATGTCCCACTTCACTGCATATAAGTCCTTTCTGATATAAATTATTTCTCCTCCAACCCTTTTTCTCCATGCCTGAGGTATTTTAAAGCTCAGTCCAGCAAAGACATTTGACCAATACCAATTGTGCTTGGAGAAAATTATGTTTAAAAATGACAAAATGTCTAAATCTGAACTCTTTGGTAGTACATAAATAAACAGCGAGTTTATTCTCTGGCCCAAAAGTGACAAATTCTCTACAAAAACATTGACATCTCCAGTGCATAAAACCTTGTTCTCAGTTTGTACCTCATCTGGTATATAACTTTGAGCAAGTCACTTCACCCTTTTTCTTGAATATTTAGACTACAACCTTGTGGGGTAAGAGATTGTCTTTGAATGCAAATTTCACAACAGTGTTCCTACTGCAACTATATTTTAGCTCCAACATTCCATTTCAGTACAATAATCCATTAAAATATACCAAGTAAGAAATAATATGAGTAAGCTCTGATTCCAGAATGAAGAGAATCACCTACCTTTAGAGGCCTGTAGGCAGTGGCAGCACACCCATACTGAAACCTTCTGCCTCACAGCAATGAGAGAAAAGGCAGAGGTGGAATTTGTCCCCATCTCTATGAGACTTGAAGTGCAACCTGGCCTCACATAAAATTGCTTTTCCTCTATATAGGACAGCTCTCTATGCTACATAAAATACTATAGTTATTAATTCATTAATCTTCTTTATTCTGCATTTTTAATGGGCTTTATATTGATTTTTATTACTGTTGGAAAGGACCCATTTATAGAGCAGAGGATTTAAAAGAAGAATGTGGTTTGAACAGGACTTTGAAACATGAGAAAATATCCTGAACTGTCCTTTGCCATTCCTAGTAAAAAAGAGCATTGTCTACCAGGAACTTCTTGCTCAGCTCTTTTATGAAACTGTTTGTGCTAACTTCTGTTCTTGACCTTGGAAATTAACTACATGCATTAATGGGTATTGTGTAAAGAAATTACTCACAAAAGCTTCACTTTCTGACTTTTCTATGCCTTAACATTTGTCGTCCTTTTATTTCCTTTTCTCCTGCCCTCTGAAGGTTTTGATGTCCCCTTGTTAACCTCCTCTTTCAAGAAAAATTTTGCCACATATATTTATTATAGGTTAAAAAAAATTCTAATGTAGTTGTGCCAATTACTGAGGAAAAAAAATGCCAGAATTTTCTATCTATGAAACCTTTGGTTAACCTCCTACTATATATATATTATATGCAGTGCTAAGTTTCATTATCACATTCTAATTTTTCTTTAAGAAATTTCATACCATTTACTGTGCAACACTCATTCTCAGTAAATTAAAAAATTTGCATTAGCCTCATTGCCTATGTATAATCTTAAGAAATATATCCTGTGTTCAAGTTCTGCTTTTAAAATAGATATTTTAAGGATTTATTCAAGGATTTACGAATAGCTGCTTTAAATCCAGTTCTAGCTTATATGCAGAGCCTTGATAAGGACTTAAATTTGGAGGAAAGTAAAGAATAAATTTTATCATTAAGGAAAAAAAAGAGAAAAACCACAAAAGCAACAGAATAAGATCATTAACCTGAGTAAATACAGTTAATCAATAAGCAAGATCTCATTAAAGTCAGGCTGTAAACCACGGCATCTTACTGAAAAGATCTATATCAAAAATCAACTGCAAGGAATTTTTTTCAAATAGAACAACACAAAGAATCAGTATTTTTAAAAATCATCATGGTTGTATCAACAGAATTTAAAAATCAAAATGGAGCAGACAAAATCTTTGGGATGAAAACCTAGAGCCAGATTAATTATTACAGAATGGTAAGCAGAAAATTTTTATAAAATAAGAATGATAGAGAAGCATAAGGGTTTGCAAGTGAAAATGAACAAGAATTGTGGGAAGAAATTATTATAGAAATGCAATGGTCAAAGAAGATTATGAAGGAAATTTAGATGCATTTATATCTCACATAATATTTTATTGAGAATGTGTCTAGATAAGATACTTTGGCTCCTGCTGTATATCTATTAATAAACATCAGATTAAATAGACAAATTAATATGTCTAAAGTAAGTTGTATATTTAATCCTAGTGTGGCCTGAGTGCACTCTACATGAAGTAACAGTAGAAAAGGGAGAAAAAGGAAGAAAAAAATAGGGGGAAAAGTGTTTCTTCTAGGCATAATCAGTTATGAAGGTCAAATAAAGTTTATTCTAGAATTTGTAAACAGCTAACCAGCACTATCCCAGCGTTATTAATTACTATCTTCTAGGATACCAGATTTGATTTCAAAGAACAGAGAAGGAACCTGTCAAAATAATGGTCTGAGTGAGGCCATGTTGAGGTCTGCATGACCAAATGGCTGAAAGTAATCATTACGTTCATTAACAATTCAAAACATGTAATAAAAGAAGAGACAGAGAGAGGCATTTTACTGGACAATATTAGGATTCAGAAAATCTCAGCTGAGTGGAGACATGTGAAAAAATACAAGATAACAAAAAGTCAAGATACTGCAGTTGAAAATTTAAATGCATAGAAAAAACTGGGAAGAAATTATTTTTCAACACAATCAGATCAAAAAGTCCCATGTTGGCCTATACTGTGATGCAATTTTACAAAAGCATCCTTTGATGGATTCTTAGCACAATCATTACTGTAAGAGCTGGTTCGTGAGCCTGAATGCTGCTAAGTCATCTTCCATAATACCTGTACATCTTAGGTAACTATAACTTAAGGTTATATACTGAAAGGGGAGGAGAATACAATGTGAACAATAAAACACCAGAATGATGAATATTAAAACACTGCAGAACATTAAGGAAAAATTAAAATTAATTAATTAATGCCATTTTCCCCTTTTTTGGTGGGGCCATATTTAATGAAAACATTTGTTAACTTCCTCTCAATTGTTGCTGGTTTATCCTGCTCTAGGCCATTAAGGAAGAGGAGAAAAAAATTGTAATTATTTTAAAAATGGTTGACATTGAAAAAGCATTTTTTTCAACAGGATCAAGTATTCAATCCCCAGGGTTGCACCATTAAGAATGAGATGAGAAAACAGAGTCTTAATAAAAGCTGCTCTAAATACAGCAGGTGTTAATAAATATCTGCCTAAATAAAGTATTTTATATATCTCAAAATGCAATTTGTATTCTTAATTGCTCTTAAACTGATTTACAAAAGGTTTTAATAACCTTATTCAGGGTTTCTAAACCACCACACAGCATAACTTACAAAGGTGTACTACCCTTCAGTCTGTGTCAACCTTTTCTTCTTAATTTATCTAATTCATCACTTAAAGTAGGTCAAAATCCTTGAAGTCTGTCAGATTTGAAAGGGGTCACCTGAAAATAATCTTGTCTTTCAAACTCTTCTTCCTAGCAAATATCATCAGTGCACAATTCATTCTTTTTCACAATTCCTATATATATAAAACAAAATATTTGGGAAGGTAAGACCTTAAATTCTCAACATTTTAAATTGAATGAAATTCCGCTTCCATCCATAACCAAATATTTCCTTTAATCTATTAAACTAGCTCTTGGTGTTTTTGTCTATCGTAGATTTGAGAGTAAATAAGAAATTTCCTGGATTTTGAGACATACCTCTTTATCACTCAGCTATACATTACTGAGGGGGAAAAAAGTCTGTGATTTCATAAAGGCTGTTCCTTAACCAGGCCAAACTTTTCAACTAGTGCTCTGATCTACTGATAGCATACAAGCCTGAAAAAGCCAAGAATGCCAAATTCTCTTGGCTTTCACCCGAAAAAGAATTGCAGATGGTTGAGCCCAGAGACAAGATTTGAACCCAATGTGTAGAGCCACTCAGAGCAATTTTGTCTGGAGAGTTTTTTCTTTGAAATTACAAATGCTGCACAAAAATCAGCCAGTTTCCCTTGTACATTCTGAGGAAACAAGAGAAATTAGAAAATAGAAATCACCTACTACCCTGGGATGAAAAATTCAATTTTGCCACTTTAGGAATGGAATGTTTTCATATCTTTCTTTGAATTAGATGTCAAAGAGACCTAATTCTACTACAATATGCCAATTGAGATGCATGGTACATGCTAGTAGATCTTAACATTAAAAATAAACAATTTATTCTACTGAAAAGAATTCTAAAATAGGCATTATTCATTTTAGCAATAAAACTTATCAGTTTCTCCAAATATATTTTCCATTATTTTTCTTTATGTAAAAACATAAAATATTCAGGTTGTATTCTTCTGAAACAAAGCAGTTATTGAACTTTTCTAAATCCTTTGTGAAACAGAAAGACTTCAAAAATTTTAAAATAAGTTGAGAACAAAAAACTTGAAATAGAAGACATTATTACAAAAGCAGCTTGTTTGCCAGTGACTGTCATCACAGTAGTATCAAAATATGTTCATTCATAAAGCTGAGCTTCTCTGGATTACAACAAGCAAAGATTTTTGGAAAACAAGTAACAAATAACTAAGATTGTATATGACTTACACATAGTCTTATGAGTTTCTGACTGGCCTGAAGTACTTTATGTAGTTACAACATTTTTTCCTGAGATTTTTATGTTTAGAGAAAGGTATATAAATATTATATAGGGGGTTTTTGCTTTTTCATTGAAGGAATACAACAACATTGACATTTAATGAGGCTCAGTATGCAAATTACCTCATTTATAAACTCTACTGTATGCATAAGCCAATGTAATATTACATTTGTGATATATACATGTTACATTAAGATAAGAGAGAAACTTTTTTCACAAGACTTTTGGGCTTTAAACCCAAAGTTCACTTTCTTTCCCAAAATTTTTACAGCTTCTGAAAAAAAAAAGTATGCATACCCTGTATGAAGAAAAGCCCAATTAATCAAATTTTTGAGATTTTTCACATGGAAAATTCATATTAAATGGACACCTTAATAATCAAAATTCCTTAAATTCAACTTTCCCATTATGAATCTTCCTCTCTTTACAAGAAGACAAGGCTACAGTTTCATTCCTCCTGCAAAAATGTACTCATTCTTTTTCATGCTGAAACACTTCAGCAAAGAGATAATATTGTATATAACTCAGTTTGGTTACAGCTCTGGGCCGGGAAGATTTATTTTAAATATCAATGCCCAAAGTTAAACATCTTGATAAGCATTTAGCTACAAATCTTCCATTAAAACATACCCACTAAAATGGACTAAAAATCTCAGTTCAGTAGACAGCCCTCTGATTACTTTCTTCTTTCAACAGTAGGCTATTCAAATTCAAAAATGGTATTCAGTGAGGAAAGAGCAAGCCCTCTCCTCACAGTTTGGTGCCACAGGCAGAATGTTTTGTGAATCAAATTTTACAATCTGAAATGAGCCACCTTGAAAACAGATACATCCAAAGGCACTCCAGGCTGTCACTGAGAAGCATTTTGACATTAGCTTCTCAGACACTAACATTGCTATCCCTGCGTACACCCAAGGATCCCCAGACTTGAAAAAAACAAACAGGGCAGATCCTGGCCTTTATGGAGCATGGCCAAGGCAGATGAGCTACAGCCTCCTTTCTCAAAGCCTGATGACGGGATCAAAGATTTCCAGAGCTGCTTTGGATAATTTATGCTGGTATGACTTAGAAATATAACAGAAGAAATTATTCTATCAGTTCTCTCTATTTTGTCCAAATCCAAACATGAAATTTTTGTGATTAGGGAACTTACCAAGACTATGAGAGACATATTATTTCCTTATTTTCTCATCCCTCTCCCACGATATTTTTGTATCCAAGGCGGACACATCTTGATGTCAAACAGGTCATCCAAATACTGACCAGAAGATCCAATTAAAAAGCCACACTGAATGGCATAAAGGTCTGGGTAACCTGTTTTGATTCATTAATCAACACTGTTTTGAAAAGGATGGTGTTTTAGAGATCTTCTGAGATCAGTTCTAGCTCCAAATCCAGCCTGAGTTATCCTAAGTCTGCAGGACAGCTATTGGGAGTATACAGGAAGAGGTTTAAGTTTTAGACTTCGTGGTGTATAATTTTTATTATTTTTTCAATGTATTTTACTTTATGTTATTCTCTTATTCAGTTTCAACAAAGTTGTGGAAATCATTGGAGCATGACCCAGATATTTTCCCATAACTACACTGTCTACCTAGCAATGGGGACAGAGTCTCATTTTCTTGGTCTTCTCTAGCTAAACAAAATTTGAATTATTCTCTGCTTATAAAATACAACTCTTCCAAAGAAATTCTTTTTAGTGGAGCTCTGTGGCAGGAAGGAAAATCCATCCTTAAGATATTATTTGGTTTTGAATTACTTCCTCAGGTTAATGATAGAGTCAAGTGTAGTGTATAGGAAATATTCTTTTGTGATGCATTTTTAATGCTTCCTGGACAAGAAATGTGCTACTTGAAATTGATGTTAGATACTATCATCTAAGCTGAATAAGACATTTAGCCAAAAGATTCAACCACATTGTATCATGCAAAATTTTGTGAAAAAATTCCTAAAAACCTGAATTAGACTCCTATGCTTTTTAAAATATTGTGATATTGTTCAACCTGTGCCCCATCTTCTCTAATATCTTGTCTTCCACCAAAGCACAGAACCTTCAACTAATTAATAAGTAGTAAAACTTATATTCTTCTTTACCCATACAGTGGTAGAAAAAAAGAGACCATAGAGCACATCCTTCTCTTCCATAATTTCAAGTGAGTAATAGTCTGGTCATATGAATATGATACGGGAGACAGAGTCATCCATGAGGACATGACTCAGCATAGAGAACAGAAATGCATGATGTCCAAGATCTTTAAGCAACACCACAAAGGATTTAAAATTTAGCTTTTTCGATTGTTGCAACAAACTTTGGTAAGATCTCTCAATTTTTTTTATGTATGACATTTTATTTATATTAAAATCTGTTGATATTATCAAATATCATCATTAGAAACTTTCCCTAATGTGGAAAAATTCAAATTTTTCTTCCTAGCACGTAAGAGAAAAACTTATCTGAAGTTTCTCTTCAGTTGGACTTCCTACGTCTCAAGAAATGCTCTTAATTTCTTAGCCATGTCAATGAAATCTGAAACATGAACACTATTTCAGCTTTCCTGGGTCAGTTGTGTTGTAAAACACTATTACTAATTACCACTATTTTTAAGTAGTGAAAGACAAAATATTCAGCTTTGAATATAAATTCCTCACTAACATTTCTGGTTTGAGGATAGATAAACAAATAATTACTTTCTTAGCCTTTTGTGTTCTGCAATAAGGAAAACCTATCATGATTTTTCTTTGCAGTCCAGAGTACATAAATATAGAATCTGAGTTTAGAATTATTTGGGTTCTGTATAAACAAAACAGTTTTGTTAGTCTATAATTTCTAAACATTTATTGAAAAAAAAATACACAATTCCATTGTTTTTAGGCTTGGATACATATGCATTTAAGATATCTGTGGATTTAAGATGCATGTGGATCCTTGATAAGAAGAAATATATCATTGTAATCAATGAGTAAATCCTGTGAAATCATTATGCTTACATTAAGGGATTAATTATTGTATAAATGTATTTTTAAGTAATTTTCATTTTTGAAACTGGATTAACAAATTCCACATAATAAAATCCTGGGTCCATATTTCATCATTCAGAAGAAGGAAGCTTTAGAGGTGAAATTTCCCACACAGACATATTCTATAAATATATTAATAGGTGGTAATATCCCAAAAAACTCAAAGTTGAAGTAAAATGTGTTCAACTCTATAGTAAAATGATTATCGTTAATTAGGGGGCTTCTCTGCAAGCGACCTTGAAAATAAGACTAAAATAGTAGGTATGTATATATCATCTTTGTGAGATCATTCATTTGTGTTGTGGATGCAAGTATATAGTAAAATATTAAGAACACTATGTTCATATTATATATCACATAATCAAAGATATATTATCAAAGTACATATGTGATTCTGTGATTTGCAAAAATTTGCCTCGGAATCATAAGAGTTAATGACATCTGTAATCCCACATAAAGTTGTCTAATACATAATGATATTGGACGAGCCAGTTCAGAGGGGAGGAAACCTGAGATGAGGGTGTAAATTGACTCATCCTTTCTCATAACCTGTGGTGCCTTAGTGTCACAAACAATAGAAAAGCAAGCCCTTATGGGAAATGGAAACTAGAAACTGAAATTCCAAGCCTAGGTGAGTTTAAACAATTAAACAGAGTTTAATCAAAAAGAGTTGTCACTCAGATTTGTACTTCTCCAGTTTAGCTTCTTTTGCTACTGTAGACACAACTGATGTCAAGAGCTGACGCCTCAAGAGATGTGATTTTAAATGTTTCTCTGCCCTTTGCTGAAGAAGTTGCTGTCAATATAAAAGTATGGGCAGCAAACAACTACAACACATGATATAGGGTCAAAGTGCAACTGTTGAAGAAGTTTTTCTTGAACAAAAGTGGTGAGCTAGAAGCAACATACATTTTTCTTTCTTTTGACTAGGGGAAAAAAGTGCATATATGAGAACAATTTGCTTCCCATCCTGAAATCCATGAGGAACTGCTTTGGTATGAAGTTCTGGCTTCAGAAAAGTTACCAATATAAATCTCTCATGTTTTAGGATTCAGGGTAAACATGCTCACACATAAACTTAGATTTCTGAGTTTTGTTTATCCTTCAATAGAATGGAGCAACTAATTGCCATTCACCATTCATGTTTACAAGGGAGCATTTTTGAATATTTTTTACAAGGTTCCTGAATCTCAAGACATTCATATATACTTGATATGAATCGTTATGCAGCCCCAGTGGCAAAAATAATCCTTCCCAAAATAATTACAGGTGAGATAAGCATCTCATTGAGTTTATCCCAGTGTGCAGGAATAAATTGTACCAATGCTCCCTATTTTACAGAAATAGCCCTTCAGCCACAGAGGGAACTTGGAAAGACAGACAGTAATCATTGTGCATTTTAGAGAGGAAGAAACGTGCTTTAAGAATTTAAAGAAGTTTCCTGTATTGCAAAAATTGTGCTAAACATCTACACAGCTTGATTTCACAGGGTAGAATCAACACTTCAAGACATAGGCCCAGGTCTCAAGTTTGAAACTACAGGGAGAAAGCAGTCTAATAACAAATTAGTCATTCTCATTCTGGAAAGTGAAACGAGATGGTTTGATGACTTCTTTTATTCCAAAAGGATTTGTTAATTTGTTTTCCCTCACCTTTTTTTTTTTGTGCGGATCAGAGTGCTTGGTGTTCTGGTCTATCTAGATAAGTGATGCTTATGTTCAAATCTCTTTTCAATAGCTACAACAGAAAACTCTTACACCCAAGGGCTACTTTCTATTTGAAGTAATAATAAAAGTCAAGTAGTTTTAGGCAGAGCTGAGCTGCAGATGAAAGGAGTTTAGATTTCTCGGTTGTTATATATGCTAAATTGAGAAGAGCTGGGAGTCTGAGGATGGGGTTAATGGACACAATGCAAGGAAGAAAGTGGCAGACTTTGGACTGGAGACAAATTCACTGCCAATGAAAACTGTTACCAGTAATAGTAGTCTACACAAAACGCTTGGCTGCTAGTTGACAGCAGTTGCCTGTGCCAGATTCCTGTGATGGAGGCAGTGTTGATCTGTGTACTTTCGTGTACATGGAATTAACGCAAAGAAGTAAAAGCACTTGTTGCTAAAGTAAAGCTGGCAAATATTTTTTATTTTCTGTAATTTTTCTTGCCAGGGCCTGAAAAGCAGCTGTGCACAATGAAGCACCTGTACAAGAGAGCGATTGAAGTGATAAAAGAAAACTAGAAATAACTGAAACAGAGTGTATTCTCTTTTTTTGTCACCTCTAATGTCAGTTTTTGAAACATTTTTTGAGAAAGCCTTCATTGACAGTCTGGAAAACAGCACAGTACAGAGCTTATCTCTGAGCTTTAGTGAAACGGGACTGGAGAAAGAAACACTACTTGAACTTGCAGTCTTTTTTTCTACATTGTGAAATGACAATTGGGAAAATATTTTTATATTTAGTGGTTAAAGTCACTCAGCAAACTGTGTAGCACCATATGCAATACAGAATTACATACCTTGTACTTCTATTTACCAACAAAATAGGTATTTTACAGCAAGTGCTGCAAGGCTTCTGCAGGAAACAGAGTACAAAGTGAAAGTGCTCTTGCTTCCCATATGCCTTCCCATGCCATAAATATGGGTAAAATTCTAAAACTGAAAAGTCAAACCTCCTCTGGGTTTATTAACAACTTGGTTCAGAAATCAGCAAAAAGTAATTTATTTTTTAACTTTTTTATCTTTCTTTTCCTTAAAACCAACAAGGTTAGAGATTTGGGAGTACATGCTAAAAACTGGAAGCAAGCAGTTTTACCTTAAAAAAAAGAATCATGTGCCCCTACACTTGTTTGATTCAGGAAAAAAATGTTATCAATACTTATATGAGGAATTTTTTCTTTAATGAGGTTGCTCTGCAAACACTAGTTGCAGCAGCCGCTTCTGACCACATCACTCACTATAATTGGCAGGCAGACATCACTCAGCCCATAAATACCAGGCTACAGGGACTGTTTTATTGTTTGGCTGATGCAAAGTACAGCTGTGCAAGGTTGACAAAGCCAGCATTTCTTTGTGACAGTTCATTACACAGATTCTTAATATTAGGGCTAATCCTAATCCACATATTCAAGAAAAGCTTTTACTTCATGTGTGCCAAATCAGTAAACAATCCAGGTGCAAAACAGTAAATATTAGGGTCTAAGAAAGCTCTTGGAGGACCACAGGCAAAGCAGAGTTGAATACTTTGAACTGATGCAATCACCCATTTAAGAGACTCTCCCTACCATCAATGACACAAAACCCAAGAGACACAGGACAAAAATGAGCCCTTTTACTTTGCATCTTATTTGGAGATGGAGGGTGGGATTACTCTTCTGGTTATGCACATGGTTCTAACTGGAAGAACCAAGAAATAAACAGAAATTTCCCTCTGTAAGTAAAGTATCATTAGAAATAGCTTGCATACCTTAAGTTTTTGAATGAAGAACTCTTTGGTTTATTAATGCTGATTTTATTAGCCTTATTTACACAATGTCGTAACCACTTAGTGTAAAAGAATGGCAATACTTAACTAAGTGGAAATTACATAAATGTTTTAATAAATGTTTTGAGAAGTTTTAGGACACTTTCTAAAAATGCCAAGTTTTGAGACTAACATCTACAGAAAATAAAACTTTCCTCATATTCCTCCTTAAAATACCTTTTTTTCTCTACCATCAGATGATTTTATGCACATTCATTCAATTTATTGGTTTATCTGTCAACAGTGGTAAGACACATTTTTCTTTGGTGTGCTCATATATGAGAATGTATCTAACATAATTTTGCAACATAAAAGAAGAGACAAAAACATCTGGCATTAAATAACTGCTTCTATAGCACATTCAGCCTGGAAATTAATAGAGCTCAGAACAGTACTGTTCACACACACCCTTAAAAGCTCTTACCCATCACCTAAACCAGAAAGTGAGACTGACAAAACAAGACTTTGAAAGTGACACAAATGATACTTTGTAAGAACAGGGGTGGCAAAATGTTTTAACATGACCCCGAGATCTGCTTTGGGCAAGGAATATCTTAACAGAAATATACAAATGATTCTAAATTATGTTTTCCAAGAACACACAGAAAGGGAAACACAACTAAAGACAAGAAAATGTAACAATTAATAGGAAAAAAAGTCATGTCCTAACTGCTTCTGTAAATGATCTGTGAATGGTCTATTAACTGTCATCACTATGTAAAGTTTTTTTTTCTTGAGAAATAAAATCCTAGCTATAGCCTTAGACAGTCAAATACATGGTTACACTTTCTCTCCTTATTGCATCAAATACATTAACAGGTTCTAATCCACCAATGATTTTTTAAATAGATTGTCATTATTTTTGTGACAGTTTTTTCTACTCATAAAACTAACACATCCTTAAAATGTTTCAATATGTATTGCATAGCATATTAATTGTATGCATCAGTAAATGTTTTATCTAATAATTTCAAATCTTTTAATTTATTGGAAAATGAAATTCTCAAAATTCATATATAATAAATTAATTATCCTAGAATTAACCTGCTGTGGCAAGGTTTATTTGTTAGCAACTAAACTGATTTCTATTAAATCCATAATGGTTTTCTGAATAACCTGTGCACATTGGTACTCTCAACAAAATATTTCTGTTTAAGAGTGAAGTGACAAAACTACAGCAGATGCCCAGAAAAGTGAAGAACTGGATATGGCTGGTTTTCCAGTGCTTCATCTTCCTGGAAGCAAATATATGCAGTCTGGTGCTTTCCCATGAATGAGCATTTTATTCATCTTCAGCCATAGAACCCAGAATACATACTTCTCCATAGTATGTGAATTTCTCAAAATACTTATTATTATGCTGGAAATTTTTCATAATGGTATATTTTTCATAAGATTATATGATACTTTATCTTTCTAGAACACCTCAGCAGTGAGAATCCCTCTTCTAATAGCATCTAATAATTTATTTCTCTGAAAATTTGGTTAATGCTATTTGATCCTATATTTTTTTTTTCCAGGATTCATGTAAAAAATTTCCAATCAATATCTGCATACTCATCTCCCTTAGAAGAACTCACAATTGGTGGAAGACCACTTTAACTTCCTTTAATGTTTTTTCCTATTAAGTGCAACATTTTTGCTTTTTTCTCTCCCTTTCCTGTTCACAAGAACATAATTTTGCCTATCACAACATTCCTTTAAATATCTTCCTGGAATTTCTCATTCTTATTTTATCCATCAGTTCTTGCGTGACAATTACATGAGCAACTTATTAAATGAAAACCTTCTTGTGGATGGTTCAGAATATTTTCAGTGGAACTCAATTTGATTTTAGTTTTCTGTTCTGTCAAGGGTAATTATTGAACGATATTTGACACTTCTTAATGTTTTCTTGAAAAAGTTAAAATTCTGTAGATATTTCTGATTCCAAAGGAAAGGGTTTTATTCTAAGAAAAAGAAAAACAAGCACAAAATAAAACCAGAAAAAAACAAAACAAAGCAAAACAAAACCAACAAAATACCCTGGAAACTACATAACAAAGAATATATAAGAGAAAACTTGAAAACACCATTCAGCTTTGTGAAACAGAACCTTTATAACACTTACTAAACTTTATTTCTTTTTTTATATATTTTTATCTCTATTATTATTTATCTCTATATCTCTTTTATTCAGAATTATTTTCTTACCTTCTAATGCCTTCTTATTTCTCTAAGCTCCTTATAGTCCTGACACGTATGCGGTTTCTTGTCCACCTTCTTACATTAAACTCTATAGAAAAACATCACATTGGTAAAATTGGTTTGCAACTTGAAATGACAACTTTGAATAGCCTGTTTCTACTGGAACCAGTTCAGATGGAGCCAGAAATACAAGGAACACACTGGAAATTTTAAAATAGTAAAATCCTTATAGCGGTTTTATAATTTGATGAAAGATTAAAGGAGTTCTTTACAAGACATATTTTTTAACAATTTAATACCAATACACATGATTTTCACATTTTAAAGTATTTACACTTGTTTCTGTAGATTACACTTGTGTAAAATTGTAAATGTCTCTAATGAAGAGGTTCTTTATTGCTAAAAGGTGGATTTTGTTATGCATTAGGTAGATCAAAAATGGTTTTTGTTCTAGGAAAATTTCAGGATTTTTATCATAAACACCAGCCTATCAAATGTTTAATTGCAAAGAATTAGGTAGTGATCTGAATAGGTACAGTTGCTCAAAGCTGATTAACTGGCACCTGCACATTGTTCTGACCAGCTTGCAAAGGTTCAAGTTATATCTGACATACTGACTGAAGGTAATGATATATGCTTCATTCACCAAAGAAACAAATGTTTTGTTTCCCTGCTCTGATTCCCTGCTTTACAGATACTTGCAGTGGTATAATATGCACTACTACTATTGTAAAACAAGAGTTTATTACATGGCTAAGTAAGTTGATCTTTGTAAAAGTGCACAAGTGCATTGAAATAAAATAAAAACTACTTAATCCAATCTTCTCTTATACAATTTCTTTCAAGGAGAACAGACACAGCCTGTTAAAATAACAAAGAATGTAGAGTTTCCATTCACATTCATAAAGTGTCCTCATTCAAACCCCCACTATAAAGCTACCTTTCCTCTCCTCTCCTCTCCTCTCATTTTTCTTTGTGGTGGAGAAATGTGATTCCATGGAACCAACAGTGATTTTGTTTTATGTTAACTGGCAGAGCTTTTCGAGCCTTGCAGACCTGGTGACACTTAAATGGCCCACACTTTGGATTGTCTTGTTGTGTGGAAAAGGTAGATAAGGGGAGGAGGAGAAACATAAAACAGGTGGGCAAGGGCAAAGTGGCATTCACAAAAGTTTCTTATACTAAAGCCAGGTTGAGGATCATTTCTGAGATAAACAATTGCTGTATTGAAATTACATCACACAAGGTGTTATATTACTCAAGAAGTCCTGAGAAATCTGTAAAACCTGGCAAGCACATCACATGGAAAAAAAAGTAAGATCTTCTGAACTTTTAGCCAGGAAATCAACAGAAACTAATATAGTTTAATGGTAATTAGTCTAATATTTGCTGCTTGTAGAAGTGCTGCCAATAATACCATGTAGGTATGTTGTAAAATGCCAGCTACTCTGGCTTCCCTGTTAGGGATTAGGTGAAGTTTTTAGAACTGTACTTGGCTTGATATTTAGGTCACTCCTGAAATGGCTTTATAAGTTAATTTTACAGTGTATGAGCTACAAGATCCTGAACAATGTTAATATTCTATTTATATTTTCATTTGCACCAATATTTTCTCTCTTGTAAATTTGAGATCCCATAAAAAAATGGTATGTGTTCCTTCTGATATCAGTGTGGTCCTTTTGATGTATCCCTGACATACTGACAATCAGATCAGAAAATTAAAATTAGGACCTAAATAAAAGAAAAATTTGAATAATATATATATTCAGTAGCAATTTATCATATTCCAATAAACTTCACATATCTGAAAAAACTGGAAAGTTTATTGCAACTGCTTGAGGTAATGTTTTGAGTGTGTGGCCCTCGTCCTTTCCCTGACTTTCTGTTTAAAGAATCAACTGACTTGTCCACCCCAGTCCAAATTCCATTTCTTCATTGTTAATTTCTCTAACTACACTAACAATGTTAAAAGGAGAGACTTTGCACCAAACTCCAAGAAAAGGCCATGAAATGTGATCTAAGATGTGGGTTTGTGAATGGGTGAGAAAAGGATGCCAGGGTTCTTGGATGCTGAACTTTTTGGGCCAAGCCAAGAGAGTTGCATGCCTAGCCTGGAGCACAGGCTTCTGCTTTGTGTGAAAGTGTACAGAGAGTGTTTCATATGTGCTGCACCAGACTAAATATGCCTCAATATGCACAGTTACTATTCCTAAAATTTATTATCAAAAGAGCATTATGGGAAAAATAAATTGAGGTACAACAATACATTAAGAAGTTCTCAGAGATTGTGTCACTGACAGTCATGAAAATGGTTAGATTTGTTCACAGCCACACTTTTTCACAGTCATTTTAATTTGGAACAAGGTGGAAAAAAATGCAAATTTGTCTGCAGATTTTCTGCTTGCTAGCACCTGGCTATGCAATCAACAGAGATGGCAGTCATTTATCCCTGTATATAATTGCCATGTTTGTATCACATGCATACAATAATTTAGAGAGACTTCTGCTTACACTGTACTTCATTTTTGTAACAGCAGTTACAGGGATCTTAATTTTTAATGAACTAAATACACATTTTACAAATGAAACTGTTACCTCAGTTTTAACAGTCCTTTACTCTCTTTGCATTGCATGCAAAGACTATTGTCAGGCAGTACTTTATACTTCAGTAAGACGTAGTTTTTATGAGATAATAAAATAAAAAATTCTCTTTTGGATTTATCTCCTAATTCTTGTCAAATCATAGCAAAATTATCTCTATAATGATGAGTCTGTGACTAACACACAGTAAATGGTGTATCAGGTTTATCATTAAAGCTGATTATCGTTATCATTATCAGTAGTAGTAACTGCAGTAGTAGTATCAATCAATTATTTATTTAGCCCTATTTTTGTAAGCAATACCTCAAAGTACTCACATGGTATGGTGATATACAGTCTTTTCTGATTTAAGGTCATTTCACAGGGTTTTTTGATCTCACCAAAAGCTATTTTGTACAGATCACCTGAAAGAAAATCACCCTAATTAACAACTAGATACATGACCTAGCAATTAGTAGGTCAGCAGCTAAAGCATACTGTGTTTATAAAGACTGTCTAAAAAATGGCATTCTTAGTAAACCTAAATGCTGATATTACCAAGTACACTCTGTAGTATGCCTCCAATAATTACACACTTAGTAATTTTCCTTACAGAAAAATGTTACTCTTTTTTAAAGGTATTTCAGATTCAGTTCATGGATTGAAAATAATCTCACATACTTACCAGACAGGTTTTTTAATACTACTTTTTGTATGTGAACACAGGCAGGCAGACATACACACGCAAACACAGTGTATTACACTTCACGGAACAGCTATAAATATTACCCTGTAAGTAGGATGATTCCTGGGAACTGGGAGTTTAAGACATATGAATAACAAGGATTGTCCCAATGGAAGCAGTGATGCTCACAGCCCTGAGATGGAGCAGTACACTTGGCCATGTGTGGTTTCAAACATTGAGCTGCCTGCAGCACCTGCAGCATATACAGGGTGAGAGTTTACAGCCTAGCTCATGGCATTCTCAGAGAGCTCAGGAAAAGTGAGGCAACCCTAGACAGGCACAACGAAGGATTGCAACCCCTAAGGGCTGGGCTCCCAGCCAGCCAGGGTCCCTCCTGGGAGAGCCCAGGCACAGTCATGCCCTTCAGGAGCAGGGCACACAGCCTCAGCTGCACTGTCTGTCATGGCAAGGAACAGAATCGCAACCTGGCCCTCAAATATTTATGACTTAATTATCATTTAAAGTGTACTTTTAGGAAAACTAACCATAAAATTATGGATTTCAATGCTAGTTTCTGCACAAACAAGCTGCTATAAAAGTACACATCTCTCTTTCACAAGTCTCTGGATTAGCTTTTGAATGCAAGGAAGGGAGAGGGAGGTATTTCTAGTGCTGCTTCTGGGACCGGCGTCAGCACTTCTGTCACCACCACGGCCATGAGTAAGCAAAGATACGGGGCACACACACTAAAAAATGGCTTTGCTCCAAGTAGCACATTTTTTTCAAACACACACTCCGGGCTAAGAATATTGAAAAATGGTTACAATGTCTGGTTAATGTTTTGATCACCTCATATGGTCCCTTATATAGTTCCTTTCTTGTGTACATTGGTGACAGCATAACAAAGGCTCTCAGAGATCCAAGAGTCATTCATATTAATTGTTTTTCCCATTGTCTAACTTTGATTATGCCCAGTTTTCTTAAGAGAAACTGCTAAGCAGCAATCATTCAAGGGTGAGTAGACACAATGGGGCCACTTGTGCAGGTTTTTGCTGGCAAAGTTCCTCTTGAAATCAGGTGAAGGAAGCAGTTGTTTTGTTTAAGAACTGAAATTGGTTGATTTTTGAGAAGCCAGACATTTTTTCTGAAAAGATGTCAAGCAGGCTAGCTTTGCTGACATTAGAGAGTTTTGTCCTATGTGATGGGCAATTTCATTCAAGTACAAAGTACAAGACAGGGGCCCAAAGATGTGCGACAGTTGTAGATTCCTTCCCTTCCCTTCCCTTCCCTTCCCTTCCCTTCCCTTCCCTTCCCTTCCCTTCCCTTCCCTTCCCTTCCCTTCCCTTCCCTTCCCTTCCCTTCCCTTCCCTTCCCTTCCCTTCCCTTCCCTTCCCTTCCCTTCCCTTCCCTTCCCTTCCCTTCCCTTCCCTTCCCTTCCCTTCCCTTCCCTTCCCTTCCCTTCCCTTCCCTTCCCTTCCCTTCCCTTCCCTTCCCTTCCCTTCCCTTCCCTTCCCTTCCCCTCCCTTCCCTTCCCCTCCCTTCCCTTCCCCTCCCTTCCCTTCCCCTCCCCTCCCTTCCCTTCCCCTCCCTTCCCTTCCCTTCCCTTCCCTTCCCTTCCCTTCCCTTCCCTTCCCTTCCCTTCCCTTCCCTTCCCTTCCCTTCCCTTCCCTTCCCTTCCCTTCCCTTCCCTTCCCTTCCCTTCCCTTCCCTTCCCTTCCCTTCCCTTCCCTTCCCTTCCCTTCCCTTCCCGGAACTTCCCTTCCCGGAACTTCCCTTCCCGGAACTTCCCTTCCCTTCCCGGAACTTCACTTCCCTTCCCTTCCCTTCCCTTCCCTTCCCTTCCCTTCCCTTCCCTTCCCTTCCCTTCCCTTCCCTTCCCTTCCCTTCCCTTCCCTTCCCTTCCCTTCCCTTCCCTTCCCTTCCCGGAACTTCCCTTCCCGGAACTTCCCTTCCCGGAACTTCCCTTCCCGGAACTTCCCTTCCCTTCCCGGAACTTCCCTTCCCGGAACTTCCCTTCCCGGAACTTCCCTTCCCTTCCCGGAACTTCCCTTCCCTTCCCTTCCCTTCCCTTCCCTTCCCTTCCCTTCCCTTCCCTTCCCTTCCCTTCCCTTCCCTTCCCTTCCCTTCCCTTCCCTTCCCTTCCCTTCCCTTCCCTTCCCTTCCCTTCCCTTCCCTTCCCTTCCCTTCCCTTCCCTTCCCTTCCCTTCCCTTCCCTTCCCTTCCCTTCCCTTCCCTTCCCGGAACTTCCCTTCCCGGAACTTCCCTTCCCTTCCCTTCCCGGAACTTCCCTTCCCGGAACTTCCCTTCCCGGAACTTCCCTTCCCGGAACTTCCCGGAACTTCCCTTCCCGGAACTTCCCTTCCCTTCCCAGAACTTCCTGGGACTTCCCATCCCAGAACCTTCCTTTCCTTTTATTGAACTTTTAGTTGTAGTTATTTTCATAGTTCTTAAACTTAATTGTTCCAAAAATAAAGTAAAACTACATAAAATAAGTTTTAAATAACAAATTATGATCATACCATAATGTTTAGGTGTGGAGGAATGTGTAGGAATTTGAGCAAGGCAGGTCAGAAATATGCATGGCTGAGCAAAGATCTGTTCCTCAAACTGAGAAGTAAGAAAGAAATGCACAGGCAGTGGAAGAAGGGAGAGATGACCTTGGAGGAGTACAGGGATATGGTTTGAACATGTAAGGATGAGGAAAGCCAAGGCAAAGCTGGGCAATTACTTGGAAAGGAATGTGAACAAAAAGAGATTCTGTAAATTTATAGTCAGAAAAGAAAGGTCAAAGAGAATGTATTCCCCTAACAAGCAGGGGTGAACTGGTGGTGATGGATACAAAAGAGGCTGTGGTACTCTGAGTTTTTCACCTGTCTTCACTGGCAGTCAGGATTTCAAGTCCCCAGACATCTGGGTGGGTATGGAGGAAGTCCTTTCTACTGCAAGCAAGCAGTTTCAGGATCAGCTGATGAAACTGGATAGCCACAAATCCATGGGATTGGAGGACATGTATTCCTGACAACACTGGCTGATGTTGCCAGCCCATTCTCCATCATATTTGAAAAGTCATGGTGGTCAGGTGAAGTCTCTGGTGATAGAAAAAAAGAAGTGTCACTTCTATTTTTAAAAAGGGGAGAATGGACGATCAAGGGAACTACAGACCAGTGAGCCTCACCTGGGAAGACCATGGAGCAGATCTTCCTAGAAGATATTCTAAGACATATGGAAGTGAAGAAGGTGATTCAAAACAGCCAGGACTGCTTTACTAGGTGCAAATCCTGCCTGACCAATCTGGTGGTCTTTTAATGGGACACAAGGGAAGATCAACTGATATCATCTACCTAGACTTCTATAAAGACTTTGATATAGTTTCAAATCATATCCTTATCTCCAAATTGGAGAGACATGGATTTGATGAATGGAGTATTCAGTGGAAAAGCAATGGGCTGGATGAGCAGAACCAGAGAGTGTAGTCAGTGACTCTATGCTCAGGTGGCAGCTGGTGATGAGTGGTGTCCCTCAGGGCTTTGTGTTGGGCACAGTGTTCTTAAATATCATGATTCATCAGTGATATAGACCATGGGAATGAGTACACCCCCAGCCAGTTTTTAGATAGCACAAAGTAAAGCTATGCAGTTGACATAAAGGATGGGACGTCATGCAGATGACCCCAGACATACTTTGGAAGTCATAGAACCTCATGAAGTTCATCAAATCTAAGTATAGGTTGCTGCACTTGTGTCAGGAAAATCCCAGATGAGTACAGGCTGTGAAAAGTCATTGAGAGAAGACCTGCCAAGAAGGACTTAGGGGTTCTTGTGGATTAAAAGGTAGACATGAACTAGCCATGTGTGCATACTGCCCAGAATCAGAGAAGGTGTGTCCAATAGGACAAGGGAGATGACTCTATCTCACTACTTGTCCTTGTGAGACATGGAGGTCTGCATCCAGCTCTAGGTCCTGAACATAAGACAAGGATCTGTTAGAGCAGATCCAGAGAAGGGGCCACAAAGATCATCAGAGGCCTGAAGCATCTCTCCTATTAAGAAAGACTAAGAGAGTTGGGGCTGTCCAGCCTGGAAAACAGAAGGCTGCAAGGAGACCTCATTGCAGTCTTTCACTATCTAAAGGAGTTAATAAAAAAAGCGGGAAAGGGACTTTCTATACAGACAGACATTGACAGGAGAAGGGGCAATGATTTTAACTGAAAGACAGTATGTTTAAATTAGATATTAGGGAGAATTTTTTTTTACTCAGAGATTTGGTGAGGCACTGGAATATGAGAAGTTGGCCAGAGAAGCTGTGGATGTCCTGTTCCTGGAAGTGTTCAAGGCCAGGTTGTAAGGGACCCTGAGCAACCTGATCTATTGGATGGCATCCCTACCAATGGCATGGGGGATTGAAATCAGATAATCTAGATAAAGGTTGCTTTCAACCCAAACCATTCTAGGATTCTATTATTCTATGAAATACATATTCAAAATAAATCAGTTACTTGTCTTCTCTAAATTCATGTCCCCAGATGGACTCAGAAGGGCTCCACTAACAGAACTGGAAATTTTTTTGTGGCCTAGTGGTATGACACTTTCCATTAAAAGAGAAATTTGACACTTGACTACTTTAATCACTCAGCAGTTACCCTGAGAAACAAGGCTAATTGAGCTTCTGAGTGGCAGTGGCTGCACTGTGTTTGTGGAGAAAGCCACTGGGAAACTAGAGAAATGGAGTTCAAAGCCAAAACTGGACCAATCTAACAATCTGCTGTGCAAATTTGCAAATATTTTGCCTGCTGTATAAAGGGGGAAATGGGAGTAGAAATAAATGGCAGCAGGCACTGCCTAAGCTGACACTGTCACCAAGTTGAAATAGAACTAGCCAGAAGCTACCCACAAACCTTTTGTTTAGGGCTCCTCACAGGGCTACATATTAATTCTGTAGACCACCATGACCTCTGTCAGAGGAAAAAAGCATCAGGTACCAGGCTAAATGATGATTTAAATAAATCCTACTCCTCAGCATGCTCAAAAAGTTTCATAGGAAATCAGTGACAGAAATGCTTACAGAGCCTGGAATTCTTTGTCAGCTGGTGAAAGTCAGTGGAGTTTATTGCAGAGGATTTATTAATAGTTTTATATGCACTTATCTAACCTAATATTAAATAATCTGCTGTTTCCTTAAAAAAAAAAAGACCCACAAAATTTTATTCTTAACATAGTTTTACCTAAGAAAAACACACATCATCTGCACTGTCTTCTTTTTGCAGGTTTTAGTAATCAAGGAAGTAGTTTTGTCAGGGTGGAATTGCCATGTTATAGTATAAATTTAACCTTAAACTTAGACAGGGTAGTCCATAGCCACAATGTGTGTTAACCAGTAAAGTGTTTCATAGAAGGGAGCATTTCCACTGTTAATTGCACTTACTGATAGGTGTTGGATTTTTTTGCCCTTTCTTTCTAGCAAACATGCTAGAGGTAAACATAAAGGTGCTTTGCCCATGATGCTGTGAGAGGGAGTAATTAGTTTTTTAAGAAAGGGAGTACAGAAAGAGACAGCAAAATCTTTTATATATCACTTACCTTCTTGAGACATGCTCATCTTCCTAATAGAGATATAGCATGAGGGTAGAAGTGGTATTTGAAAGAGAGAATCTGCAAATACAGATTTTGTTAACAGAGTTTGTTACTAAATTGTTATATTTTTTCAGCTATATCTTAGAAATAAATTATATACTGTCTGTCCTCCATTTGAATGAAGGTCAAGAGTGTTTCTTGCTAAATATGTATTTTATCCAATATGAAAATATTTGGAAAGAAAATGCTAATATCACCAAACTCAAAGTTTTTTCTATAAATATGTTACTTTGAAATGTCCACAAAAGGTGGTTAAGAAGTTTGCATATATAATTTTCTTTAAGGAAATTTAAGCACCCAAGAGTCCACGAATAAGAAAAGGTTATTAGTCACACAGATTTATCAACATAATTTATTCTCAGATTTTTCTAATGGTTGAGCTACTTAGAGCTTCTATAGACTTTTGATTTAAGATTTCTCTATTAATATAATTTTTGTTACATGTTTCTACAGTTCCCTGTAGTATTCTCTTTGTGGCTAGTGCTTTTAAAACTAAACTAATTGCTAGCAAGAGTGACAAAATGAAATAGTTCATTTTTATATTAATTCTGAGTTTTGAGAACTAGTAGCTGAAATAAAGAAAATAAAAATGTATCGTTTTGATTTTTTTCTCCTTGTAATCAGAAAAGGAGAAAGAATAATCATGTTCTTTAAGACATAAGAATTAATGTCTTTTTACATTGAGGGTGTTTTCATACATCAAAGAAAATATATCCTGCACTGTTTTTGGAAGTATAAAAGAATAAATTATATGAGAAATTTTTATTTTTCCTCACTTTCAATATTTTAAAAAGCATGGTTTTCTCCAAAATTGTCACAATTTACCACTCATAAACTCTACATGCATTTTCCATGCAAGCTTCGCAATGAAAGTCACTTCCTATTTCACTGTCTCTGGCTGCTCTGTTTTTATGGTTTTTTTCACCACAGCTGTGGTACCTGAACTTCTATTCATGATTTTACACTTGGAAGGTACTCCTGGTTTAAATGTCTTCTCCTTCACTGAAAATAAACAAGTTTTTAAAATCCTGTTTTTCTTACACAGCATGCTCACAGTTGTATCAACAGAGAGGACGACCAGCTGTGGGGCAGTAGCAGGGGAGCCTAGCCAAACTGGGGTGGGGGACCATTTAAGCCACTGCGTCCCCTGGAACCCTTGGTAAACCAGACCGTGAAAACAGAATTTTATTTTAGATATTATAGTGCCATAGCCTCTATTCTCTTCTTAGCTTTGTCATCAGCCAAGATTAAACCCAACTTCTGTCCTTACGTATTATTCTTGTATACCATTGAGTTAAGAGAAATTTAAATTACAAAACTGGTTCTTCCCTCTTCTATTGTACAGGATATTCAGTGCCTCCACCTGCAAGTCGTCCCTGCTTTAAAGGTAGCTTAAGGCACAAAAAACTGTGGGTAGAGAAATTTAATTTTTTATTAAATTTATTTTTAAAAAATAGGTTTATGCTAGTTTATATGATTGAATAATGAAATGTGACATGTCAGAAGATGTTAAATATTTGTAAGAAGTTAACATTGTTCTGTGCACTTTCCAAATGGATCTATTATGTCTAAGAATTCTAGGTACTTATTTTAAGTGATAAGTGTCATTTGGCATCATGTGTCAAGGAAGTACCATGTGCTCCCCATCTGCCTTTCAAGAAGTTACAAATGACACTATTCATCTCATCATATGACAGACCTGTTGCTTCTTATCATCATATGATGTCTCCCTGTTGTAAACATGGTAAAGATACATTTTCCTACATTCTCTTGTGTGCTCTGCTTTGAGTTAGTGGGGAAATCTTCTGGAGGTTTTAAAAACACTTAACAATTCCTTCTTGAAGTGTATTCTGTTTATGCTGTGACCAGATATCAAAGCAGTCTAAATACACAAACTACTCTGAAATGTATTTCACTTTGGTTAAGTATAAGCTAATGCCTCTCTTTACAGGTTCTATGTATTTTAGTGCAGTGAATATGAGAGTGTGTTTCAGGAAACCCTGAAAAACAAAAACATGAATGTGCACATGGAAGATTGTAGCTGTAAGATAAATAATTGAAACATGTTGGGAAACTCTTTGTGAGATATAAGTGAATTCATTGTGCCCACTGGGATATTTACCAGACGAAAAGTGTGACAATGACAGTACCCTTGTTGTTTGGTACATAATTTAGAGTATTGCTAATGAATATTTCATGTAGTGTCATTTGTGTATGAATTGTAAGGCATGTATATCAATATTCACTAGGGGCACTGTCAAACTCCTCAGTTTGAAATAAGCACTTATAAATTACTTAAGGATATTGTAGGAAAAGGGATTAGTGTACAATCTTTTTAAAGCAAATAATTATGTCCCTTCTTGGGGACAATAAGCAGCTTTGCTTAGTGAAGGAAGAACACTCTAAAACAAAGAAAAATAAAATTCTCTCACTTTCACATTAAAAAGCAACTTCTGTTCCTAGAAACTCCCTAGAATATTCTTAAAATGCATGTAATTTTTAAAAAGAATTGCCAGAAGTAATTTTATCTAAATATGGAAATTCATTTTTATGAAGTCAGGGGACTTTGGGAAAACATTTGTTAAACCAGTTCAAAAAGAAGAACTCATTATTTATGCCAATATTTATGCATCTCAAAAGCCTAAACGAGAAATTTTTTTAAACAACAGTCAGGGTGATTTCATAATTAAGTGTAGTTCCATCATTTTTAGCTACAAATTTTGCAAGAGTAGACTGATTTTTCAGTCTTCATAGTTATCAAACACATTAATGGAACTGAATTTCAGTTCACAAGTGATTGTGAACAGATCAAGAGTATAAATAAAGAGTAAATAAATTGAGAACAAAGAGGTCAACCAGTACCAAAGTAAAGACTGTTATGTCTTTCTAAATTATGCTTAAAAGAAAAAAAAAGTTTATATATATACATCTAAAAACCAGTACATATCTACATCTTCAAGTATCAACCTGTCTTTAAACATAAGCCTGCACAAATCCTTTGGAATCTTGTATTAAAAGTTCTTGAATCTGCAATTCATCTGGATAAATAATCTGGTTTTATAAGATCCTGAATATCTGTGAAGTCCAGTTAACTTTAGGTGTTTATAAAGTACCAAAATTCCTGAAATTTTTTTTTTGCAGTATCCATATTTAAAGAATCCTCTTTCCCTCCATTTTCTGCAAAACAAAGTTCACAGCTTTTCAGGTTTGTGCAAGTGCCTTTAAGGTTGTTCTGCATTTGTTGCAGAACAGATAAACTATAACTTTATGAGCAATTCTTGTTTATATCTGTAGAACTCGTTTAAGCCTACTTTTTTTATTCATTTACTTGATACAGTTATGTTTCCAGAAATGAAAAGAGCAAATCCATATTATGATAAAACCAAGTATGCACTTGTCATTTTATTAACTAATAATACTTTTAAGAATTCTTTTTTTGATGTAAAAACATCAATAAAAATGATCACTGACATTACTTATTTTTTTTTAAAATGTTTTAGCAGCTTAGTTGTAAAGTAAGTAAAACTTGATGTCTCAAATAATTGCCAAAGGCCAAGATTCAACAAAGCATGTTCTCAGTTTAAAGTACATATTTGAATCTGTTGACTTTATGGGACTCAGATATCTGCTTAAGGACATGCTTCAGTCAATGCATGGATTCCCACTGGAGTCTCTGGCCTTGCTCTTACAGTTTCAATGATGCCTCTTGGGCGCAATGCCAGTAAACTCAATCTTGAATCCACTCAAGTCAAGAAGAACTCTTGTTACTGATTTCACTATGTACAGAATGAGGCCATGTGCAGGGAAGTGCAGCTCTCAGGTAGTGCTCCTTACACTGCAACATGCTTCGTGCTTCCCTCTCTTTTTTTTTTCCTGTAATCAGAGATGATAATTTACAGAGAGGGCTGTTGTTTTTCTTGCTTTCTTTCCCCACAGTTTTAGAAAGAGGGAATGTCATTCTGTTTCTGACTCTTGAAGTTTCATGTGAATCACATTCTGCTGTACCTGGATATCTCTTCAACTTCAGTTAAACCAGTCAAAGAGGTTTGTGGGAGGTGGGGGATTTTATTTTTGCTTTAAATAATTATTTCTTATTTATTATTTATTTCTTATAGTTCTTATTTCTTATTTACTATTTATTATTTAATATTTATTATTTAATATTTATTACTTATTGATTTCTTTTTAGTTTAGGATGTATTTTTAATATTTTAAAAAAATTTTAGAACTTTATCCCAATGTCAGTTAAACTGTCTATACAGATATTTCAAAATTATGAAAGCAGTTTCCACATCTATACAAAAAGCTGTGTTCTGTTCCATTTAAAATGAAGACTTATATATACTCCCTTGCAAAGTGGTAGATGGTTTTTGACAATCCTGTTTCAACTACAATTTTTTTATTTTTTAATTCTTTTATTTTACAAATATGTCATGGTATGGGAATGCAGCATCCAAATCCATTAATTGGTGGGGTCTTTCATTACATTTTTCAATTCATTTCATTCAATTCAATCATTCAATTATTGTCATTTTTCAATGACAAGGCTTGAGTTTAAGCCTCAAGTTTTTACACTGAGCTTTCATCCTCATATCTCTCTTCTAATTTATAAAGCAAATGTGATAACACCTTCTGTGAGGTTTTCATGAATTAATTATCTAGAATAGATTTGCCTATTTGTGTTAAATTCAGTTGAATTGATTCCAGCTTTTTTTTTTTTAAATGGAGGTAAGCATGGAAAACTATCATTATTATTTCTGCATGGTAACAGTCAAGTTATTTGTACTTAAAGAGTTTTAAAGACAAGACTCCAGTTGAGTGCTTGTTTGTGTTTTAAAAAGATTTTTCAGACTGTCTATTTTTTTTTAAAGCAAGCTAAAAGTAGTAAAATGACTACTGATATATCCAGCATCAGAAGACACTGGAAAATCAAAGTGCTGATCAAGGTCAAGGATTTTAGCTCAAAGTCTCTAAAATCTCATATCTTCAAGCAACCAAAACCATAATTTCCTGAATGATGAAGAGCAGGAAAATGCTGCTTCTGCAAGTAGAAAAAAAGCCATTTAGTTTTTAACAGGGAAAAAAAAGTATTTCCTCTATTTTCTCACTACGACTGCTATTGCAAATGTCTCTAGGTTCTCATAGCAACATTATGTATGAACCAACATATGAAGTTACTGTTTCTTTGAAAAATTTTATCCCCTTTAAAAGCACAAAGTTTATCTCTACTACAAATAAAAACATCATGGCTTTAATAGTATTTATGAAGGCAGACAAATAAACACAGCTACATTTAAACACTTGATATTATATTTTAAGACTAGAAGAAGAAATCTTATTCAAAAGTGAAAATATCTAAGTGAAATAAGAAGTAAGAGTGTGAAAGGATGTGCAAATAGATAGTAACCCACAGGTTTATATCTACATGAAGTAGTCTTTAATATCCAACTCATAAAACTTTGCAAGGTGCTGCCTAGAGTTGTTATCAAAACTTCAGTGTATTCAGCGACCCAAAGTTTCACCTCACAATTTCACAGCAGTGAAAATGCTCCCTGTCAGAGTTCACACAGTAGAAAATCTTTTCCATTCCACACGCATTGGAGGCCATTTGCACTAAGTCTCTATAATATGTGAATAGCTGTTTGTGCTTACTATAAAATGGGCAGATTTTCACACAGGTTAAATCTCATCCAGAGATTCTGGGAGCCACTCTGAAAAACTCTGTAAATGAAAGATGCTTTCATTTTCTCAGGGATTTTATAAACAGCTAGGAGACCATACAGTAAAGAAGAACTAAAAAGTAACAGAACACAAAAAGATAAATACTATATAGGTACTGTTGCTTAATCTTTCTTGAGATACCTGTCTATCTTTTCTTCTGATTTTTGAATTTTGTTTCATATTTAGAGACATGTACTTGTATTTTTGGTGAGCTCCTGAGTTCCTAGAGAATAAATCCAACAAGAGTGTTGCATAATAATTTCCTTTTATAACTGGTCACAGATATCTCACAGATATGTTGGATGCCTTCTAATTGTTGCATTCAAATTCTTTCATATGGATCATAAAGTAGTTTATATGAGATAATCTGACTTTTTGAAGTGTATAATATCTGGGGCTGCGAAGGAGCACTAATAATAGGAAAACATTCTGCCAAAGCCTGATTCAAGATATAAGGTAATGGGTGATCATCATGAAAACAGTGCCGACCAAGGGTTTTAGTGATCTTTAGATAGGGGGAAAAAATCTAAAACACAAAAGACAGAGGAATCTCAGAGGAAGCCTATGACCACTTGCAACAGAATGTTAATAGCTTCATGTCACTTTAAATCTGACAGCTCTGAAGTGAAAGGCCACTAATCTTTGTTTGTAATGCTCACAACTGAAGAGAAAAAGTAAGTATTCTTACTTAAGCCATGGATAAACACTAACAGTCTGGAAATGAAGAAAATGCTCTGTAGCTTATTTTAAAGTCAACAAATATCTCCCCCCAAAGCCTTGGAAAATGTATATTTTTCTTTCTTCTGTGATAGCACAGGTGATTTAAATGGAACATGGGTTTCAAGTACTCGGTTCAGAAGTCACCATCTTTACACAGAGAAAGTTATCCTACTGCAAATTTCAGACAAAAAAATAGTTCATGTTTACTAGAATGCCTTAGGAATCATCTGAGTACAGGCTTGCTCACAGTATTTTGTTTGTCAAACTGACTCCAAGTCAGGAAAAAGATTAAAACATTAAAGTAACCACAAAAGCCATGGCTGCTTAGGATATATGTATACTTGATTTATAAGCAATTGGGATTTCAATCTTTTTAATATATTTTGTATTAAATTTTAGACATAATAAATACTCCCTAGAGATTTCCTGTTACACTTCACCCATATCCCTTAAGATTTCTATTACATCACCTCTAGGCCTAGAATCAGTCCAAATGTTACATTGCTTAACATATATTTAAATCAAGGTGATTTCAGCTAGTGATTTTGATAGTAGCATTTTGAAGTAATCACCAAGAATCTACAAGCATTATATCATTTTAATCTTTCTTATCTTGCCTTATGTTCTTAAACTTTTGCCTTTCCCATTTATGCCTAGCCAAGTACATTCTCATCTGCTTCTGAAAGTTGATTATGTTTATACATATAAGTGTAATTGCAGGCATATATTGCTGTTTAATACATAATAATACCAGACCCCTTGTTCCTTGGATTTATATTTCTGTTATTGATATTACCAACTGGTAAATCTCAAAATTATAGCAATAGAACAGGTTCGGCATTTCTTTAACTCTAAACAGATATATTATGTCTAAGTACATTTATTTGAACAGGAAGCAAATTCATAAGCAAAACTCAGTAAATTCATTTCTCTTGTCAGAAATTCGCATGATAATTTCCTTTTTTAGTGACTAAGTAATGATTTTTAATGGCTCATATTTTAAAATTCCAGGTAGATGAAAATTAAAATTCCATTAAAATACATAAAAATCATGTTATAACTTTTTTTTTGTGTAAAACAACATTGCATATGTAGTACATACATAAGATGCTTGGGTTTGTAATCATGATTTTCTATTTTCATATTAAAAATGAACTAGTTTTAATTAAATTCTACATATTTGTTGTAATCATTGTAATTTCAAGTTGCAGATGTAATAGATCTGATTGTTCTGTAATCAATGCACAGGTGAAAAAAAACCCCAAAAATATAAACAAAGAGACAAACAAAAAACCTAAACCAAAAAACCATACACACACACAGAAAAACAAAACAAAAAAACTGCAAACACAACAAAGAAAACTAAAACCAAAAAACACATTAAAAACCCACACATACACAAATATCAAATACAAGCAAACAAAAAAGTGGGAGATTTTTTTCCTTTCTTTCTGTGGTTTTTTCCTTTTTTTAACCTTCCACGCATTTCTGAACCATTTCATTGCAAACACTGAATGTAGAAAAACATAGATTTATCTGCAGAAATAACTGTCATTTACAGATTAATCATTTCAACAAAAGGGAATTTCTCGGGGATTGATCTCTTTTTTTTAATTCCATGACTTTACTGTCTTCAAAACTATGGCAAAATATAGGCCTTCAGTATACTCAATGAATTTTTCCATTAACTGTAATTATTCAAGGCAATTGCAACAAACTTGGAGATTCATGCAGATTTAATCATCATGATTTTTAATTTTTATTGTTTAACTAATATATTTGGTTAAATAATATAAAATATATTTAGGTTCACTTTAAAATATAGTTTATATAAAATATCTTCTAACTAAAACTAAATAGTGTTTTAAAATATTTCCTTTCCCTGGGTAAGAAAAACAATGAATGAACAAATTGTTGTGAAATGGAATCAATTCTATTTGGCTGGCATTTTTTGTCTTTCACTGAACATTCCATTACCAAAAGGTTACGACTGTGGAAGACTTGCAACAAAATGTTAATATATTTATTAAGATATTCATTTATATTTTATAGCTTCCTCTTACATACTTGTTGTTTAGCTGGTCAGGACAACTGCTTGCTATCCAATAGTCATTTTTCTAAACATTAGATGAGTGGCGAGATAGTGGGACTTATGCTTAAATATGATGCCCACATTTGTGTTTTGACAATAGCTTTATTTTTTGCCCAAATTATACTTTTTCCTTATAAAATGGTTTATTTATCTTCCTAGTTATGAATTGTTTGAAGCATGTGTAATCTTCAGTCAGAAAGAATTCATTTAGTAAAAATCGGACATATTTTATAGCAGTATTGTTATAGTGATGTGTTAATGATGACAAATCATATACACTCAAATTCTTATATCCAAAAGCTATGTACTGTAACTGCTCTGTAAGTTTTCGTGAAGAGAGTACTATTATGTTAAATAGCAACTGTATTTGCTTAGTTTGATATTATGACCATTATCCATATAAAGGGTTAAATTTCAGAAACAAGCTAAATTATTTTATTTGTTCAGATTTCACTTATTGTTCTTTTTTCCTTTCAGTCCTCCTTTGCTTCATTAGCTGCAGTAATATCTCCCTTGCCTGTGACAATTTCCATTAATATCTCAAAGGCAGCTATTAAGTATCATTACAAGAGAAGATTATAGAAGGATACCACATACAATAACACTGAAGATAAAGACAATAGTCACATTTTCATTTGTTTCTTTGTTCTAAAAATGTAAATCAAATTCCATGCACTTTCAAGCATTCTTTCATTCTTCTTGCTCATGCTTTCAAAGTGCTCTAAAAAGAACAACCTTCATGGCCAAATAAATTAATCTGTTAGTATTACCTCAATGAAGAAAATACTTCTGTCAGGGATCCTTTCTGCCCTGTGGTCGCCCAAAAGAATAACAAGCGGGAGAAATAAAGAAACTATTTCAGGTGCATATATATATATATATACACACACACATACATATATATATAAATATACACATATACATATATATATTTCTTAGGGGAATTTGGTTAAAGATGTATTTTCACAAAGCTCTTTATAAGTGAAGAGCCACTATTCAAGTGTTCTGCATTTAACATCAGTCTATGGCACCATCTAAATATTTGGTCAATCAGCTTTTAGAAAATTATCTAAACGTACCTATGGGAATCTAATTATAGCTAAAGGTCATTCTAATTCTAACACTAGGAAGCAAAACTGAAATCACAGAACTCCTGTACTGCAAACTTTTTAAATTTTTATAGTATGAATCCTCCAAGCCAGGATGAGCTCTGTGTGTTAAGAGAACCTAACAGGCATCTGTTCTTTTCCTGAGGTGGAGAACTGAAAAAATGGGGACAAATTAATTTGATATGTATGTAGGCTAGTTCCAAATATGTTTGGATGCACTGTGATTGGGTGTAAGTCCTTTGGAGGAAATGGGAAGACATTATCAACTCAAGAGCAGCTTAAGTCACCTAGAACAGAGGAAGATCAGGCTTGTCAAGTCTCAGTGTCCAGGAAGGTTAGAGAATAGATTATCTAAAGTGCAATCACACAGCACACGCCAACAACCACGGGATCAGGATCAGCCACCATGGGAATAGGAAAGGCAGATCCTGACTGTGTTACCCAATCTCCTATCTTCTTTCACTCATCCACCAGGTGACCCTCCTATTGGATGAGGGAAAGGCTGTGAATGTTGTCTGCATGCATTTTAGCAAGGCCTTTGACACAGTTTCCCACAGTATTCTCCTAGAAAATCTGGCAGCCTATGACTTGGACAGGTGCACCCTTCACTGGGTTAAAAATAGGCTGGAAGGCCGGGCCCAGAGGGTGATGGTGAATGGAGTTACATCCAACTGGTGGCAGGTCATGAGTGTGGATACCCAAGGCTCAGAATTGGGCCCAGTCCTGTTTGCAGCACTATTGATCTTCTGGAGGGCAGGAAGGCTCTGCAGAGGGATGTGGACAGGCTGGATCATGGCTGAGGCCAATGGTGTGAGGTTCAACAAGGCCCAGTGCCGAGTCCTGCCCTTGGGTCACAACAACCCCAGGCAGTGCCACAGGCTGGGACAGAGTGGCTGGAAAGGACCTGGGGGTGCTGGTGACAGCAGCTGAAGAGGAGCCAGGCTGTGCCCAGGTGGCCAAGAAGGCCAATGGCATCCTGGGCTGGATCAGCAATAGTGTGGGCAGCAGGAGCAGGGCAGGGATTGTCCCCCTGTGCTGGGCACTGCTGAGGCCACAGCTCGAGTGCTGTGTCCAGTTCTGGGCCCTCAGTGCAAGAAAGACACTGAGGGGCTGGAGTGAGTCCAGAGAAGGCCAATGGAGCTGGGGCAGGCTCTGGAGCACCAGTGCTGTGAGGAGCAGCTGAGGGAGCTGGGGGTGTTTGTCCTGGAGAAAAGGAGGATCAGAGGTGACCTTATCACTCTGTACAGCTGCCTGGAAGGAGGTTGTGGCCAGGGTAGGTCTCTTCTCCCAAACAGCCAGTGACAGAATGAAAGGAAATGGGCTCAAGCTGTGCCAAGGGAGATTCAGGTTGGACATCATGAAGAATTTCTTCATGGAAATAGCTGCTAGACATTGGAACAGAGTACCCAGGCAGGCAGCAGAGTCAACATCCGTGGAAGTATTCAAGAATTGACTCAATACAGCACATAGTTCTGTGGTTCCATTGATATGGTGATGTTTGGCCAAAGATTGGACCCAGGAACTTTGAGGTTTTCTCCAACCTTAATGATTCTATAAATCTATGATTCTGTAAAATCAAAATCACCTCACAAAGGTATCCGACTTTCTCTACCAGTTGTACTGGGAGATAGCATGTGTCATGAGAAGAAAATAGCATTCAAAAGTTAATGTCTTCATGAACACAGTTAATGTATTCATGAATTTCAAGGTCTCTGTTTGTAGGTATAGGATATACCAAATATACAGTTAGGAAATTTATATGCAGATATCTGTTTTAAAATCTCTGATCTATTGTCTTTTGCATCAACAGAAAATGCATATTCTCCTCAATGGAAAATTTTCAAAAATAAATAGCATTTTTGGTGAAACTGCAAAGAGGATAGTTTTTATGTGGGAGGTGGAACAAGTGACTTTGAAACCTTTCATTCTGCCGAAGTAGAAATAATCATTTTCCATAATTCAACTATAATCTGATCTCTTGATATCAGGGAAGCCAGAGCTAGATTGTTTCCTCAGGTTTGAGTTTTGGATAGACCATCTCTCCCAAGAGAATCTTTTTCTATTTCTTCCAGTCATTGCAATTAAGTGTGGAAGTACCTTATCCATCACTCCAAGAGAGAGCATAGACTGATGCGAGAATCTGCCTCTCAGAAGGAGCTGATTATATAATGGATTAAAATAATGCTTCTGAACTTACTTACACATTTTTGTGTAAAAATCTCATGTACTTGACCAATCTGATCAAGCTGAAGAACGGAGAATGAATAAATGAGTGACAACATTAGGTTTTAAAAATCTTGGTTGAGCAGTAAAATTTAAAGTTGCCTGATTTTCTGAAGTGCTAAACATCCAAGAGCTATGATTGAACCAGTGGTTCTGTTCTTGAAGTAACATCTGTCCACATGTGACATATGGACATGTGTTATACCTCCCTCAAGAGTGTACTTCTGGATGGTGTTCCTTGCTGCTCCAGGCAAAGTGGAGCTGACTCTTGTTCTCTTAGTTGCTGCAGTTCAGAAAGAATAGAGTTATACTTTTTACCATAATAAGATCTTTTGTATTTTCCTTCCAGACTAGGAGCCATATCCTAGTCCACATACAACAGTGGCAAGTGGCTACAAGTTTGTTACTTAATATGAAAACACAAGAAGAGTGGTCATATTTGCTAGAGTAAGGACTAGCTGGAAAACATTACTGTTATATTTGATGAGCCAAGCGATTTCAGTCTCTTGTCAATGATGATTAATTAGGTGGAGCTTCATTTCTGTTCTTCTCAGCAGCCATCAGTCCATTATCTCTTGACCAGCCCTATAAGTATTTCAGAGCCAGGACAATTCTTACCCATCTACAGATGAAATCAGCATGAGTGCTCCAATAATAAATAGTTAGAATTTTTGAAGTAGGTTCAGCCATTCATTAGTAGTTCATAAATTGCAAGACTGCAATGTCAAAGGTGCCATTTTTACCTTTGGGGTTCTCACACAATCTTACATAGAATTACACCACCCACACAGTCAGTACTATGGATAAGATGCTTTCACTTAGAGTACAAAGGTGAGTACTTAGTGAACAAAGCTTTATTGCTTCTTTTCTCTATGTATGTAGTTGAGATAGAAACATCACTTCATACAAATTTTCAGTTTCAAACTAGAATTTAATAGATAGAGGCCTGCAGTCAGTAATCAAGAATTACTTAAATAGCTGGATAACACTAACCATTTTTGCTTCTTCACCAGCTGTCTCAGCTACTTCTTTTCAGCTAAAAAAAAAAAAAAACCTAAGGACAATTCAAAATTCTGTTAAATTACAGAACATAGTTTGTATCAACTAGTATTTTGAATAGCAAGGTATCGTTGAATGTTAAGTAATCTCTCTCTGAGAGAGAGAGAAAGACAGGAAATAATGTTTTTTTTACTGTCAGATTCATCAGGTCTTCACAGAACAGCCTCCAGCTATTCTACCCAAGAAAGCAAGGCATAGGATGAACAATAAAATGTCTGGCTCTTTCCCAGGTTTCCTACTGTAGAAAATCGCCATGTAGTTCAGACTTTTTGTTAGCTCCAGTCAGGTCTGGAGAAAGGAAAATTAAGAATTTAACTAGCATTGGAGTGCTGGAGGACAGACAATCAGCACAGTGTTTAGGTGACATGTAAGTGGAAAGTAGAAGGCTAAATTTGGGTAAATTATGAATTTGCCTTTACAGAGACATATATTTTTTTGCAGGGCTTAAGGTATGCTATGGAGTGTTGGTGCACTGAGTTGATGTAATCCAAGCACAACCATGATGTTCAGAGCTTTTGCTAAACTCACACATTTTAATAGCTTTGGTTTAATATGCTGTAGTTAGCTTGCCACATTGCAGTGATTGGTTTTCAACTAAAAGCAGTGATAATGAGATCCTGAGATCCTCAATTGCTTCAGTACATGAACACTTGTACCTCTGCATTGGGTTAACTTTGGCTAATGGCCAAACACCCCTCCAGGTATTCTCTCACTGACCCTCCTTCTCAGTAGGTCAGGGAAGAAAATACTATTAAAAGCTCATTGATGAGATAAAATCAGGGAGATCACATACCAGCTGCCACCACCGGCAAAACAGGCTCAATTGGGGTAAAATTAATTTAATTCTTTAACAATTAGAATAGATCTGGATGGTGGGAAATTAAGGCACAAATCAAAAAATACTTTCTTTCTACTTCTATGTCTCTTCACAGGCTCATCTCCATTCCTTCATTTGCAACTCCTTTGCCTCCTCTCAATAAAGGCTGCAGAGGGATAAAGAATAGGGCCTCTAGCCAGTTCATGGTATCTCCTCTGTGTTGCTCCTTTCTCCTCAGGCTCTTCCTCTGTTATAGTGTGGTGCTCCATGGGCTGCAGTGCACTATCTGCTCTGGTGTCTGCAGCAGTTTCTCTTCATCCATCAATGACTTTGCTGTTCTCAGAGTTGTTTCTCACCTATTTTTTCTCTCCTCATTTCTCTTTCTCTTTGCCATTTTTGCCCTTTCTTAAGTATTTTCCCAGAGACACCACATGTATGACTGTGGGTCTCAGCTGTGTCCAGTGTCGGGGGTAACTGAATCCTCCTGTGTCAGCTTAGAATCAGCCCGTCCAGCCTCTTCCCTCAGAGGCCAGTCCTGTTGCTCCTCATTGTCAACACCTGGCCACCACCATCCCAATACAGTCTCCTACTTGCCAAGATACTGCTATCACCAGCAGGCAGCACTACATGCAGGGTATAGACCTCTGCTTTACTCTGTATGTTATACTGCTTCTCTGTTTAAACTGATCTTTATGTCAGGAAAGACAAGCCAGAAATAAAATAGAAATAAAATAGTAGAAACTGCAAAAGGAAGCAAAGCAACAGACTGGATGGTCCAAGAACATTGTTATTTTTCTTATTCTACCACCACACCCTTCTCAGTTTAACAAGAGCTTGAATCATCTCATCCTTATTGCTGTCTTGATCATCTCTTTGGTTTAACTCTGTCAGTGACTGAACTGTGCACCCACAGAAACAATTTTTATTTTGAGTTTGTTTCACTACATCATAGTTTAGCAGTCTTGCACCCATCATCTTCTAATAGATGAAAGAAAATGTAACAGTTCCTCAGCCTTCTGAGCATCTTCAAGGAAACAAACAACAAACATCACACTAATGTATCAAATAGCTATATTTCAAGTACATTGTCTTGTTATTTTGGCAGAAAGCACACACACACACACAGAACCAACCTTCCTTGAAATATGCTTAACAATTTATCAAATACTTACATCACTTATTGTATTTCATGCACTTCAGTACCTTACACATATCATAGATACAGTGCCTGCTCAAAAAACAAACACTCTGGTGTCTCACAATAATTCATCACTCTGAATATATTTCTGATAAATGATTCAGGATTTCACGTCGATAAGTACAACTGGCAGTATATCTTGGCTGCTCAGCATTGTTGTAACTGAGATATTTGAAAATGTGCAGAAACAGAACTTTGTGTGTTTCCGTTGCCTCAGGCACCTGCAAAGCTTGTGAGTCCCTGTGGGTTTTAGCAGGGATTGCTAATGATCCAGCTCTGGAACTGAGTGTCTACATTGCTTTAAAAGCTGAGGTCCTTTCTTTAAAATCTGATCTTGAATTCAGTTATTATTCTGCATGTATTCTAACATGGAATATTGTGATTAAGAACAGAAAGAGAAATAAAAATTCTTTTCCATGGCAGCACTGAAGAAGATTTAAATCCAATCAGACTGAGAAGGTCAAGTTGAACAAAAATAATGAGACTTACTTTTTACCTGAGGTTAAAATAAGTTAAGGAATTTGATTTGGTGCTACCAGCTTCTATACAAAACAGGCAGAATCATCAATACTTTGAACTTAATCTGTCAAAAACTAAATTTCTTGACCTAACTGAACACATGTGATCATGCTATAGTTTGTTCTTTCTAGAAACTTTGTCTGGTTTTGGAGAGAAGCCAGGTTTTAATGAAAACATTAAAAATACTTAATTATTATTGCTAATAATTAGTAAGATGGTATGTACGAAACTAAACTTATCACAAACAGGTACTTGCAAAGTTTCCAAGGACTCAATTCCTACAAGGAAAAGAAAATCATCTGTGTTTGCTACATCATCTGTAACATGTACCTTGAAATTATATGCCCAAATTATACAATAACAACCTTATAGTTAAAAAATAGCTATATTTAGTTAAAAGTTTGTTTTCAGATACATTAACTTGGACCAAGAATAAACATCCTGCACTCATCAAAGCTATTCAGATCTGTGTTAATGTAAAAAGGGAAGAAACTGTGGCCCATAATTTAATGTTTAAGGCTTGTTCACGTGGTTCTGCTTGCTATCACACTGCCCAAAATGTAAACACAGTGCATTTCATAGAATAAAATCCACTTGTGCCCACAAGTGAAGCAAAATTCTTTGTTGTTGCAAAGGTGAATAAATGATCAGTTCAAGCATCATAGATGCTTTAGTTCAAGCAGCTGAAATATATTCAGTAGTTTAAATGAACTCCTCCTATTATCATGAAAACCCCTTAATTTTTTCTCACTAGCTTGTGGCTTATACTTCAGGGAATGTTAAGAAATAAAAGAAACCAGGCATTTCCTCAACTGTAAGTATAGACTACAGACTATCACTGAAATACTAACTTATGATTGTGTTTTGTTAGGTGCTTTGCCCAGGAAGCTTTTTGTTTATTCTCATCAGCCTGATGTCCTCCATTATTATAATTTACAAGTGTGTAGGCAATCTAATAAATCCTTATTTGAAACACTTCAGAATCTATTGGCAGTTTTCAGCAGTAGCACTGTGTGGTTTTGCTATTGCATAATTGCCTTTAGCAAGTACTAAGGAAGAAGCATTTGCAAATTCTCATGAAAGGAGAGACTGATTAGAGCATGCTATTTATGATGATAGCAATAGATTTCACTGTTTTCCTTCAAATTCTCAATACAGATGGTCCTTTTTATCAAGACCCTTTCCTAATGTCTTAACTCTCTCAAATAATATAAGTCTGAGAAAGGTAATACAAATGTGTCTAGAACCATTTTGCTGCCATCATTTCAGAGTGCACTGAAATGACTTTATGGGAGTTAATTTAGTGCCACCAATAAGGAAAAAATAAGATTCTAATAAATTAAAAAAAATTACAGAAAACAGCAGGAACAGAAGGGACTAAAAAAAAAATGTGATTCAAGATAGAGGAACTATTCTGATTTAATAATTTTCGTACTAGAACACTGTATTTTCCCAAATATTACCTTTTATCTAGAATGGTACACAATTAGATGATTAAAATACTAATTTTTGTGAGACTTAATACAAATAAATAAAGCAAATAATCTTTTCTTTGAAAAGTTAAGGAGCTTGTTCAATGCCATGTAACCACCCAAAATTCGATTCCAGAAGCATACAGCAAAATTCTAATTTTACTATGCAAATTTTAACTATGTATAGTATAACTATAATATTCCACCAAAGCCAGAGTAACATAACCTTGACAGACCAGGATGCAGAGGAAGCTAAATGAGGTTTTTTCAACTTTATTACCTAAGTCACATCATCATGCTACATACACAAGGATGGAACAGAATACCAGCTCAGTATAGTGTATTGTCTGCAAGACAAGCAAGGAGAGAATATAAAACACAAAACATTCAAGAAAGTCAAGTGAAACCAGGAACAAGTCCAAACCAAGTCTAGCAGCTTTTTTCTGTTACAAGGAATAAATTGCTTTAAATAATCCAGTAATGCAGCAATTTTTTAAAATATAGTCCTTTTCTAAGCTGATATTTTAAAAAAACAGTAAGATATAAATCCATGCTCCCAGTCTATAATTTACATGTAAACCAAAGCTTTTCTTGGTTTACAAATCTCACTAATGTCAATACCGGGGCTGTGTGTCTCCCTCACAAACAGTAACCAAAATGAGTAGCTATTTTGTCTTGAGCTTCCCCAGCTTCTAATCGTCTCATCTAAGTAATAACTGGATTCCTATTTGTGTGATTTTGTTTAAGAAGTGGGGGAGTTTTTCAAAATATAAAAACTGACTGTTACTTTCTATGTTTACTTCTGCTACAGCAAATATCTTTTCAAACATCTAGGGCTCCTGTTTGCTTGTTTGTTCCCCTGTTTCATGCAGAGAAAGGCAGCAATAAGCAGTAAATGAAACAGACAAGAAGGTCTGTACTTGCCAGAGTTTTGTTTTATACTGACACATTTATCACTTTAGGATAAGCAGTGTATTGCACATGTCCTTAGCTAGTGAAGGCCAAAACAAAAGCTGAGAATGAAAGCTTTCCTCATACACAGTCCTGCATCTGCTGCCTCTTCTGCTGGCTCCAGGGCTGCTCTCTCTTTGATAGTCCCAGTCAGGGCATCCCAAGGGCGTTGCACAGTTCACATAGTTGGTGCATGTAACTCAGAGATGAGATCAACCCCAGAAATCCCTCCTGACCTTTGTTACTTGTATATGTGACATTCCTGGTTTTTTCACTGTTCCTTCTCACAGTTTTTTCATAAAAGTTACTCTTCCGGAAAGGTGCTTCATTTTCTCTGATTCAGTATAGATGGGTCAGCCAAGAAGGTATCATGGTGATTAAAAGAGACCAGGGACTTGTGGATGTGAGAAGGATTTGAGAGGACAAATTGTTGGATTTTATGAAAGCTGAAAGGTGAGAGCTTGAAATTAAGACCATTGAGCTTGACTAGAGGGAGTGACAATGTGCACCTGTGGGAAGGATGACCTTAATTATGATGAAAAATTCTCAAAAAGAAGATCAAGAATTGTTATGCTACATAGATAAGATCCTTACTATTATCTGGTCTACACTGGCCGTAGGAAGAGCTGTAGTCTCCAATGTTCTAATAATATTTTTCTGTGTTCTTCTGGCTTCTCTATCTAGTTATTCAATACATAGTTATACATATATAGTTATTATGTGTATAGTTATTAATTTGCATAGCCATTTAAAATATTTCTTAACAAATTGCTCCTTGCTTTTTAAAATATTTGAAGGAAAAATCAAATAGGAAGTTTATTTCCCTTATGTCCTTTAACACACTTATATTAGGTTGGCATTTCCTGAGAAACCACAATTCTCTTTTACCAGATCTGAAGATGTTCCCTTGTTTCCATTTTCATGCGCCTGGAGTGTCCATAGGTAGAATGATCAATACCAAGACAAAACAGTACAAAAAGCCATAGAATCATAGAACGTTAAGGGTTTGAAGGGATCTTAAAAAATTATTTCATCCCAATTTCCTCTGCCATAGGCAAGGACACCTATGCTAGGCAACTTTGTTCATCCAGCTTGGCGTTAAACGCTGCCAGAGTTGGGGCATCCTCAACCCTCTTGAGACACCTCTCCACCCTAGCAATAAAGAATTTCTTCCTAATATCCAGCCTAAACTTCCCCTCTTTCAGTTTGTACATATAATTGTTTGTCCAGTCACTGTCCTGATGAAGAGTTGCTCTCCAGCTACCCTTCAGGCTTCTTCTGATACTGGAAGTCGCTAAGAGTTCTCCACCTTCTGAAAGCTTCTTTTTACGTTCTGAGTTTGCTCAGCAGCTCCTTACCCAAGGGGGCCTCCTGGAGTTTTTGCCTGATTTACTCCTTTTTAGCATGCATTGTTCCTGAGCTTGGAAGAGGTGATCCTTGAATACCAGCCTGCATCCTTAGGCCTCTCTGCCCTCCAGTGCATTTACCCATGAGACTTTACCAAGTAGGTCCTTGAAGAAGACAAAGTTTGTTTTCCTGAGGTCCAGGGTGGTCAGCTTACTTCATGACCTCCTCATTGCCATGAGAATCCCCAGCTCTACCATCTGTTTGTTGGTCACTGCAGTAAAGGCTGCACTGGGGCATCACTTTCCCCAACTATAGGTGAGAACAAGGTCCAGCATGACACTTCTCCTTGCTGTCAGATCAACCACTTGTATAAGGAAGTTGCTGCTGACATATTCAAGGAACCTTTGGGATTGCTTGTGCAATCACTACTTTCAATAGCTTGTTAGATATTTATCCTGAAAAAATGGTGATTTTTTCAGTTTAGTCTACATTACAAAGGATCTTACTCAAAGCCTGTTGTTGACTGCAGTTTTTCATATCTATAGTGAACATGCCAAAACAGGACTGAAGTGAAGCTTGTCTTTTGCTCCTTACATTATTTAAGGATTTTGAGTCTCGGATAATTAATTTATTGCATCTTTCTCTCAATGTGTAGGTAATATTAAGTTCTACCTCAATGCAGATGCATCCGCTGAATGTCAGGACATGTCAGAGCTAGGATAAAGCTAATAGTTTGGATGCTGGAGTATTTTCTGAGCCTTGAATTGCCTTTCTTATTGCTTTTGTGAAAGAGGACTGTAGTAGGAGAGCAAATTGTATTTTTTCTATTCTCTGTGAGTGGTTTCAAAATTGTTATTATTATTATTATTACTACTATTATTATTTCTTCTTCTTCTTCTTCTTCTCCTTCTTCTTCTTCTTCCTCTTCTTCTTCTTCTTCTTCTTCTTCTTCTTCTTCTTCTTCTTCTTCTTCTTCTTCTTGTATAGGCAAGAGCTTTTTAAGTGAAAAGTAATTTCAAAACTTCATTTTTGTTACAAAAGGCATAAATGAAGTGATGAGCAAAGTTTTGAAAAGCATGAATTTTGAAAAATTAGGACATGAAGACTGAAATACCATGTTTGGCTATCTTCCTTTTAAAATCATCAGAAAGCCCATTTATCTTCTCATCAAATAGAGCTTAACAGCTGTTCAGAAAAACTGCAAAGGAATTAAAATTTGTTTTAACATATATTATGTTGGAAACAAGCGTGGTCATAGGGTAATACACTGAGTTAACCCAAAATTATACCTGATTTAAGGTTTTTGATATCTCACTAAGATGGTACACTTAAAAGTATATTGGCAAGGTAGAACAGAAGTCGAGAACTGCTAATTGCAAGAAATAGTATTTTATTCTTGCATTCACTTGCATGATGATTGTTAAAAGAGATCTCACATATTCCTTGGTTTCCTAAGACATTGTTTTTAGCCTGAGTTAAATGCAGTATCTAATTGCCAATTGCAATGCATTATGTGTATATAATATGATACTTATTTTTCCACTTGACTAGATAAAGTGGATATCTATTTATATTATCATGATGTCTGAGTCAGTAGAGGCTGATTAGCTACATTGAATGTCAGCAAAATCAAATGCAGTCTCCTGAATAAAAATTGGCAGCTTTCATGGCATGTGAATGCAAATAGACAAAGAGGAAAAATATGTTACTCAACCTAAATTTCTGATGTTCTTCTTATATGGCTTATTCACACCAATAAAATTGCAAAATGTGAAATTCCTCCAATTTTTTCTTTTTTTCCCTTTCCCAGAGAACTGCATAATGCTCTTGGCATTGCTTTACAATAAATAGACACATCCCTTAACTGTACAGTGTATGTTATTTCCTCTTAGCAACGTACAGACAAAGTGTTACTGTGTTTGATAGAGTTCATTTGGGTGAAGAGGTTCTGCTTTGGATGAGCTGTATTTTCCATTAATGAGTATTTTCTATATATTGCTTCTCATGAAGAATTGATAACCTTGTAATAATCTGTTTTGACAGTATTTTTCTAGAAATATTGTGTTAAATATTTTTAGACGTGAGGGATCATGCACATATGGATATAGTGGTGTGCGCCTTCTCTAATTGCATGCATTATACAATTCTCCATTGTTGGTGACTGTTGTACTATTCTTCATTCATTTAATAATGCTTTTGCAAATTGGCAGATAGCATTTGGGCTAAAATACACACAAAGTTTTTGCAGGAATAAAACATGCTCTGCCTTTTCTCTAGTGTAGAGCAATTTGTCAAGTAATTAGCCAACTTAATTAAATTTTTGTAGCACTAATCAAACGAATATGCTAAAATTTTCTTTGCACAGCCAGTTTGCTGTCTGCTTGCATTTAACTTGATGGTTTGAAAGAGGCCCTACTATGTCTGCCACTCCACTTAATCACCTCATTTGCATTTTATATTGGTAAATCAAATAAAGCACCAGTGGCTTTTAGTATGATTGACTGTGGTCAGGGCTGCTCAGATGGGACTTTTTCACAGAAAATTAGGCACATTTTAATATGAGTGAGTCTGTGCTTTCAACATTCAACAAACTACATTCACTCAGCTAATTAAAAGTGCTTGTTGCTTTTTGCCGATGTATGATAGATTTATCCAGCTGGTGTGTCCATTTTCTTTGCATAATTTCTTGATGGAAGTTTTTATCTTTATACATAATAAGATTGTCTAAACAACACTTCAAACCAATTTTCAAGAACTATATAAATAATATTTTACAGAAGCTATTTACTTTGAAAGAAATACACTTGCTGTTCAGCAAACTGATTAGGTTATATATCGTTTCTTTTATATCCTTCTAGAATATAAAGCCTTGCACTATGAAATTTTCAGATTCTGTCTTCACTGAGCCAGAACATATCCCTTTCCTAAAATTGTGGTAAAAGCTGCTCAGGAGTATACCTAACAGTTCATCAAAGCAGGGTTTGAGAGTCCTTTAGATTTGGTCAGAGTTCAGACCCAAAACTTTACAGATGAAAAATTTTAAAAGTCAGAAAAAATTATTTATCTGCAGAAGTGAAGCTTCATTGTCATTATTTGAAGGATTCTTTACCAATTTAAAGCATTTCCCAGAATGGGAATGGGAATTTTGGGGAATTTTTCTTCTCGAGTGTCAGTAAGAAAACAGGTATCAAAATGCATTGCCTGATGACTTGAAGTTCATATATGTGCTAACAATAGGTGGAGAATGTGATCACCAACATATTTACAAAATAAATCCATTTTTTATTAATTGTTTTGGAGTTAACTCACTAGGTCGAAATTGGTAGTAGGGTAAAACCCAACAAAATACAAGACTGGATGGTAAACAACCTCTTTTATCCTTAAAGAATTGTGTTCACACAGAGAGGCGCTAATTTAACAAAACACTTAAAATACAACTTTTTACATGGATCTAAAGCAAAATTTTTCAATGTAAACTGTGGTATGTCTCTTTGAGGTGCCTGCAAGTCACTCAAATAATCTCTGTTGTTAATAGAGCCATGACAGAAGTAATTTAAGAGGGGAAAAGAAGACAATCTTGAACTGTCATAGGTATTTGTTAAGGAAGAATATGTCTAAATCTTTAGTGATATGATTAGTCCCATTGCTAAAGGCTCACATAAAGAGGAAAGAATTTCTTGCAGTAGGTTGCTTTGGATGGGGGTGAGAAAGGAATGAAAGAAAGTGCCAAAAGATATGATGTAAAACAAAAGATAGAAATAGCAAAGAATTATGTAAATGTAGGAAAGCCATGGTTTGCAGGTGGTCAAATAAAGACAACAGAATGTTGTACCTAACTACAATGCTTAAATACCCATCTTATTATTCTAAGAGTCAGACTTAAAGGCAAAGTTTGCATCTCTCCCCATTACTGGTTCCACATTGTGGCTCATTAAACCTCTTTGGAAGCTTCCTCTTCTTAAATATACTTCTTAAAACCTCAAAATGTTAGAAATAGTTACAGGATTTTCTCTGATGAGGGAAAGTGCCCTTGAACATGGAAGTCATGATTTAGCCATGAAAAATATTGGAGGGGGGAAAATGGCTCAGCAGTGGCCATAGAGACCTCAGGAGAGAAGCTTGAGCTGAGCCCTTGACCCACAATGTACAAATGTAACAGATGTCTAAATACCATAATGCTGCTTTAATTAAACGTAGGCCAAAACCTCCTTGCTCTAAGCTCACAGGGATTATAATGATAAGAACTTGGCCTTGTTCTGGCCAAATTCACTCTGATCCAGAAGAAAGACAGCAATGCTTTGTGTATTTTGATACCAGGCTGGAATAAAACAAGCTATCTTACATCCTCATGTACAGATCATTGACCTGGGAACACCAGGTGAACTCCTTTTTCTATGCCTTACCACGCTTTACCTGGTTAAGTACACTAGCTTCTGTGGTAAACTTATTTGAGATGTCTTGTTTCTAGGAAAGCACTAGATGCAATACACCATCTCAAATCTGATTTATATATTTTATATTCTCATTTACATCTGTACACAACCTCAATTGAAAAATCCTTGAAGACACACAGTCGACTTTTCTAGTTCTTAGAGAAGAATACAAATAAACAGAATCAAGCTATTAAATTTTCTTGATTTGATATTCCAACTGTCTGGCCTTTTAATCGTATTTTAATGAATTTAAGTTCAACTAAATGTCATGTTCAGAATGTGAATATTTCAATCACACTAAAAATTTATTCTTAATATCCTGTGCTACTGAATAGCATGTTGATATAAATTTAATGTTAAATGGAACATTTTATTGCCAGCTGAAGACTGTGGGTCATCTCTGATTTAAAGAAAAAACAAAACAAAAAATCCAACCTATATATTCTTTCCTAATTTCAGATTCAAAAACACCCAATGCAGCATTCACTTCATCTCCAAAAAAAACTGTTGCTCAATAAATTACGAAGGGCTTGTGACATCATAAACATTATTTTTTTTAAACTAAGTGCAAAAATTACATTTTTGTTCTACCAGATAATTTATATAATTTATACACCCCAGTCTGTGAATTTTATGCATACTAGTCTGAAAGCCTAGCTAAAACATGGTTTTATTTTGTGTCAATTTTTTTAGTTTAAAACCTGAATCAGAAGTCTTTATTCATAAATGCTTCTAGTCTTTAAATCCATCCTGATTCCTGGGCTTCAAATTTACTATAAACATATAAATGAATTACAAATACATTCTGCGTAATAATATGACATTTACTGCAACTCCCAGCTACTAAACACATGAATACATGTTAGAGTTAAGAAGATAGATTTCCATGTCTTAGCATAATTTGGAAAACAAAAGGATCTCTATGAATTCCATCTCACTTTTTTTTTTTCTTTCATGCTCCACAGAACAGTCTAAGTGCTGGCATTAATTTTCAGTTATTCACGTTATTAATTTATTATGAATTATGAACTCCTCAGGAACTTTAAGGGGTCCAGCCTTAAAGCTGGACTTTTAGCTAAAGCTTTTCCTGCATCAGATTAGATCATGCTTTCAGTGAGAGCATGCTCCCTTCTGTCCCCACGAAACCAACCTTTTAATCCAGTTTTCAGTACTGATTTCTATCTTTCCTAACAGCTGAGGATATATTTGTTTGTTTTAGAGAGTCTTTTGAGTTTATGTATGAGGGAAGGGAGTTAAAATTTAATTTTCTCTGCCTCTTACTCTATAATCTGTTTCTGACATATGTCTGTGTGGGGCTTGAGCTGAGCTCTCTACTAGCCGTTTAGTGAATTATTATCCCATGATTACCAGTGAGCACAAAGTTTGTATTAGTAAAATATTATAGGTCACAGGTTTGAAAAGGCTGAATGGCATCACCTAAGTGGCAGAGACAACGTATTTATCGATATCTATATTATCTCCTAGATCTGAATGTCCACCACAAGTGCAGCAAAAGACAAACCAACTGCTAAATTAAATACTTGAATATATCTGTATTATTTAATGCCTGAAGGAGCTTTCAGAAATGTAACCTGTCTTGTTAATTCTAAAAATGCCCACTTATTAACAACAGATATATTCTTTATCAGAATGAAATTCAATCTCCTTGTAGAAAGAAAATATGAGTGAATTTTTCTCCTAATCTTTGTCTGCCATTCAGAAAAAAAAAAGCCTTCATACTGATACTCAGAATAATAATTAATTTTCTCTTTTTGCTACAGATTACATGCTGTAATCCAGACTCAAGTTTATATTTGCAGTCAAATATGAAAAGTGCAATTGTTCTGAGACTTATATGCAACTAAATTAGAGGTGTATGCCAATTCACCTTCATAAAAGCGAATTTTGAAAAATTCAGAAATTTTCTCCTTAGAGGAACAACTTACATTGCATCTTGAGCTATGCTTAGCACTTGATGAGAACAAAACCAAGAGGAATTTATTCAAAGCAACAAGGACTGACTCTATATGCCAAATGGCACAGTTTAAAATGTATGTATGCTACAGCGCACTGCAGCAGACTCTAAGCTGCATCAGCTGATCATGCATAAACAGGAACCACAGTAAGCAGCTGCTGTCAGTCCTAAACAATAGCATTTTGAGCAGTTTATTTAACTGAACTAATTCTACAGAGACAACAGGTTTCTTCCTATTGTTACAGACTTGCAGTGAAGCAGAACGTCAAGCATGTCCCAGTAAAAGGCTTGTTTGGTCTCTTTGTGTGGTATTTATAGCATGGTCTGGTTAGTGTCAGTCTCCACTTTATTGGTATTCCCTTAAATCCTGAAATTTTACCCAGACTATAACTAATAAAATCAAATCTTCTCATAGAAACAATGTATATTTTCCAGCAAGTCCTGAGAAAACTTCTACACCCCGTTTAACTGTGTCATTGTACTTCATTCCAGCTCCTTCTGCATGCTACAGTCCTTTTATTTTTTATTCTTTGCTTTTCACAGGGGGACTTAGCCTTTTACATACACATTTTTAACATATTTTTGTTCCATAATATTATTACTTATGCCAATCTTTGATATATACAGAAAAACATAGGTTCCTTGCATCAGCTATGAAGAGAAAGGTAAGGAAGGATAAGCCATCATGTTTTTATAAGCTAAAGTAATGTTAAGTATCATAGCTGCATAAATACAGATTTTTTTTACTTTTAACATTCTTATTTCTGGATAAAAATTATTTTATCCCAGACTCAGAACAAGATGAGGCACAGCTCATTTTGATGGGGCAGACTCTGCTGCAAAAGCCATAGTCAGATCCTGAACTGATCATAAACATAAATGTTTTCAGCAAGCTTTTTTCCTCACTTCTGCCAGTAATTTATCGGCAAGCAATTCTCTCCTTACCTACTTGGACATATTTCCTATGGTAGCTATACTAATACAAGTTAGTAAACTGGCAGAATGTCAAAATTGTTTTACTTTTTTTGTGCAAGGAAAATAGCACTGAATTTGTCTGGATCATCAACCAACAGGCTTCCTAATGACAATATTTTGAAAAATCATCATTTCTGAATACAATTTTGATATACCATGTACACAAGTAATATTTTGTAAGGCAACAGTATCAAAACAGACCTAACAAAAAATAAAATAAGACAAAAGAAACAACAAAAAATATTAAAATATAAAACTAAAAAGCATTTTCTGTCAGAAAATGCCCTCCCTCCCCACAAAAATAAATTTCAAGGGTTCAAACAGATCAATCATTCATGATAAGAAAAAGTCTGTTTTTTGCTGTGTTTCAGGAATGCCCAGAGTACATGATGAAACAGGGATGAGAGCTCAGCACAGTGTGGGCTCACCATGGTATTGCCTGTGTAAAGGATACCCTTCTCCTTCACTGTATATGGTTGAGCTTGGAGAAAACCTTAGTGGAGATGGTTAGGTTTTGACTCTCAGCTGTCCACAGCTCTTAAAAAATTCATATGTGTCTCTACATGTCCTAGTGCTTCCCACCAAGTCCTGGACTAGCACAAGAAAGGCCACGAGTTAAAACATTCTGCAAGGATGGAGGGAATCAGCAAGAATTTCTGCACCCAGCACTACCCTGTTACATTGGATTCAGTGGCCCAGGCCAGGACCCTCTATACTAGAGTAGAAACATAGAATAATAAAATCATTCAGATTTGAAGAGACCCGGTTACTTTATGTTTAAAACTACTCTGGGATTTCATCTGTTTCTCAGCACTGTAGGGTATGTTAGCTTATGCCCCTGGAACATGAAAAAATATTGGAATGTAACCCCACTCAGGAGAATTGATTATCCTTCACCATCTTTCATCTAATCTTGGTAAATATAATCATACTTGTATTAAAATCCTGTGGGAAGTTATAAGTGTTATATTTGGCACTTTTTTCGGTTTTATTTTGTGGGGGGGTGGTTGTGGTTTTGTTGTTTTGCTTTGTTTTTTTTTAATTTAAAATACTTCAATACTTTAAAATCAATATCATCTCTCTTTCTCTCAGCTGCTGTAAAGAAAAAACTTCTTCTAACCTGGGACCAGATTATAGTCCTCAATCATCAAATTCAGACTTCTTGAAAAATATGTAAACTTCCATTCTAAGAGTTACACATATCATTCCATTTAAATGCATGAAATAGAAAAAAATCTCCTACTATTATAATAAAGATCTTATAATTCTCTTGCTTATAAGTAAGTGAGAACAGTTCTTATAAAGAAACTGAAACCAAAACCACACCAAAAAACAAACCAGAGCAAAAAAATATGCAATGGCAATATTTAATATTAAATCTTAGTGATTTTATCACCTTTTTTCTACAGCAATGCTGAGTGTTGAGCACCTGAAGACAGCTGTAAACTGTATGTGAATTTTCTCATTCTTTTTCATGTGTTTGGCAATAACTATCCACAGATATGCAGTCTGTAGTCACATGCACATTCAGCTTTGTCATTGAGATATTCAGATTTTTATAAATAATTTTTAATTCCTTACAGATTCTACCTCACCCATATACAAAGGGGAACGAGAGGTGTAAACCTGCCTTTATTCCTTAGCTCTGGCCGCACAGAGTGCAAGTCTGTGTGTGTGCAGGTGTTTGCTGGGGTTCCCAGGAGGCAGCTGCTTTGGTAGCTGTGTCACAGCCTGGGTCTGACCGCAGTGCTCCAGCCAGCAACAGAGCACCCAGCTCAGGGAGACACAGCACCAGGCATCAAACTGAAACCAAATTACAACATTTCAGCAGCCTCGCCTGAAGCTAAACAGTTTTTTTCCAACTCAATTGGAAGAGTTTTGGCAAAGTGACCATTGACCTACTTTACTGTTTAGAAGTTCTGTATGTATATATGATGAATGTTTCTCAGTCTTAATGTGCTCTGATATTAATAATAAGCACTGTAATTACAGAACTTTTTTAAGAAAGCGGCATCTTGTTTCCCTTTTCTGAGGAAAGGCAGCAGCCAACAAATGTAGAGGTAATGAGTTAAATCTCATTTACCCTATATGTCTTCTCTCTTTAGAGGAGATACATTTGTGATGATGCAGCCACAGGAACAAGCCCATAGCTCCTCTGAACCCATTCAGGTGTGACAGCCAGCAGGCAATGGTTTTGTAAGGTAGTGCAGTAAATGGGATGGCAAAATTCAAACAATGCAAATCACACACTCTGCTACAGAAAACAGTGTTTGTTAGATTAACACTGCTTTTTGCATGGGCATTATTCTTCAGCAATGAAAATTTTCTTGCTTGCTAGTTGCCTTACTGATGGACCCAGCTGAATTAGTCCAGAAGATGTTAACACCTCCATATTCCTGCATTTCAAGTATGTTCAGTCATTAACACAGATGTACACAGTGCAGATATAGCTTGAAATATTAGGATAGACTCTAGTAGCAGCAGAATGATACCAACAGCTTTTAATACCTTGTTCTGGGCTTGTTCAAGAGAAGAGAATAATTTATGACTAATCTCAATTAAAACCTAACCAGGAATGGAAAAGTTCACGGGATATTTTTTAGCTTTCACGTAAGTCAAGAAGCTGAGGTGAGCACAGACCCTGGCAGAGCCTTGGAACAATCTGTTCACTCATGTACAATATAAACTGTTCTGCTCTCTCTAAGAATGATGCCTTGCAAATTCTATTCAATTGGAATTTAACGTCAGGATGCTGAATCCAGTCAAATAACTTCCTCCAAAAAATAGACAAGGTAAAAAAACAAAGGCAAATAATCCAAGATGAGCCACAAAAATATACTTATAACATGCCTTGAAGAGACAATAGCTAGATCAATGAAGACACCATTTACAACTGCAAGATCACTCCCACACAAGCCAGGCTCCTGAGGCATAAAAACATGGAGCTACTCCAACAAACATGTCAGGAAGCAGCAGCCCCTGTAGGCTTGGTGACACTTCCAAGGTGATGTATCCTGCCAGTCAGCCAGGCCTGATAGCTCAGTCAGATGTCCCTGCTGCTGCAGGGGTCCCTATCCTGAGTCCAAACCCAACACTAGGGCCTTTGGAGGTGTCAGACCACGTTCAATACTCAACAAAGAGAGCCACCAGGTGTTCTGTATTTCCACCAAGAAGATTACAGCCCAAACAAAACACTAACTAAAGGAATAACTGTTTTCTCAGGCTGCCTGATTAATCAAAAAAGCCAAAGTATTTTCAGTTCGGGCCAAATTTGTATTAGATGGAAGAAAAAGAAAACACAAAATAAAACAGACTCCCAGGTTAAAAAGACTGGTATGCTGCTTCAAAGTGAAATCTTTTGCATGATTACTTTTTTCTGTTTCTGCATTCTGTTTTAACTAGTATTGGCAGTTTTGCATTAAAATGCCTTTTTGAAAAAGGAGGTATGTTTTAATATTTTGCATTTTCTAAATCCTTTTTATTTATTTCCTCTCTTTAACTAGAACTGTTTACAAGCATGATCCAAATTTCAGAATCATTTCTGTCACTTGACTGTCCTGTCAAAACTGCTTATTACTAAAAATAGGAGCTATTAAAAATTACAACAAGAAAATCATCCTAGAGGTTCTAAGTAAGGCACTTTAAAGATGCGGTGCAATAATTTAAGCAGGTAATTTTCTTTTATTAAATACTCCTTTATAGCAGTTTTTCCTATTACTGAATCTTGTATGTATTTTTTACTGATAAAAATGTATGAGAGCTTTATTTTTATAGTATTAGTCACATCTGTGGGTCTAGCTCATATTTACTGAGAACAGTGTGAGTGCCCTGCTAGCACTTCTGAGAACAATTGTGAGTTCTCCTGATCATAAAAATATCTTTAAAAACAGTATTTGTTAGGTTTGATATTGTCTTCTTATTCTTTTCTTTGTCCTTTTTTGAAGATTTTTTTTTGTGTGCTTGCTTTTTTACTTCTGAGCTTCTGAAGGGCACTGGATTTCATTCTCCTATTTTTCTTCCCAGCAGTAAATGACAGAGCAGATCACAAGGCTCTGAATTTATTGTGGGAGCTTTTTAAAGAAAACTGATTACTTTATAACCAGAAATTAAATTATGAGTTGGAAGCCCTGGAAACACAACACTGTGCAGCAAGGTACATATTGCATGGGCATATTGTCACCACAAAAAACACAGAGGTCTGAGGGATGATTTTTCATCTGTCTCAATTGCAGCTTTAACATTGCAACAGTGAACCATCTGCCTGGATAAAAGATGCTGTAGACACTGAGCCTAGCCATTTTTTCAAATATTTTCGACTGTTACCATTATGAAAAACTTTAAAAAATTGATGCAGGTCCCAAACATCAGATTAATAAAAAAAGAAAAGTAATGCTGTTGTTGTCTGTTTAGTATTATTTCATTTTTAGTTTAAACTTCTCTGTGTCTTCTGAGTTTCCTATCATCTGCAAGAGTTTTTGCCTAAAACTACTGGGGCTGAGAAATATTGCAGTCTCTGTCTTCAATAGAACTGAGTACTTCTTAATTTAAGATTGACATTAAAAACTGGAAGGGCTTGTTATGCAGCTTGTGTATAACTTGTTGATATTCTGATATTTGTATGATTAATGTTTAATAACCACAAATAAATGCACAGAATGTTACTCCAGCTAATTCTGAACTAGAAAGTCACATTAGCTATGTAAGCCCACATTAAAGTACCTGAAAGCAGAGTGACTTGTACTGCAGCTTTACTATTTTTATCTGAACACTGAGACTCTGAAGTGATGGTGGTATATCCATACCAGGTGTTGTCAGGTCATATCTGGGACAAAGTGCCCTGAACAAATACATACAGGTATGTACGTGAAGCTTTATTTCATTTAAAATAAGTATCAACAATCCAGTGAATATAATGTAAAATTAAGAAAGAGATTGGAACTATTTGAATGTTTAACTCCCTGCAATAACTAATATGACTGTTAAATAAAGAACTTTATTTAAGAGATTATAAGATAATTTTGTCCATTTTTTTTTTGTTTGTTTGGTTTTTTTTTAATATAGGTCTTGGGGGAAAAGAACTGTGGGCTTCAGATGTGAATTTTTTATAAGAATTTATAAATTCAGATGCTTCCATGCTCACTAGAAAGAGCAGGGAAAAAAAGCATTAAGGGTTTCACTTAGCATATGAAAAAAAATCAAGAGAATAATTAACTCTGACAGTGATGATTTTCAATATTAATTAGCAAGTCTACTGGGCAGCTAATATTAGTAACGTTTTAGAATAGCTTAAAATATTTCAAAAGCAAACTAATGCAGGTATAAACAAGCACTATCTCAGTCTCTGGCTCCATTTCAAATAGCTTCTGAAGCAATGATAAAAGGACTGGAGACATTTGTTGGAGGTTATCTTATTGCTATTGTTGCTATTATTCATTATATTAATATATAATTGTAGTAATCTTACATATTATTAGTGTACTAATACTAACACTAATACTAATACTACTGATAATAATAGTTTCATTCTCTTCCTGTCTTCGCAATTCCTTTGATTCCTACCCTCTTCTCAGTTCCTTCCTTTCTTCGAGATAATTTTCTTCCTCTTCACCTTGCTCTTGGCAGCAGCTGTGGGGAGAAGAGGAGGTGAGGCAGACAACAACCTAGGCTGTAGAAAGCTGCCCGGGGGCTCTGAGAGGCAGCTCTGACCAGCTCTGTAGAGGCACTTATGGATTAAACACACAGCCTTGAATGCAACCTGCCAGGGAGTGGATAGCAGTGGGAAAACCGAAAGTCCCTGCTCTCAGTGACTGTTGCAGGTGAAGCTGCAGGGCACTGTGGTCTGAGAAAGGAGTTTTGTACTCTTCAGTGTATAATTGTGGCTGAGACATGGTGAGTCAGCGCAGCCTGTCTGTCAGAGACCTTTAGCTTTTCTCCCTTGATTCCAAAAAACTGCATATTCTCCGGATTCAAAGACTGCAGACTTTATTCATAACAGAGAGATTGTTATCCTTCCCTACTGTTCTCTCCTCCAGCACAGCCTTTATCAGCTATTTCATTGTATCTTGAATGAATTCTACCATAAAAGTAAATAAAAAAGACCTCTAAAAAGTGCATACTTAAAGGTGGCTGTTTAAGTAGCTTTAACATTGCAATGGCTATGGTAATAATGTGAGAAGTAAAAACATTAAATGCTATATTTGCATCCCCTTTTACAATATGTATACTATTTATAAACCATGAAGTACTTGAGTATGTATATTGCCATCCAATACAAAGGGCAGATTGTTAAATTTTATGGTCCAGATTCAGTTCTGAGCTGCATAAGCAAATCCAAAGTAATACCACTGTTTTTCCTTTCTCTGGATCTATATCAACATAAACCAGCAGAATCTGCATCTGTATATTTTAATTACATGCCTAGGAAGATGTTTTTCCCATGGTAATTGACAATGAAGTCTGGTTTTTCATCCATTTCTTTCTTTTATACTGCCTTTACTTTGTTCGAATAAAAAACAGACAGCAGAATTGCAAATTGTACATGGGGGACATGAAACAGACAGCTGGCATGTCTGCCTCAGTATTGGATTCTTCTGATACCACTTGTTGCTGCTCTAAGGGAGATGCAAAATAGAGCTGGCTTATATATTTCTAGCTGAAAACACATTTGCATGGAACTTATGGTCAAATATTTATTTCAAATACTTACGTAATATGTACATTTTTACATTAATATAATTACATTTTTTTTATTTGTGTGTGTGATTCTGTTTATTAACCACTAACTTATTTTTGTTGATGTCAAACTAATTAAGAAAAACAACTAAAATAACTAACCTTTATTTGATGTCCTGCTATTATAATGTGCAATTTTTTTTACATCATTACACGGGAGAGTTTACATTCATATACCTGTTCTAGTTTGGCATGTAGTTTTAGTTTCTTGATAAGCAAAAACACTTATAATGTAAATGTGTTATTCCAGCATGTTTTCATACAAGTAAAACATGTTTTATTTTCCAGTACTGAGGTCATGTTATTCAAATAGGGTGGGAGGGCTGCCCTGGTCTTTTCGCAATGGCTAGATGCCTTTGAGTACAACAATTCAAAATAACTTGCAGATATCCAAACAGTCAGTTCATGGAATCTGAATGAATTGAAACCCTCATTCTAGAAGTATATAGGCTTCCATCAAACGAAATAGTTAAGTACATAGTATAGAAAGTAAGTAAATAATAGTTATTTTAGGAAAATTGATAGTTTGCTTGCCTTTAGCAGGCCTATTTAAGCCACAGGGTCTGATTATTTTTAAAAGAAAAATCCCTTGTTCTCTTGTTGAGAGTATTATTCAGGTTATATTATAATAAAAGCAGGATCCATTCCAAATATGGGCCAGAGGCACTTTGTGGAGTATCAGGTTAATCAGCTGCTTAACTTCATCTAGACCAGATAATTAACCAAACTTCTGACTGCTTTCAAGACTGACTAGCATGTAGGTGTTATTATGAATAGTAGATTCATGTGGGTATGGTTTGAACTGGCAAAGAATGCACTGTTTGAGACCTACTGCCATGAACATCACAATGCTCATGCTGCACTGATGTGCAGATTAGTAGGAGACATTTTCACTCACAGACACCCAGAGTTTGTTCAGCCCACACTAACAGCCATCAAAGGGGCTTGGTGGGGGCTTGTACACACTGGCTTCCAAGGGGTGAGCTATGCATCTTAGAGCTCTCAATGACAAGAGGATTTTGGCTTGCAAGGTCAAGGAGGTTGGCCTCCTGTGAACTGGAGCAATAGAGAACTAGGTCATGACCCTGTAAAGATTTCTGCACATGCTTACTTTCAAGCATGTGATTAGGGCCATTGTTTGCAGTGGTACTGTGTGCATATCCAAGTTTAAGAACATACATAATCTTTGGAAATTTTGATTTTTTTACTATCTGTGGCTTGAAAACATTTTGGAGAAAAGTAGTATTTTCTAGTTCCCTTTTATATTACAGCCATGTAGCAATAAAAGTAAATTAATTTAAATCTACACTGCATTCTGCCTCAGTCTGAAAAGGAAAACCACAAAATAACTGTAGTTAAGGTATTAAAAATATAAATTCCAGTTTTTAAATAGGGCATAAGTAAGGCTTGTTGTAAAACACATCTTATAATTTTTCACTATCTCCAGTTTGCACCTCTGCATTTACTTGGGTGTCAAAGGTCATGGCCAAGGTACTGTGGAAGTGTTTTAAGATGCTTGGTTAATCTTTGCCAGCATTCACCCTGGCTCTAGCTAGTGCTCAGAAATACAATTTTTATACTTGTGCAATTAAACTAAAAATGCCAAACCTCAGTCTAAGTGTTATAAACATATAACAAAATCTCTGTTGCTTCACTGAAGAGAAAAATAGCTTTAAAAAAAAAAATTCTCTGGTGGAGTGGTTTCTTTTTAAAATGACAAGCTTATATATTTCCAGTAGTGTATACTTATTTATTTTCCAAGTGAACTACTTATTCCTGTGAAGCCCTGCAACTGGTTTCATAGCATTCAAAGCGGGATTACACAATTTACAAGAAACAAATTAAAAAAAAAAAAAAAGAAGACATTTTTCTTTGACAGTGAAAACCAAATTAATGAGTTTGGGATGTGGTTTGGGATGTGCACTCCTCCTGTGCAGCTTATTTGGGCTGTGCTAGAATTGCAGTATACCTCAACCCAAATTCAGAAGAGCAGTTCATTGCAGGACTGGACCATTTCTCTGTAGCAACACAGTAACAATTTGGCTTTATGGAAGCATAGTCAGAGAGAGAAATAAAAATAAGCAAAATGTTAATCTCACATATTTACATTGACCCAAATATTTTGTCCTGGACCTGTTGTCATTTAATATCTTCTCATGGCAATGTGAAAAGCTGCAAAGATTAAAAAAATTAGAAAGGAATCCTATCCACTTAATTCTGTAAGAACTACAGGGTTTGAAAAAAGAAAAAAGAATTTTAACATATATAAGGATATTTCTTAGGACATGAACCACAGAAATAAAATTATGACTTTACACAGTAGACTTAGCTCAGATGAGAGCTTATTTCTCACCTGACCATGCCTACAAGCAGAGAAACTTGCTGGTTAGCAAATTTATGAACTTTTCACATATGCCCTGATAGCAAATATTTGAGTTTTTAAGGATGGATTAATTCTACTGAGACAATAGTTTCATGCTTCAAGTTAAGACTGTGTTTAGCTCAGCACACAGATGAACAAGTATTTTCATTATTAGATCCCTACAGAAAAGGTAAAAAAGAGAATTTTCAAATCAAAAAAGTAACTGAAAGAATAAGCACTCTTCTTTGTTACATATGCAAAGTTCTATGATTTAGAACTGCTGGAGGTGTTAGCAAAATCTAATTAACATATATTTTAGTGTGATTAAGTTAGAAGATTAATTTATTTCCATCAGTCACTTTCTTTCAGAACAAGCCTAAATAAATCTTTAAAAAAAGGGACCTAATATAGTAAATCTAAAAAGAAAAAAAAAAAAAGCAAAGAAAAAGAATGTATTTTGTTTTAAACTTATCACCTGGAACGAAGTAGTATTTCATGTATTTTTTGAGGATAGAGATTTGAAAAAAAACTACAGGTATCTTTTTTATGACTTAATGAAACTTTAATAGGGAGGAGGTTAAGAAGTTAAACCAAAGTAACAATAGTACTGCAGTGAAAGAGGCATGTTCTTTTCCATGCACATTGTTCCCCCTCAGAGGTCTGTCACTCAGTAGAATAGATGTACTTAGACTCATGGGTGGCGATGTACAGCCTAAGCTTAGCCTGAATCCTCTCCTAAAGGCTGAGTCCTGCAACCAGATCCTGACAACTTCCCTGCAGCACTATAGCATGTTTCACTAATATGAGCTGATAGGATTAGCAGCAGGCACCAATTACAAGCTCTTCTTTGTGAGTCCTGAAGAGCTGTGATTCCTGTGTCAACTGATGCTGTATTTCAGATTTCTTTTGTGGTAAATCCTAAACCTTGAGTGTTCAGATGAGATTTACACAGTCCAGGAAAACAAAACAATAAAGGATAGTAAGTTGTTTAAATTGAAGTATGTCTATATTGTTTTATTACAACCAATGCACACACAGCCCCCTCCAATTACTAGGATTATTCACAGGCCATAATCTAGTTGACTGGGAATACTGCTAAAGACACTAAAGCAAGATGGTTATCAGCACTTCTGCACCCATTTCCTAGTCTAATATCCAAAGCAGTCTCACAATAAAGGAAAAGCTCTGGAGTCTGATTGACCCTGAAGAGATTTTTATCCTGGAAGCAAAAGTGTGTTCACACATAATGTTTTTATATAGGTAAGTAAAGTAAAACATTAAAAAAAGTAAATAAACAATGCAAGCATTCAAACTCATTTAATGAAGGCTGCACACAAACTGCATATAAAAAACTATGAACTGAAATCAATGGTTTTTTAAACATATGTGAATACTCAGTAATATGAAAAATATTAGATTTTATTTCATCAAACTCCACACTTAACCTTAGATTGAATTTTTTCTTCATGTAAGCATGTATTCATGCATGTGGAAATAACCTAAATATTTTCTTTATACTGAGGCCACAGAGATGTCTTCCTTGGAGTTGCTTCCCTTGGGGTCTCTTCCCCAGATATCTGCCCTCACTTGACAAGAAGGCAGGTGAGTAAATTTCTTTCTGAATTACTAATATTTGGATCATCAAAATTTTGTAATTGGTAATAGCCATATGTGACCCAAACAGATGCATGTGCATCCAATAACTGGGACAGAGAGCTGAAAATTTCACCAATCAGTCACAGCTGTCAGTGACAACCCAAAGTAACATTTATTCAACGGGTTGACTGTCCAATAAGTGCACCTGTAAGTGAAAATGGAATAAAGACTTACTCGGAGTTTCACAAAGAAGCCTTGCTGAACCCAAGTGGAAGATGCTACTACTTTACAATTTCCTGCTTTATTCTTTACTGGCATTGGTTTGGTAGGAATTGAGAGCAATTAATGACATAGGGTTTGCAGAAATGTGTCATATATACAAGCTGTGGTACTGAGATGCAGGTCAACATTCCTTTCCCCTGATTATGTTACAAAATCATCAAAGGGTGAGAATTACCTGGGACTGTAACAATTTTTCTCTCTAATACTGATCCACTGACAAAATCAGAAACCTAAACTTGAGACATAGTTAAAATTAGGAAACATCAGGTTTAAATCAGTATGATAGAGTAAGAAACTTTATGAAAATAAAAGAAAATCTTCCATTAAGACACTACAAGTTTTTATACTGACCTAGTACATACTGGTTTCAGAAAATGAATTCTGATAAACTAGGGAGTAGCTCTTTTGAGACACAAAATGTCAAAGAGTGCATTGCAGTTCTCTGAATGCCTTCCTATGAAATTAGATTTAGAACCCTGTGCAAATCTGCTGTTAAAAAAAGATGGATTTGCTCACATAATTCATGCAATTCCTGTTAATATTCCAGTCTTTCACTTCAATGAAAGTTTCAAATTTTTGAGAATATAACAGAAAATAAAAGTTTTTAAAAGTTTTTAGCTTTCTTGTACAATCTATCCTTTGTAACCCTCACTCAAAAACAAAGAGAGAGTTTGCAGAATAGTAAGATGATCTCCTACCTTATTTTCAGGTTCTTCAACAATAGTAGTTCTTCTGAAAAAAAGGATATTATAACTTGAGCACTGAGTGCAAACCAAAGGATTTAGCTTGATGTGTTTCAGACAAGTGAGAAATATTTTGCCTAAATATATAAAGTCAATGACACCAATTTGCAGGAAAATATGTAAAAACAAATCTCATTATATGTTCCAAAGCTTGTAATTTTCTCTTGCAGATATATTAAAAGGGTGACTTGGCAATAAGTTTCTTTTATCTATAAGGCTGTGTTCTTAGAAAGTTGGTACCATGACCTCAGTGATCAGTTAAAATTATAAGCTAAAGCTAATGATGCTGATTCCTTTATATGCATTTTTATTTTATAACTCTACATTACTCTTCTTTTGTACTTAAAAGACATGAATCCATCTATGTCTGTCTCCATATCTGCCCATTTATCATGTGGTATCAGTTTTGCAACAAGAACAGTGACATTTGGAATGCACCAAACACACTTATCAGAAACTAAACATGGCTTCCACAGGGTGCAGAAGTTTCTGGGAGAAACAAGTTGCTCTTGATAGTTTGGATGTATGAGAAATCTGTCACAAATTTTCCATTTCAAAAGGAAGCCTTGACATATCATGTTGCATTTCCAGAAATGGAACAAAGCCATACTTTATGGTAAAGAAATGGATGTGAGCCAACTGTCAGTACCCTAAGGTGAAAAGTCGGACCTGCCTAGCAGTTCCTCAGTTTTCAAGCAAGAGTTCTTCAGTTGCAAATAATGAACAAGTGAAAAAATAAGAAATTCCAAATAATGAAGAGGTGTGCTCATCTCTGTTGAATCCTTCAGTGTGCTTTGGGCAAAGGACTCTCTGAGCATGACATAAAGAGAGCACTTGGTATAACAACTGAAGAAACCTGCAACACATCTGAAGTAGCCTCTCATTTCTATACAGCTGTAAAAGCTCTGCAGTAAGCCCCTGAAAGAGAACATTTATGTGTTTTATGTTAATTTAAAATGCTTGAAAGCAGTCAAAAGAGAAGCTTAGTCCTGAAGAAATTCCAGTTTTAAATCCCCCTTAAGTCAGGGCATGTCTATGATGTTGCCTCTTTTTTATTTATTTTTTTTTAACAACTGCAATTCTTTTATTATTTCTGAAATGTTAGGTACATTTCATGCAGATTTGATTTTTCATGTCACCTTTTAAGGGGTGAGTTGAAATTTCCTCAGTATCCCTAGAAATCCTAATAGCCTGACAAGCTTTTCAGCCAGGACCTAATATTCTTCTACTCTTTGTGTGTGGAAGCTGCTGTCCCCCTGAGTCTGTGCAGGGTGAGCATGAAATGCTGGTGGAAGCCCTTTATAGCACGTTCCCACTTCACTTCCCAGTCCTTGCCAAGAGTCTCTTGGCAAGACACTTTTGGCAAGGGATGTGAATTTGTCAGCTTTTCAGATGAAGCAGCGGTGGCCAAAAATTTATTTAGTTCTTCCCTGTGCAAAATCCAAAGGAATTTATTGTAAGGTTCCTCCACTTGAGGGATCAAGACTGGAGGTTTATTCCACAGGGGCTACACCAACTGGAGACTAAGGCAGTTTTATTTTTTCTCTTGGATAAGTGTCTTCATGCCTTACATCCCTTCTGTCCAGGGCTGTTAAATTAGGAAAGATTATTCTGGAATTATCTAACACCTGCTGGAAATTTGAACATTGAAAATTAAGATTTCTGTTAGCTTGTACAAAAATACTGTAAATGAGGCAAGGGATAGTGGTGGTGGGGTGGTGGTAGTGTATGTCTTTTGATTCAAAGTTATTTGAACTGGGGGGAATGTTTCATTTTTTCTCCTTTCAAGTACTGTTCTGTATATTAACAGTACTACTCATTGAAACTACATTAGTAGTGAAAGGACAGATGTATACATGTACACACACATATCCTGCTGAATTCAGCTGGCCAGTAGCTCCTGAATTCAGTAGCTGGTTTTATACCAATGTGAAGGTTAATTAACTGCTTTCTACTCCTTTCCAGGAGCAAATGTCAGCCCTATAGAGGTTCATTGCTCACCAGAACTCAATCTGGAGTCCCAGTCTGGCACAGCAAGACTAATAGACTAATGCATTAATTCACTGATCTTCTCTGCCCTTAGACTGGTTGTGCGTTTTTTTAACATGAACTCTAGCAGCTGTGGCATTCAATCATATCTTCATTTACCTTCCAACTATGATTTCAGAATGCATATAAAATGCTCTATATCCTGATTATTACCATCAATATAAATATAAACTACTACATAAGGGCAATGGAGAAAAGAGGAAGGCTTTTGGATTCAACTAATAAATAATTCTGCATAAATGCAGAAAAATATGCACATCACAGCTGGCTGAATCCCTGAACAACTAATTAAAATGAAGCCAAGTTTAATTTTTCCCAAGAATGCTCTGCTTTGCCTATCTACCAGCTATAGGTAGATGAGGGTTTGCCTGTGTTTTTTCTATTGCATAAATGATAATCTCTGTTGAGTCATACATGAACAAACGTGCTTTTTTGACCACTCTCAGAATATAACACTATTTGACATAACTGGACAATCTCGCTAATGAAATAGGTAGCATAGGTAAGGTTATATTTTTTTAAGGTGAGGATCTAGTCTCTATATGATGGGAAATAAGTTATGTATGATAGTAACACTGCAATACAGGAGAATTGGAAGAACTTGACTATGTAAAAGATTTATTGGTAGGCTAAGAAGATGAGAGAAACCAAATACATCCATGGGTTAACCACAGGTAAAGAAAATGAAAAATTACTAAAATTTTGGTGTTACTTCTCCATATCCTAGGAAGTGGACTTCAGCAGATTCATAGCAGAAAGCATTTTGAATCCTTATTCTTGTTGAAGGATACTAGTCACTGGCTGAAAGCAAGGGCACAGAGAAAGAATCAAAACTTGTCCAAGTGACGTACCTGTAAGACTTCAATGTTCAACATCAGTCAAGCAGAGAGTTGACCTTAGCGTATGGAAATTTCAGGTCATAATGGAGAAACAGTGACAATTAAAAGAATATAAACAACAAGTGTTTCACATTATGTCTCAGCTACATTACTTCTGGTGACATTTTAAAAATCTGGAACATGAAAAAGAAACCCAACCTCTTTCGAATTTGAAATTTTGTACTTTAATCCTTTTACTTTCAGAGAAGCCCACAACTTCATTTGAAGTCAAGTCTATCAGCAGTTGAGCAGCTCCCTTTCTGTTATGTCAAGAGAAATACCCTGAGATATAATTACATTATGAATTACTAAAACAGTGAGAGAGTCAGGGGTGGGGAAAAAAATATGCAAACTAGCATGTCTTAATTGAATTGCTTATTTGGTTTTCTCTGTTCTATGCTATAAACAATAGGGTAAATCCTCTTTTTCATCATTCAGGATGAAAGTTTATTTGAAGTTACAAACTATAGCTGCCTTTTCACAGTAAATTGACCTTGTTCCATGCAGCCAATGTCATAATGCTCTGCTTTATCTAGGCTGAGAGAGAGAAAATCGCAAATTGCTTCTGCATGATTAGTTCTGCCACTTCAAACGTGTTTCTTCCGAGTTGGCTTCCACACTTGCTGCTAGAGATATGTGCCGCTGGGAAACCCTAATCTGTCTCTGAACTCCTCTGATTTAGTAACCCTTTACCAGCCAGTCTCTTAAGTCAGTGAAATGACTCTTGTCATCTTTGAGAACAATAGAAATGGTACAGAAAAAAAAAGACATTAATTTTAGTCAGCTTTTTCTCACTTAGAAGAGGGAAGTCCTTTCAGATTAATGGAGTTTTCACAGATATATATTTATTTCTATTATTGCTAACAAAACTTTTTTCTTTCCTTTATATACTATATCTTGCTGAATAAGTCTTGGATTTTTTTACTTTCTTGAAATACAGAAACACACAGAAAGAACATTTGTATTCCTAATTTGCTATTTGCATAGTATCATCTAATTCTAAACTCAGAAAATCTTTTTTGTTCTTCATTTTGCTAGTATGTTCCAAATAAATAATTACAAACAAGTTGAAGATGAAGAAAACCCAAAACAAAAATGACTGCTGTGATACACTCTTGAAATAAAAAACAGCCACAAATTTTTCTATACAGCCTGACAAAATTACTTCATGCTGTTCTAGTCAGGAGATAACCATTAAAAAACACATCTAGTTGATAAAATATATGTAGGTAGCAACACAGATTAGAATTTTAGAATTATACATGGCATTTTTGTGTTCAAATCTAGAAATCAAGGAAAATACAGAGTCTTACTACTTGGTGTCTCTTTGGGCAGGAGGACATCTATACAGTTTTCACTTTACAAGTTAAGACACAATGCAGCAAAACATCAATTTCTCAGACTCAGGCTTCTTCTCTTCCCTATTAACTGCCTGATACCACTCATGGTATATCCTCACAGTGACATAATCGCAGGGAGTATCCATATAGGGAAAATCAAGTTTGTCTTCTGGTATTCAGGATAAGGCCATAGGACTGAATTACTTACATGATCTATTTTAACTGAAAAAAATATGAACCATTTACACTTAGAAATTAATCTTTTACATATTACTTAACTCTGTGACAGGAGCATACAGGGCTGAACTTTGTGTTCTGCACTGCACTTAGCCAGTTTAATGCAGTTGCTATTCAAAAGGGTTTTGTTTTATTTTATTATCACTGTAAAAATGAAAGAGCAAATAATTAAAAATATGTCGTGGTTGATAATTAATTTTCACATAAAAAAAGTTCAAATATTTATATTTTCAACACAAACCAAATCTTGTAATTGATTTCCTTCTAAAATCCCAAAGCAAGTCACCATATTTCTGTATGAATTACAAGCATGTAGTGATTTTTTTTTTTCCTGGTGAAGTAGAGCAGCAGTAACAAGCTGAACATGACAAGTATTTAAAAATAAATTGCTCCATAAAAAAAATAAAGAGGAAAATGCCAATTTCATGTGACAAGATTCATGCTGAAGCAGTGTTTTCAGATATTGTTGACCAAAGAAGGATATAACAGTTTAAAGGTGGCAAAGAGTATGGGGAATCTGCTACTTGACAAATAAGTCTACGTATCAAAAGGTTTTGCTAACCAGTCTGACACATAATGGCACATGATGTCAACTACTATTAAAGGCTTTACAAAAGATGACAGCCTGGAGAAACAAGAATTGCTTTCCAAGAAAAGAGTTTCTCTTGAATTTAGTATATTATTCCCAAGCATTAGAAACACATCAACAGCAACACTGCAGTCAGGAACCAAATAATTTTTACAATCACTTGTCTTATGGACTATGCATAGGCCTTTGTGCCAGGAAAATTTCAATCCTAGATCCCCTTGGCGTCCCTCACCATTGTGAAAAAAACTTCAGATGCTATATGCATTTCCATAACTATATATTTCAATTAATTTCTCTGAGTAAAAGTAAGTATTGATGAAAGTAATTATTTGTTATGGTATATCAACAGGTTGAATGGAATTTGAGGGGCAAATCTAACATAAAGCTGTTAATTTATGAAATGATTGATTTAACTATGATTTTGAATTGGCTTCAGAAAAAGAAGTACTTTTGCCTATTGTGACAGTAACAAATCTCTAGGCCATGTTTCCATGCAGATGAATTGGCTATGCAATTGCCAAACTGTGCAGATTATGACTGTAAACATAGGAAAGAAAATGTCTGTTTAGTAAATCTATTGAATTAAATTACTTGGGGACTTCCTATTAGTGCAAACAAGATTTCATCAGGTCCTTATAGAATAAAAATAATCTGAAATGTTTGCATTTTTTAGTGTTTCATCAACAACTACCCTGACTTTCTAACTAAATTTAGAACCTACAAGAGGTTTCTCTTCAAAAGTTCTTGGCAGTTAAATTTTCTGTATTTCAAGATCAGATAAGGATAATTTTTAGGCTCCTTGAGGATAAAATAATAGGAAAAAAAAATTAGAAAGTTCCCATCCTCTCCAAAAACCCAAAAAGAAACATTTGAACTTCATCTGAAGAATTACAGAATAAACTTCAATGTGAATACCAAACATTGCATAATAAGAATTCCTCAGAGACCTTTTGGTTTTCTCTAAGTGCCATTTTTCAAACACGGAATTAATACCTGCGTTTCACTTTACCAAATATTATTGCTATTGTTGCTGCACTTGTGGCAAAAAGCCTAAGAGTGGGACTCCATCTCCTTCATCCCTCTCATCCCTAAAAACTTGGGCACATCTTGCTGGTAAGTGGAAGGGAGAAGTCAGTTCAAAATTTCTGATCGACATCAGCTGGAGACTGTCATCCCATAAAAGAGAATATATGTCCAAGCAAGATTTTGTGCTATAGCAATCTTTTATGACTTTATTAAAAACTCATTAATTACTTTTAAACCATCCTAATAACAAATCAGTTGTGCTGTTAAGCTGAGTTTGGTGAATGTTTACACTCAAATGTGGTTATTTAGCTAACCACACATGTGGATAACTAAAGAAGACTAACAAAACAGCTATGTAATCCTTGCAGTTTTTCTCTCTTAAGGAAGGAATACTTACCTATGGGTAAGGTTAAAACATTTTTATTTTTCTTACTGTAATGTACTTTCCTTAATGAAAGTGCAAAATACATCAACAGAGTTCTGCAATAGCCAGCAGATATTTACATCTGAAAATATATTCAAATATAATAGAGGAAAGAAAGACAAATTTCAGGGCTAATCGTGTTTGTGAGGCAGCAGGTTTACAGTTTCTCTGAGATAAACACTATTCCTGATTACATGGTAAAGGGATCTCTGCAATTGCAGTGAATTAGAAGCAGAGATTGAGTTTTATTGTTTTTAATGAAAGCATTTACTTTATCAAAACCAGAAAAGTCGAAAATTGAGAAGTTTTGGGTTGTTTTTTTTTTTTTTTTTTTCTGTATTAGGAATGTTTCAATTGGAACCAGTGCATTACAATGCTCCTGGTATATCTCTGCTGTACATTCGTACTTACCGGGGACTTCCTAGATAGTTGGAAAATGGAAGAACATCTCAAAAGACTAAAAACTGTCATCTGTTATTAGTACCATCTTGTACATTCTCTGCTTCAGGCTACAGAATTCAATAAAAATAATACAGTCCCTCCTTTTCTTACATGCAGTTGGTTGTTCAGAGCATTCTTTAAAAAAATTTAAGGTGGAATTCTTGTTCTCAAGTGAATGAATTGGATTAAGATTTCCACACCTGTATTGAAGAAGTTAATGTAATACTTATTACTTACAAAAATAAAGATAAATACTAGCTGTTTGCATTTGAAAATCCATGTTAGAACTTGATGAGATTGGTTTGGTGGTTTTTTGCCTATGCTGAAGTTGCTCATCTTCTGAAAAAAGAAACAAACATGAAATTTAAAAAATAATTATAAAGGACTTCCAGCACTGATCTCTTTCTGTACACAGGGACTTCTGTGTAGACCAGTAATTCAAGAATTCACACTAATCTTTGTTTATAATAGCTTAATAATGTACGGAAAAGTGGGCATGCTGTTTCTTGAATGTCAGTCACTTCATTCAACAGCAGGAATTCACAAATGTGGGGGAGCAATACCATGTCTATTTTTAGGTAAGCAAAAAGTATCCTTTTAAGGATAGCGGGGCTTATTCCCATACCAGAGTTAAACACCCTCCTGCAGGTAAAAATCCAGTGTTAATATTAGCTGCCTATTAGCCATTAGCAATAAGCCTGATGTGAACATGGAACAGACCTGAACTGCTTTACAACTGATAAGTACTGAAACTTAGTGTGGAGTACAACTGCTTCAATAACTGTGAAAGATATCAGCCACACAATATAGATCTGAATCTTGAATAAAAAATTGTTATCTGTTACTGAGTTTTGTTTTGGTCCATTTTTTGCCAACATTAATATTGTTAAACCAGTTCCTTTTCTGTGTTTAAGACAGGGTCTTCCTGAGTAACACTTTTACAGTACTCTGTAACAGTGAATTCTTCCAGGTGTAATTGCATCTTCTATTTCTTTGAGAAAGCTTTAAAATCATAAATCCATTCAAAAACAAAATTCAAGTGTTTCTCTTGATCCTGTATCAATTCCTTTATAACTTAAAACATACTTGTGGAAAAAAAAAGGCCAAAAAAAACCCAAAAAAAACCCCCAGTATTTTGTATTTTTCAGAAGTTTACACACATAGGCTAACTGACATATAAATTAGGATGAAAGAGGAGCCAGGCAAAATAAATCTTGTGCTTGTGTGCTTTCAGCCCCAGCCCAATTACTGTCTTTTTTAGACCTTTACTGATTTCCTTGATCCCCTTTACAACCTACTACTCTCTTAAAAACAACTGTAGTAGGACCTTTAAAGTGCAAGAAACACCTATGATTTCAAACATATCTATACTTTATAAATATACATATGACAAACTTGATCTGATACATTCCATTATTGAAGTTTATTCTAATTGACATCTGTATTTGCACTTTTACACACATTTTACGCATTATTACTCATATTTACAATTGGTGACTCCAGTGATGATTACAAAATATTTTTGTCACTCTGGACAGAATATTCAACTGCAAGGCAGGTATCACAGCCTTATTTATGGAAGTTTGGGGATTTTACATATAGTCCTGGACATTTCTGTAGGTACCTTGCCATTTCTGATTATCAGCAAACTTTTGGCTGCCAGTGCCACACTGCCTTGCTGTGAAAACAGCGGTGATTGGGGATCAAATCAACACTTTGGAAATCAGCACTCCTTCCTCAAGTGTTAAGTAGAGCCTTTATGCAAACTGAATAACTCTAATAGTGAGGATATCCTCAATGACCTGCCTCCTACTTGTGGATTGAAAATTAGGCCTAAGCATGCCAATTGCCAGATAATGCTGTTACAGGGAAACTTGTGTACAAACTGAAAGGTTGAAGTGCACCCTTTCAGCACCCAGATCCATTCCCAGGAGGCCAGCTGCCACCCCCCAGCAGATGTCTGATGTGACACTGGTGCTGGGGGCTCTCAGCATTTGCCTTCACACCCCGGTGGCCAATGGGTCCAGGAGGCTGCCTGGAGCATCCCCTTCACTGACACGTCCTGGGAAGCTGTGCCTGGCAGAGCCATGATCTTGGCTGATGACAGGCAACTCAAATCGGTCCAGGGAGGCTTAAAGGGAAAAGAAAAAAAACAAGCAAGGGAGCGACATGTCACTTCACACTGTACTGTGGTCACTTTAGCTGAGCTGTGAACCACAGCTCTTTTGAATGCAGAAAGTTGCTCTGATAACCCTGTAGGAGAATGATAGGGGGGGATGAGGCATGTCTCAGAAATGTGAGACTTTTAAGCCATCGGCACTCTAGGTTTTGCTCCCTGTTTTAACTCTTAGTAACCACTGCAGTATAGATTGCCTGTGTGCAAAATATAGATTTATCACAAAAAAAGGGTTTGACTATCTCCAGGGGAAGAGCTCATCCAAGCTCATTCTTTCAGAGTGACTCATGGTCTTAGGTGCTGTTTGGCTTTGATACCACAAAAAAGTATCTGCTGGCTATTGGCACATGCTGAGCACCCCACTTCTGAAAACAGCTCACTACTTAATATCAGATATTGTGCATTCAAAGCCATGAAAAATCTTCTCTATTTTTGTAAATTCAGTTAAACTGAGCAAAAATTGATGGCACTGAGATAGTCAGGTCACACCCATACCCTCATTTGTGTTGTTTGGTCATTTCAGAGTGTACTGTCGTTTTGCCTTATAGGAGGCACTGAAGGATCACCTTAAGGATCTTATTCATAGGTAGTTTCTTGCTTGCTCCCCAGTCTGAAATGAAGCAACTTGCTGCTCTGCAGGAGCTAGATCTCTGTGACCATAAACACAACTCCTGAAGGCAATCTAGTCATGGACACAATGGCTCTGTCTTATCACACAAAGTTCTCACAAGTTTGTAGCAGTGGACAGCCATTTTTCTGAATAGTCTGTTCCACAGACAGTAATGATAAAATGCAGATGCGGCCAGAATGAATAATTCAGAACCTGGAAGGCTGGATTGCTTATGTTAGAACCTTAATAAAAGTAGAAAAGACAAGTATTGCATATTTATATATCTTAATTTCTGTTGCATTCTAATAGTAATCTTGCAGGCCAAGAAATATAAACCAATAAATCAGAATTTTATGCTTTTTCATACTAAAATTTCAGATTTTAGATTATGCTTTGTGCATCAAATCTTATTAATGTTATTTAAAAAAATCACAGAAAATAATGTTAGTGTGTTTAGAATATGGGAACTGCACAACTCCTATGTCAATAATGCGGTAAAAAATTTCTCTTGTCATAATCTGCTGGTATTGATATGCTTTCTTTAAAAAGGGAAAAAGGAAAAGAACCATCTGGGCTGTATTTCAGTCACATCAATGTTTCAGCCCCATTAGCAGTTAATTCTCTGGTCTCATGCATACCATTTAATACCTTTTTTTGCTTAGTTTCCACTTTTTCTGTAGAGGATAAGAATACTGAATTTTATTAATTACTTTAGAAGCTATATTAAACTAAATAAATATTAGTTGCTGGCTTTTATTAATCTCACTTCTAACATATTTACTCTTCCATGTTCTAAAATTATATGAATTTCTTAAATTTCATATGAGGAACAGCAACTAAGTTAGTCACAACTGAAATGGAGCCATATCTGCCTTCAATGAGGTTTGCTATCTGTCAAGGCACTTGCTGGCCTTTGTCATTACTATATCTCAGCACTTAGCAATCACAAACGATTTTTATCCTCCCACTACCTCTTTTGGATAAGGCAGGATTGGTCCTATCTCCAGTATTCAGGTGGAGAAATGAGGTCCAGGTAAATTGAGATCAGAGTCACATCACACATTTATGCCTGAGTTCAATGTGTCACAGATGTGTGCCAAGACCATCTAGATTGAAAGGGCTCTTGTGCTTCTGAGAACAGCACAGATCACAAAGTCTCGGACAAAGTACGTGACAGCCAAGGACAAAGCCTTCTTGGTCAAGGTTAACATATTTCCAGAAAAAGCCAAGGCCTGAAAATTGTTGAGAAATGCTTAAAAACTGCAAAAGCAAAGCCGTTTCCATTAGCACAGTGATACAGCAGTTCCTGGCTTTCAGTGAGTAACATAAACCATCATCAACTGTGGCCTTGGAGCACACCTGCTCTTCAGAAAGGTGGTGGAGGATGGAGGCTGGTGCCTTCCAGCCCCTGGAGCCAGCAGCTCACCACAGCTGAGGTAGTTAACAGCCAAGATAGTTAACTTTCAGTGTTTCACCTTTTACTCCCCTGGAAGTTCTGTGTTGGTTGCCAGAGACATTGTCCCAGGATAGCTGCAAAAAACACTTCTCCATATTTTTTAGCTAACACAACAAAAATGTTTTGTTTTCTCATTAACAAAAACTATATGGCAGAGCAAGATGTTTTGTGACACTTTGTGTAACACCCCAACCCCCTCTGCTTCATCACCTTTGCCACATATCCAGAAACATTACCCATGCTGTTTTAATTCCCTAACCTAGTTCTCTCATTCTCCATCTGGGTTTGATCCATAGCCTATATATATTATTCAATGGCCACTGCATCAAGCCGCTGAATACCTAAACACACACTATTAGCTTTAGGATTACAAACAGAATATATTTGACCCATGTATATTTAAATAGACAAAAGCAAAGAGGAAAAAAAGAAAACACAAAAAAACCTGCACACTGCCCCCCAAAAAATTATACTGAAAAGCAAATAATGTCTGAATCTCACTGTGTGTGAATTTGCAGAATTTGCATACTTCTTATCCCACAATTCTGAATAGCGAGTATATAACATGATAAACACTATACAGGAGGTTTCTCTTGGTTGTTAAAGACAGAATTAATCAAATACATTACTTCAAAAACCAAACTGGAATTCAGCCTGAGATTCTATGTTGCATGTAGACCTGCACCCATTCTGTAGCTTCAAACTAAGCTTTCAGCTTTGCTAGCATAAATTTTTTGTGAATGGAAGTCCAGCAATTAACTTGGGACTGAGGAAAGCCTTTTTGTCTTAAAGTTAAACCAGTCTATTCACACACGATGACAACGCAGAACATTTGTTTGTTCTGAAACAATCAGCCACAAGTAGCTAGTATTTCAGTATATTCAGTGAGCATCTATAAGGATGTTTAAAATGCAAGGACTTTCTGTAACATTTAAACCATCAATGTATAAGGTTTATGTGTGCCTGGTTTAAAATATTTCTCTTTTTTTTTTCTTTCCTTTTTCCTTTTTTGAAAGAAGCACAAAATGTCTGCCAAGCTTAAAAATAATGTGGATCATGTTTCTGTGTCTGTTAGGTGGTTCTTACTGGGCAGTCTGGCTCTTGTCAGTAATTCTTCAACTGCCTTGCTGCAGTGGAATTACTGTAGAGAGTTATGAGTTAGGGTTGGTAGGAAGGATTCTTTGTCCTAGTTGCATTTAAAATTACATCTAATCTTATCAAGGAGCTCGTCATTGTTTCTGGCTGCCCATAGCAGGTACAGTACTGCTTTTGTTCAAGTCTGTTGCTTTACCAAATAAAGGCAAGAACTGCTTGCTTTTCTCATACAAGTAGTCCAATTGATTTCTGCAGGCATACTTGTATAAGTAAGGCAAACAGGATTTGGCAGTAAAATTGATTAAAAAGAATCTGAACACAATATTCTTCCAAAGGAAGTAGAAGAAGTACATGTTGATTGAAAAGTGTTTAAAGAGACAGGTAAATTGAACAGATATAAAGAAAATTTAGATGCCAGGTATGTCTAAAGCAAGGTTTCAGAAAGCAAGAAACAGTATGAAATAAAGAACAAAATTAAAAGACCAGCCAGATACTAAAATCCTTTCATATTTATCAAAAATTAAAACCTTTTTCTCAAATAGCAGGGTTTTAATTAAAAGTTGTTTTTTAAACCCTTGGGTTTCAAAGCAGAATATCTGGAGAGGTGCATAAAAGCATAATGAGTTTCCTCAAACTCATCAGAAGTCCATGTGGTTTCGCTAAAAATTTTGAGCACCCCTGAGGTGTAAAATACTTCCTCAAGTGCTTGCATGTGGATTTTAATATTTCAGTTTCTGTATTCATCTTGAATATTCTGGCATCCTAAAGCTGCAATAGCTTTTGCTTGCCTCCCAAGGGTATTGTATGCAAATACAAGCAGACCACCAAAAAAAAAAAAAAAAAAGGCATTCTTGCACTGTTTTTCCAGTAGTGGATGCAGTTCCATATCTCTTTTTGTATTCATCAGATATTTAGTCTTTAAGAACTTGTTGCTCAGCTGGCATCATCTATTTTCGTTAGCTGGAACTGCTGTGGGCTTAATAAGAAAGTAGGTGTTATAAGTAGTATGTACGCCTTCATTTAGAAACTTGCCCTGACCAGTACAGAGCAAATTACTGACACTGTAACACTAGCACCAAAAGAAACAATACCAAGAACAGACCAACAGTGTCAATAAAGATTCCAAGTTAAATCAGACAGAAATAATTGGTATTAAGTTTTAATGGAAACTCTATTTGTGTCATTTTATGATTAAGTGGCAAAAAGTAACTTGTTCAAGCAGGCTCCATTAAAATCATGATAGAGATGGTGAATTAGCCTGAGTTGTTTGCAGAAGTGTAACTCATCCCAGCAAAAGTTATGGGGCATTTTAAAGTAACATAGGAGGAACCAAAATCTAAATAAGTTAATAGAATTCGAGAGTCCTGCATGTTAAATATTATTTCTCAAAAATTTAACATGTTTATTTCATCAAAATTTAGTGATATATCTCCTTAGAGATAAAAGTAAGCTCTAGGGTTCCCAAATGTCATGGTTAGGGGGTTCTGCAGATTGTGCCTCAACAGTTCTGCTCTGAGTGCAGCATTGGTTATTGGCACAGCAGCACTTACATTAGTGCAATGGGTTATTAAACACTGTTGAAAATTGGTGGAGCTTTTCTCACTCTTCAGGACCATATCCATAAATTTAGATGCTTGTTTGAGACACTTGATTAGGAGCCTTCATTTCTTTATAGTCAGAGTATACAAAACTGTACCTCCAAAGGTCTTCTCATCACATTATTGTAGTCTAGAATTAGTTGGGTCTAATATCAAGGGTTTCAATTACAAGCTTATAATTCACTTTAAATTATTTCAAATTTTACTGACAGAAAGAGAATGAAGAAACATAAATCTATAGAAAGGAATGTTCAGGGATTATGACTGTTGAATTAGAAGAGGAAGTAGATAATTTGTGCATAACACAGATAATATAATAGGAAAAGAACATATTTTTTCTCACAAATACATCAAAAATAGACATAAAAAATTGACATAAAATGTTAAGTAAACAAGAACAATTTTGAATAAATAATTTTTGTAAGACATTGCCAAAATAAATATCAAATTAGAAGCCATACAGGATTAGACATTTATATGGATAATGCAAATTTCTATAGCTATATTAGATAAGAAAAAGAAAATGATGGTACATATAAATATTTTGATATCATGGTATAAGCCAACAAACACTTGACAAAAATGGGTTAATATAGTTTACATCCAGTTGTTCAGGGATATTATTTTTGCATATTCCCATAAAATAGAGCTAATTAATATTTTGTGAAGCATTTACAATACTATGTTTGAAATGTTAGCATAGGTTTCTTCACCTGTCTGACTTTTCACACTACCAGCTGATTCTATGATAGAATAATTGTGAGGTTACTCTTAAATGTACTGCTCTGTAACTTCTAATATCTGACATTTACAAAGGTACTTAGATATAAAGAAGGGACAGATGTGTTTCTGTTACCTCTGGTCTATAATTTTTTATAATAAAGACAAAGAAACTTGTGCCCAATCTGACAGCCAAGACATCTTCAGATCAAAGATGGTTACATGATTGGTTATCATGTTTAATTTGCCTGCACAAAACAATAAGAGAACTAATTTTTGCACAACATGCTAATTTTTCATGTTGTTTATTCAATCTTGGTACTAAGCACAACATTTTAGTAACTTCAGGTCTCAGATAACACAATTTAATATCTGAGGCTTCAACTCTATTTAAGTCAGAATTTAGAACCTCAGTACACTGTGTATAAACTCTGTTCAGGTAAATATGAAGTCAAAACTGTTTATGATTTGTACCGGTACTGAGCAGGTATGTCCAGCAATCCAATTTGTGAATCCCTGTTCAGCCTATTTATTGCACACTCTTCCTAACAAACTTATACAAGGACTCACTGCCAACAGACGGTTTGTTATTTATATCCCCTCATTTAAAAATTATCCAAAAATTTGGCCCACTGGGCCTAGAAAAATGCAGGAGAGTCTGAGTAACCTCAAGGGAACCAAAACTTACACAGACTTACACATCACCTGCATGTTTGGCAAAGTCTTCTAGCATGATGTTAGAAAATGAGCCACAAAGGATTCATGACACTGTTTTGATGTCACAGGGCATTTACCAGGTGTTATTTTTAATACTGTGTCCAAAACAACCAAAGGGCATGAAGAATCCAGGATATTCTCCTACTAATGCATCTTTAAACATTCTTAAAGTATTTGTAACTTCTGAAAAGGAGTGATATAAAAATGACACCTCCTTATTCAGCACAGCTGTTCCTTACTTATAATGAGTTGGCATCATATCTGCTGCCTGCAGAAACAAAATTTAAGCCTTACAGTGTTGTCTTTCTGTTGGTCTTGCAGAGCATGCACTGCAGAGAAGAAGCTGTATCACCCTTCCTTGCCATATTTCTAACCATATATACAAGTTTATCTGTTCGCATATGTTGCCAAATACAATCCAAGAATAATGCAAGGCACTCCTGTGATTGAGGTCCTAATTTTACAACCAAAACTGGAAGATTATTTCTGATGAAGTGTGAGGCAAAAACTATAACCTAGCTTGAGAACTACACATCTTGTTCTGTATAAGAGTGGAAAACACCATAGAGGAAATACAGTTTTGGGAGGCTAATTAATAATCACATGTCCAATAATTACTTTTTCTTAAACCTGACAGATGCGTGACAGGAACAATCTTATGTTTCAGAGCTGCATTCATCTGAATGTGTTCTGCCCATAGAAGAAATCGATGCTAGGTACTGCTTTCAAGAAGGAAACACCTAATTGGTCTTGTCCACCTTTTGCTTTCCTCTTCCTTTTTGAATCACATCAAGAATTTTATTAACAGAAACAAGCAGCTTTTCTTCATGCCAGGCAAGTCCCTGGAATGTGTTTTCATCAATTACACACACATAGATACAAAATCTGCAGTTGAGTCTAATTAGTTCATGTTCTGTTACAGGCCTAGTAATTATTAGCTACTTTTCTGATTGGTATTTTCAAGATCATTTTAATAAACATTATACAGAGTTTTTAAGGCAGTGTTTAATAACACGGATCTGTCATAGACAATGTATTCTCACTGGTATTTAGGCTTGTTGCCAACTTGCATCCCCTCTACAATGCTGGCTTTGCACCAACAGAAAATAAAAAAAAATAAGTTGATGTTTCAAAACCAGAATTTTAAATTATACCCAGAATTATATACAAAAGGAATTGAAAGAAAATTTGTAGTAACTTGTAAGTTTTGAAATTTAAGGATTTCAAGTATCTGCAGGTGATTTTGACATTCTCTGTATTTCTTTTCAATAATATGTTTTGAATATTCTGTGGATAGTCAAATAAAAATTCTCTTAGCAGAATATTTGTACTTTAAACTGTGACTAGCACAAGAAAAATCCTGAACATAGACTTACAGGAGAAAAAATACATAGTTTTAAAAATGTCATCACTCTTCGGACTTTGGAGAATCTTCTGGACTACTATTCTTGCATCCTGAACTTTAACCCACCTCTGCTCACACAGACATTTGTAAATTGGAAGCTGTTACTGAAGAGCAAGAATTTTAAGTGAGGTCAAATCAACCTGGACTCACTCCTGGAGGCATGGGTGGATGCTCCAGCTCGGTGTCCCTTGCTGGCCAGTGGTCAGTGCCCAGCACGAGGCGGGGGCACCAGGTGGCACAGGGACACTCTGCAGAGGGCCCTGGACACCCACCCTCCACAATGCCCACAGCCTCTGCTCCCACTGCCCTCCACCTGCCCTCACTGGGAGCTCTGTGTTTCTCTCCAGGAGTCACTGCTTTCCCGTGGGTTCCCAGCAGTACAGCTGGATGGGGTCGCTCCCTGTTCCCTGCAAAGAACATTGTCTAGAAAACAAGTGAAGCCTCTCTCCAAGCTGGCACCCAGGAGGACCAATTTGAAGGTAACACAGTTTACTGCACACTCGCATGTCTTCAACCAGCAGCAGTTTTTCTCTTAAAACATGTTGGGATGGCAGGCTGTTCGTGACCAGACTCTATGGACTGCTTCATCCTTGAAGTGGGTGGCTACAAACTAAGCCAAAAACATTGAGCAAAAAATGTTCCCAGGAGAAGGAACAAAGCCAGATTTAAAGGAAAATTATGTACTCTCTCTCTCTCTCTCTCTCTCTCACTCTGAGTAGACCACTGCACCAACTTTGGTCCATCATACTGTAATGCCTCTGTTCAGTCAATAAAATCATACTTTCCAGAAACAAATAACAAAATAACTGGCAATGGCAAATGGTATCTTTTAATTTAGAGAATGGGAAATTTATACGTTTATTCCAGGTGAAATACAAACTTTATGTCAACTCTTTTACTTTCAACCTCTGTGCAAGTTGGAGGATCTTAAAACAACTCCATATTCCATTGACACAAAATTTACAGTGATCTGTTTGATCTCTTCTTTGGAAAAATCCATCTGAATGTTTCATCAGTTCTAGCAGTCAGAGCAGTGCAGAATGAGCAGCTACCACAAACCCAATAGTATTGAAAATTTGAGCTCTCTGCCTACATTTTAATATGTCTTTAGTAAAGTACAACACCAACCTTCTTTGAAGATAAACAAGAAGAGAAAAAAATTCAAATTATTCCGTTTCCTCCATCAAACTAATTTTTTCATCTTGGGCATTCTAAAACATTTTGTGTTTTTTTAGTTCTCTGCATAAATTTTATTGGTTGTAAAAAATTTATCTTCTGTGAGACTAAATAAGAGACCTTTACTATGAAGGATTACATAGAATGATAATCAGAATATAATGGTTCTTCTTTTTCTAAATTCAGACTTGTAATAGCTCTACTTTACATGTTATCAAGTTGAGGATAACAAAGCTGTGATCTACTTGGGGGCATGCTATAAAGCACAGCTGACCCACTCTTTCCAAAATCACCATGGGAATGCAAGCAATGGCTTTACCACCATCTTCCCTCAGGCAGACTTGACCCAGAGCTGTGGGAAATATATTTTACAATATTGTCCTGCAGCAGAGCATGAAACAGTAATGCTTCTAAAAAGTAGTGGCTGGATCCCAGGCAATGTGTGGGAAAGGATTTGATGAAACAAGGTTTAATCTGGTGGTACTCACCAATTTGATGAGTGCTGAACATGGAATTCTCCAAGGCTCCAGGCAGAATCATGCCTGATGGAACCAGTGGGCATGGTACGCCCAAAGCCTTTCACAGCAGCCTGTCAGCTACAAATACCAACTGTGTAAAAACAAAAGTCTGCAAACACAGACACTACACAGGACACAGAAATCAATTCTAAAAAAAATGCAGTGTACAGCTCTAATTTTAGAATATTTAGACTCAGAACATGTTTGGAAAATATATGTTCATATTTTACAATTACTTCTTGCTGCTTGTGGAGTGTTTCTTAATTTACCGGTGAATCACTGCCAATGATTCCCTTGTGCTGAGTGCCATACAAACCTCTTCATTTCTGAGTTGAGCACAAGCATATGTATCTTCCTAGAAGAAAGCTTGGCAGACTAAAGAGACTTTGGGCCTGAAAATCTACATTTATTGTCCATCTGGGAGCTCACGTAAGCTCACATATATATAGTGTTATGGTACTGCAGGACTCTCCAAAATTTTATATATCAGCCCCTCTTGAATGTCTAAATTTTTCATATTTTAGAGGATTGAATAGTTGGAAAATCAGCTTGATAGATGGAAGTGTTTGGGGGAACAGAATAGTTTGTTTTTTTCTGTATGAACATCTGTAATAAAATAGAGGAGAATATGAGTTCTATGCCATTGCAGGTGCTTCTTACTCAGGCAACTCTTACAGAAATGGGTCTTTTTCTTTCTTTGTTCTTTTCTGTAATCAAATAGATCTGTTCTCTGGCTCTTCCTGTCTTTCTTTTGTATGTTCCTTCCTCTGATTACAAGTATCATTTTTTAGGGAGTGGTCCTCAGTTTTTCTGTATCAATGGCTTTGTATGGTTTTCTTTTTATTTTCTGTTGAAACAGTAGTACAAGCCAGTTCACTTAAAATGAGTTTAAATATTATAACTTCATATATGTCTATTGCATGCAAGCAAGGCACAGTGTCTAATAAAACATGACCAAAGCTGTCTCCATCCTGCTACAAATCTGATGGATATTGAGATCTTTCCCCCAAGTGTCTACATCTACAGTTGTCTCCAAAAAAGACAGCAGCACATCAACCTCTTCTAATAACTGGAATCATTATTATAAACCAGCATTTGTTGCACATTTCAATTTCCCCTCCATCTTCTAGTTTGGTTCTTAAACCATGCCATATCCAGCTGTGAACCTTATTTTGAGGATTGCTTAATTTAGTTTGAATGAGATCAGCTTGACGAAAATTGCTTCAGGCTTAGAAACATTTTTGTTAATCACAGAAGTTGTAAGTTCCCATCATAGCTATATGCACATCATTAATTGTGGGTTTGCATTCTTTTAAAGTCGACCTAATTGCTTCCTACCTCTAGTGCAAATTGTGTAAGTGTCATAACAATAAGAAAAATGTTAGCCTGGGCTCCAGGGGCTTCAGTATGAATGAAAAGCTCAGTCAGCTGAATTCACCATCTTCCATAAAAGTATTGATACCCTGAAGTACTGCAATTTATGCCTATGCTGCAGCTAACTTAAATCATGTATTTCAGTGGCTTTTCCAGCTTTCCCACTCACTAAAATCTAATACCCTCCAGCCCTTTTGACTGCAGAGCCAAGTCCTCCTTTGTTGGAAGTGATCCCCACTTGAGTCTGAAGATAGCCTGAAACAGTGGCTCAGAGAGGTGACTTCTCCTAGCCTTGAGTATGCTTGTACTGTGCTTGAGGCACATCCATAGCACTTTAATGTCACCCTAAATGTTGAATGACTGCACACTTTTTTTGTGCCTAGAATGGCCTGGGACTAAATTCTGAGTTGAAAAATAATATTTTTTACACTTAAGGTGAAAAGCGGTATTTAAGAGGTACTAAAAAAAAAAACCTCATAAATCATGGAGGTAAAAGAGGGAAAGGATAGGAATTAAAAAGATGAAAATGCCCCAAAAGTTTTTCCTTTTTTTTTATTAAAAGAAAAAGATAAGTTTATCTAAATTTAGAGGGGTTATAAAAATATAGGTAGATAAATTGCACTTGATTTTATTGATTTCAAAAAGGAAACTGCATCTCAAAAAACAACAGCAAGACAGTGGACTTCTGCAGTGAATCCAGCCAGTTTATCCAGACTGTGCTTCTCCCCTTAATGTCTTCTTTCACAACATGTCCTGTATATTCAACCTCTGTTGGTTTTGCTCCCAATGATTTACATATCCTTCTTTTGTCAAATGACTAGAATTACATCCATCAAATAACCAAATACAGGTATCCTCACTATTATCACAGAACTGATATGCTTCTAACCACAGGCTAGAAGCAGTACATCAATGAAAAAGGGCAGTATCTAATCAGATTATTGCCCTTGTTTTATAGAAAGTGGCTAGTTATTTCCTCATGTGGCTATTAACTTAAGAAGAACAGCAGATATAGAACCCTAGATTTCTGCCATAATTAAGGAATAACCATTTAGTGTAAAATCTCACAGTTTCCTCTAAATTAGTCTAACCTTCCGTTGGTTTAAAATTCAGACATCATGAGACAATAATAGCCAGTTCTTGCTGGGCTGATAATTCATACATAATATAACTGTTAATTTGGCAAGTGAAAGCTTCAGACATGCTGATATTGTGCATGCACCTCTTTATCTCCTCTGATTCCTTTGTATTCCGTCATCTCTGAAGATTTTTTCCAGCTCCATGTTTCATAACAGGAAGGAAGTGAGCTGAAGAGATAAAATGATTTCCATCTAAACTACTCTCTTTTTGTCTGCACTACAAAAACTAGCATCCCTTTGCCAACATTTGCTTAGGCATTTTTCAAATCAAAGGAAATTATAGATGTGAGAATACAAAAAAGAAGCAAAATCTTCTTCTTGCCATAAAGTGTGCATTGGAAATGAGTGAGTTTCCTACTGTTCAGAACATATATTTGAACAGTAGGAGACAATGAATACCCTAAGCATTGTCTCCTGCCTGGTGATACAGCAGAGCAATCAGAAGACAGAAAGCTGTTTGCCTCTTAGAAGGAAAAAAAACAGCTGTTCTTGAAAGCCGGTGGCAAAATTCCTTATTTTCATCTCTCCTGTGATGTTTCCTGACCTCATTCGACTTTTAAAGTTACATACAGCTGTCTTTTCCTCTGTGCTTTCTGGTCCTGTGGTTTTCCTTGGAATGTGTAAGATCCCAAAGACAAAGTCCTGCAACAGGGTATGTCAGTTCTACTACATTTGGTGAAAAAAATCTATTTTTACAGATTTTGCAGTTTAACTATACACAATATTTGCTTATTGGAATTTTTGATTAACAAAGTGAATTCAAGTGTCTCACATCATTACTTGCTTTCAAAAATTACTAATACAATTAGTTTCTTTCTGCTCTAATTTCTAAGTCATCAAACAATGTTGATATCATGTTTTGTTTCATTGGGATTTTTTCCTACAGCCACAGGAAGCTAAGAGCTTTTAGGAAAATTTGTTCAATGGATTGACTGGCTGAAGGATAAATACTCTAGAGAAACAGTATAAAGCAATTGTGATTTAAGCAAAAAACTTTGAATCTTGCCAGACATGGTATTGTTGTAAGATTAGTGTAAGTCCACCCCTGAAGTTCCTAAAATTTCGATTAATGTAAGTGCTGCGTTTTATGGTTCTAATTGCATTTTAAAGAAACAACATATTAAAATTGGGCTGATAGTCCTTTGATAATCAAGTAGTGGTAAATGTTCCAGTCTTTAAAACAAAGTTAACATATTCTGTTCTGCAGAGAGACTGAGGGTAAATCTCAAAGAAAAAGTGGATTCTTCAGCCCAGAGCTCAGGTCATTTTGCAGGCTCTGCTTATGCCACCACTGAGGTACTACCCCTCAAGCACAGTTGCTGAAGCCATGAGTGAAATTCCATTTCTTGCAAAGGAACATCACAAGACCAGGCTAGCTTTGGCCTTGTGCAAGGGTTAAATGTAACACTCCAAGCAAATTTCCCATATATACATATATATATATATATATATATATATATACATATATATTTACACATATATGTATTTATATATATATATGTATTCCTCCTTTAAAAAAATAACCAGGTAAAATAGACATAAAGTTCTTGCGGCAAAAAGAGAAAGGAAAAAGAGGAACCAAAGAAATCAAAATAATAAATACCCCCAAATATATCTAAATACAGAATTTGCTTTTCTTTTACAGCTTGATTCTCCTGCTATGAAAACCTATTTTAATCTCATCTTTACACAAGTTCTTTATGGTATTTTGTGAAATTAAGTAAATATTTTTCCAAAATTAAAAAAAATAAAAATAAAAAAAGAGAAAAGTGGTAGAGAATTTTTTTTTCTAAAAAACAGCTGTGGCTTAGTTAACTTCTCTCACAAATATTTTTATTTTTCTTTAATTCACCTTAGTGTCAGAAAGAAAAAAAAAAACATGACAAAAGTATAAGTCAGATTCCCTGACTCTCAACTCTTACCTGGTCCAGAAATTAATTGAAGAAGGCTCAGTAAAAGGGAAAAAAAAAAGAAGGAAAAGGGACCAAAAGTTCTGCCTCAAGCCTTAACAGCTGGGTGGGCCGCAGCAGGTAAGGTCAATTTCTGTAGTAAATGGATGATAAACAAATTAAACTATTGGCGTAATGCCCAACCACCTCTGATTCACCAAAAAAATGGTTCTTTGTAAGGGGACCAGCTCTGAAAAGCAAGTAGAAAGAAGGTGGGGTGAGATCTGAGTTTCTGTCCCTAAACCATGCAGGATCTGTTCTCCATCATGTGCTCTCATCAGGAGGAATATTTAAAACTTTCTGCAGTCCTATGCATATTCATACTCTTATGATGTACCTTGTACCTCATTCATGTATTCTGCTCTAATTATGGGTTCAGTGTCACTTCAGGAAGATTTTCTAAGCATCAGCCCAGGTGTATTTTGCCTTAAATATTTTACCAAATTATTTGCTTGCAAACAATCTGTATAGAAAAATAAATACAAGGATTTCATTTTCAGTTGCAAAAAAACAGGTGCATAAGAAAACCCATGCATCATGATGCAGATTTCACTGTATTCATGGCTTGAAGAGGACAATTTAAATTCATATATACACAGGTCATTTTAATTCTGGTCATCCTCCATTACAGAAATTACTTCTTCTTTCATCTATATCACATGAAAATTAAATCCCTTAAAAGTTACTTCAACATTCTTTATCTTTTTCAGTAATCTTGGTTTAAGCAAGGTTGAACAAAAGGAATTAATTTTCTCTGCCAGAATCAAACACTTAATTAGGTGTAAATCTCAATTAATTAAAACCTAGTGTCATGTCTGTTACGGCAAACACTGCTTATATGTTTCAAATTTTTTTTAAAAGCAGAGAAAAGAGGACTTGAAATTTAGTCTGCCAACTAATAGCTGTGAGGCAGCAAATTGCCCTGGAGTACTTTGGGCTTGGCAGCAGTAAAAACCAATAGCATCCTGTGGTGCATCAGCAAGAGAAGTAATATGATTTTTTCCATTCTCCTCATCACTTTTTTGGCCACACCTAGAAAAAATTTTCAGCTTTCATCCCCAAGTCTAGGAGAAGTGTCAAAAGAAATAAAAAGGTCCGATGGAGGACCACCAAAATGGTTACAACACTGGAGAACTTCACCTATAAAGAAATGTTGATGGAATGGAATTTATTCAACCTAGGAGGCTCAGGAGAAACTTAATCACACTCTACCAATACTGTGTGTATACTTATGAAAAAAGGAGAAGGTACTCTCTTTACAAGGGGGACCGGCAGCAAGACAAAAAGTACAATTTGTTTCATAAGAAATTCTCTGGATATAAGAAAAATATTCCTCAGTGTGAGAACTGAATATTCCCCAAAGAAGTGGTGGAAACGCCCATACACGAAGTATTGAATACATGGGTTAACAAGGATGTGGAAAACTTTGTCTAAAGATTTGCATTCAGTAGAAGGTTGAAACAGGTTCCCAAAAGTCCCTTCCAGCCTTTTAGTTAATGATTTCTGATTTATTTAGTTTTAATTTCTTGCTCTTTATTTGAAGACCCTATATTTTCCCTAAATTTACTTTCTAAAATATAAAAAAGGAAAAAAAAAGATAAAAACAATTTAAAATACATAGAAAGAAAATGTTTATGGTGTATTGATACTCAGCCCCTCTGCTGGATTTGAAAGAGCATGAGAGGGTAATGTGAAAGAAAAATGAGAATGTGCTCTTTATCTGACTCAACTGTTCATGTAATTTCCACAGGAGTAACATATAATGAGGCTTTGAATTTAAGCTACACTGCCTCTGGGTTCCCCCGTCCAGTTATCAGGCTGAAACTCGAGTCACATTACACTCATACAAGAGTGGGATTACATTCCCCTAATGGGGTACGATTAAACCAAAGGAGGTGGAACAGCTTTCAAAGGAGCAACTTCAACACAGGGGGCCAAATTCTACTCTCAATTACACACATGTGACTGTCACAGTGATTTCAATGGGGATACTCAGGTGTAACCATAGGTACAATGCCTTTGTGACATGGAGCAGATGTGAAAAATCCAAGTGTAGACTAACCATGAGCATCTAACTTTCAGTCACAGTATTGTGGCTGGCAAGCAATGGAGCTTTAAATAGGATCATGATCTATTGCACTCAAATGTAAAACTTCCTTCCATACTGAATTTATCTTCAACCTCTTGCAACTGCTATAAAGTACAGTAAAACTAGAGTAACAGATACTAAAAAATGAAGGTGAGATTCTGGAAGGAGAGAATCTCTTCTCAAAGACCTTACAATTTCTCTGCTTGTTGAAGCATTTGTCTTGCCTCCAGCAATACATCACCTGCAGTGTCAGGCTGTGATCAGATCTGCTTTATATCACTCTTTTTTTAATTCTTGCAATTTTAAAAGTCAATGTCTCACTTTTTTTATCTTAGAGGATTTTTTCTCTTATCTGCGCATTTCTGTCTCCATATAAGTTAGCAAGTGCAATAAAACAATAATGAAGATTCTGAGTTTGAAAGATTTATGTAAGTAAAATAGATTTTAACATGACTCACAATATGGATCCCTCATTTGAAGCATACTGGACAAACTTTGCAGTAAATTTTGTCAGTGTCTGTAGAAGAGTTTTGATTCAACCATATTAATTCAGACCAGCAATATGCCAGAGTGCTAATAAATTGTATCATAAGTGGCTGAGGTACAGGCATATTGAAGGGAAGGGAGAAATATCAGTAGAAAAGCAAATTGCTGACCAGAATGTTGCTGTCCAACCTGTCTGTCTAGGATCAGCTCATCTGATGTAAAAGACACCATCCCATGCAGATACTCTGGCTATATTGCTCGTGTTACGTAACCGTATGAGCAATGCTGGCAGAATGAATCATGCCATGGGTGGCGCAGCTGCCTGTCACCCAGGAGGGTGAATCACAGAGCTTTGGCTGTGCCTATGGCAGCTGCCCAGCCACCCGAGACAGAGCACACTGAGACCTCACTCATGGTCATACTGCAGACTGCAGGAGAAAGAAAAGGGAAGGGCAAGGGGAGCTAATCTGGCAGTAAAGTAGGGATTTCTTCTAAATCAAAAATTTAGATCCAGGTAACTCATATTAACTTGCATTAAAGCTTTCGTTTGCTATAGAAATTATTCTCATTGCATATTTTTTTTTCCCTAAGAAACATTTCTTAGCTCTTTAATCAAGTGATTTCACTACCACTTTTTGAGATCTGACTGCCTCTACCTCCTCAGCCTAGTACTGAAAATCAGAAAGGTAAGAGCAGAATCCAAAATTAGGAATAGAAATACACATCAGTGACACATCTAGAAATAATTATGCTCAAACCCATATTTGGACCATATTCTTTAAGAAGCTGAAAGATAAAAAAGAGCTGCCTCTAGTAATGCTGTGGTTCTATAATTTTCATGAGTCTCCAGAAGCAAGCTTCATCTCTCACAATGCATTAGCCACTGTAACATTTCACATCTTAACAAAATCTTGCCAGAGAGGAGTCAAGGCAAGTCAATTGAAACTGGAATGTTGGGATTTATAAGAGAAGATCCCTAGGTTTATGCTGAAGTATCTTGTCAGAGGAACCAGGCCAGGACCTAGAAACTGTCCAGTCCAACCCAATTTGCATCATTAAACATAGGATAAATAATTTATCTGGGAGAAGGAGAAAAAAAAAAAAACTGCCTTTTCACTGTATTTGGCAGAACATGAGAGGAACCATGCAGCTGCTTCAGGAAAGCCAGAAAGACTAAAGTATCTCCCTTTCAAGTTGTGACACAGCTGTTCAGATGCTCCTGAATTCCACTAACATTTACTGAATCCATCTAAAACTGCTTCACTGGTATCATACAAAGAAAGCACTACATCCTTTCACCCACATCTCTGTAGCATATCATAGATTCAAATTCTGATTTTCATACTAAGTAACAGCAGAAAATTAAATCAGTCTATTTGATAAAAAAATAACACAAGTTATATATAGTTAAGCAGAATACAAGTCCATCTCTCTAGGGAAACCAAACAATACATACACAAATAATGTATTTATTATAATGCAGAGAAAAATAATTGAGAAAATTATTTTGCAAATAATGTTTGAACAGTATTCATCTGAACCCTGCTTCACACAGCTGTCACTAAAATTTACTGTACCTGACTGCCCTTTACCATTGCGATTAATGCTAATTAAAAAAATTAGTAGTGTTTTATAATGTTGTCAAAAAAAAAAAAAAAACAACAAACCTGCACAGGGCAGTGGGTGAAGAAAAATTTGCAGCACTGACTTAGAGTCATAAATATTACTGATTAATAAACTGTGGTTCCAGTGATATAATTACTCTTCCCACTGTTTTATTCATTTGGGGCTTGATTGTGAATGGGTGGCGTCAGTGTTATTTTACTTTAAGTAGGCACAAAGATGCTCTTGCATCATTTTGGAAAATACTGTATAAACAAATCTCAGTGACATTCAAAATGTGTAAGAATCATGAACACCTTCATAAATTTAAACAAAAAAAGCAACATAGACATTCTCTTGTATTTTTCTTTGAGAACAATTTAAATCATGCCTTGTCATGGCATTCTCTCTGTATTTTATAAGAAACGTGTAATTTCTTTCAAAGAATGATTCAGGAATAATTTTCTTCTCAGCAGAGGACAGGAAAAATCATAAACTCCAGGTTCATGAAAGATTTTGATAATGAGAGGACTTGAAAAGTAAAATACTGAGCAATGAATAAGAAATAAAATAATTTATGGAGATAGCATTTCTACCATCTATTTATTCTGTATCTTTGAGTCAGATGCTGGAGCAGTCCCATTCTTCAGTATGTACTTACATGGCTGCTGTTAGTGACTGCAATGCTGAAAGAAGGGGCAGACATTAGTTTACAGTTTTATTTTTGTGTTATAATTGAATTCAAATGCACAAAGCCTGTGATAATTAGTCAAATTATGCCAGTGGCACATTTGTTCTGTAATCACATTGCCTTAGAAGTTTTAATAAAACACAAGAGCAAAGGAAGCAATTTCATTGGAGAAATTATTTTGTGATACAAATTTAATAATAGCTAAAAGACAGTGTCTAAACTGTTAGTTTTGAATATTTTATGTTTTCTCTGGATAACTACATAATAATTCCAGATATGTCAAAACCCAAAAGACCACAAAGAGGATAATGGGATTTTCTGAGACAAGAAGTAATATCTTTTAAAAAATCATATTGAGACATAGCATGACTTGGAAAGGAAACTCTCTGCAATAGGGTCATTTTATTAGGTAAAATGTTGTACTTTGAGTGTTGAGTATGCCATAATCCCTTTTCTCTACTGCTTTGGTGTCAGTACAAAAGAAATGCTTCTTTAAGAAGGCTGACCAATGATTTCAAAGTCATGGAGAGAATGATGTGAGCATGGAAGTGCAGTACATAGACAAATTTTGGTCAAAAGCTGAAATAGAAAAGGGAGACCTAAGGAATTCTCTCCCTGCTTCTAGGTTAGTTACCCTCTCATTTTCACAACATCAGGACACGTGTTGACATTCCATTTATGCCTAACTTCCTTATGTATGTGAAGGCCACATCCATTTCTACCAGGAGCACACCAAGATGAGGAGAAAATTCCATTATTCTGGCTACTAAAAAGCGATTTATTCAAAAGGTTGGGTTCCGTAGAAAAAGCAAAAACTCACATCAATACCACCCAACTGTTCTTATGTGTAAAGAGTCTGTGTGCTTTATAGTGATAGTGGCCTCTTGTAAATATTTTATTAGTTGAGTTCTGAATGTCATAAATATATAGGTTTTCTTTTTTCCTCCAGTGGGAATGAGAGTGGAAATGCAGTTTTCATTTGAAATTATCACTTGTCCTAATGTTTTATTGCTGCAGTGCATGAGAACAGAGTTTTGCAGTTAGCACAGAAAAATTCCAGGCTGGAGGTAGTATACCATGATGGTCAAGAGATCAGATCTCACATCCTGGGTTTCACTCTTCTTGAATTTATTTTTAATCCAACCATTTATCATTTACTTGTCTTGAAGCAATAGAGTAAATTTTTTTCTGTGACAAAACCTATCCCAACTTTTCTATTTTCAGAATCCTATCAGGTTATGCCTATTCAGTTCATGCCTAAGTTAATATATTTGGATAAAATCCTGAATGATAAGAAGGAGGCGTTGCCCTTATCAAGGTTTTTGAAATACGGTTTCCTTAGGAATGACCTTCACTGAGGGTACATTCTGTGCATACAAAGAGCAGAGTCATTAATAAATTATATACAACGTAGGACTTGAAAAATACATACAAGGTAGACAAGGCTTTGTAGTTTGAAAGAGCTGCATGAAACTGTTAATATATGATGTGACATGAAATAAAAGTAACTGACCATACAAAAAGTATTTCTAGAAAATCCAGTGCCATTTGAATGAAAATAAAAATCAAAAAGGGAAGTTAGCATAATAATGCTACCTACAGCTTTTATCAAACATTAGAAATGAAGGTAACAAAGTTGTTCGGAGTTAGCAAAAGGAGAGGATATAGTAAATTTTGAATTCCAAATTATTTTTGATATGGAGAATTCAAACTACAACTTCAAGGATAGTAGATGAGAATGGTACCACATACAGTGATATAAATACAGATAAATCCATCTTTAAAATATTCAAATAATTATTAAGATCGTTATTTAAAATGTTATGACAGTATTAATCAGTTGAAAACATTTTACTCCACAGAAATATCAACTTCAGTTTCAAAAAGAATGTTTAATCTCCAACACGTGTATAATTTATTGGGAACAAATTGATATTATGGGCTGAAAAAAGGAACATCTCAGTCTTTCAAGAGGGAGAACTTCGAGGAGTTGTCAGGAACCATCACGTCCAGTAAAAGCAAAGTGGGAGATATCAAGTATCTTCACACCTGAACAAACGAGTCAAAACTTTTTTTTTAATAAGGAGGACAAAGGCTGGAAATTGCAAGGTCTCAATCATCCTGAAAGTGAAGTCACTAAAATGAAATTCTGTGCTATTCAATGAGACAAGACTGAATCCTGATCAAAAACTACAGCATCACATCTGACAAGATACTTTTATCCTGTCTCTAGCAAAAGCATAAGAGAACAAGATGCATACATCCCTGAGAGAGCTTTCTAGAGGTCAATGCTGATTTTATTCCTTAGGCAATCTATTTACCCCTCAGTACCCACTAAAACTTGTGACAGTGAGCACCACAGACTTAATAACTATATGTTGCCTGAAATTATAATTTGCTTTTATATTTGCTGACTGATAAAGTGGAGTGATAGCTCAAGTGATAAATAGGTATGTTATTCTTTGTCTTTGACTTATCTAATATCATGGCTAGCCAAATCTGGCAGGTTAAGAAATGGTTAGAGGGTGGTGATGTTGTCAGGTTTTTGGTTACTTAGAACATGAGACTTGTTTTCGGAAGTCTGATCTACCAGGGACTTATGGTGTCCACATGACAAAGAAAAGGGAAAAGCATATTTTGTCAGGGAATTTCCAGGCTGATGGAGGGGGCTTTAAACTAGATTTGTTGTAGGAGGGAGCCACCTATCCATCCCAATCCTACCAGTCAGATGCCATCACCAGTAATGGATGCCAGGAGCAGTTCAAAGTTAATTCAGTTGCTTCAAATGGTGAGTCACAATTATACAGATGGCTCAAATGTCTGTACACAAACACTCATACCATAGGGAACAAGAATTAGAGACTTGCACATGCCTGTGCAGATAGGATATCACCGGCATCACAGAGACATGGTGGGGTGGATCCTATAACTAGAGTATTGTCATAGAAGGCTGTAGGCTTTTTAGGAAAGATAGGCTAGGGAGACAAGGAGAAGGGCATAACCTTCTATGTCAATAACTAGCTGGGAAAGTATGGAACTCTGCCTTGCAGTGAATGAGGAATCAACCAGAAGCTTGTAGGTCAAGATTAAAGGGAGTACAGGAGTTCTGTTACAGGCCACCCAATCAGAGGATAGAGTCAATGAAGCAGATAGAAGCAGTCTCACACTCCCAATCCCCTGGTCCTCACAGGCGTTTTCAACAACCCAAATACCTGTTGGAGGGACAACACGAAGGGCAAGAGCAATCTGGGAGGTTCCTGGAATGTGTTGATGACAACTTCCCCATAGAAATTACAGAGAAGCCAACAAGGAGAGATGAGATTCTGGATCTTGTGCTCAGCTGGTGGGGAAGGTGATGCTTCAATAGAGCCTTGGCTGCAATGACCACAATGTGGTAGGTTTCAATATCCTCATGGCAGTGAACAGATCATGCAGCAAGCTAATTGCCCTGAACCGCAGGAGAGAAGACTTTGGCCTCTTTAAGGACCTAATTGGCACAGTTCCCAGATACAGAGCCCTGGAGGGCCAAGAGGACCAAAATGTTGACTAATCTCTAAGGACCTCTTCCAATTACTGGAACAATGCATCCTGACAAGGAGGAAATCAGGCAAAAATTCCATAGGACCCCCATGGATGGATAAGGAACTATTGAGCAAACTCAGAAATAATGAGGGAACATCCAGAAAGTGGAAAAACAATAGGTGGCCTGGGAGGAGCAAAGGGAAATTTTATGAGAAGCTAGGGATAAGGTTAGGAAAACTAAGGTCCAGATAGAATTTAGTATGGCCAGGTATAACCACAGGAAGGGCTTCTTAGGTATATTGCAAAGAAAAAGAAGACTAGGGGTAATGTGGGCCCATGCTGGAAGAGACAGGGCTACTCTGCATAAGTAGAAAGCTGAGGTTCTCGGTTACTTCTGTGCCTCAGTATCCAATGGCAAGTGCTTCAGACACATTACTCAACTAGAGAAAAGCAAATGCAGGCACTGGAAGAAAGACCCTTCAGGCACTGTAGGAAAGGATCAGGTTCAAGACCATCTAAGGAGACTGAATGTGCCCAAGTCCCATGAGATTCATCCATGGGTCTTGAGAAAACCAGCAGAAGACATTGTCAAGACACTCTCCACCATTTTCAATAAATTGTGGCAGTCAGGTGAAGTTTCCAATGACAGGAAAAAGGGAAATAGAACCCAAATTTTTGAAAAGGGGAAACTGGAAGACCCAGAGTACTACAGACCAGCCAGCCTCACCTGTATATCAAGAAAGATCATGGAGCACATTCTCCTGGAAACATTGCTAAGACATATGGGAAAAAAAGACGTGACTGGGACAGCCAATGTGGCTTTACTGAGGGCAAACCAGGATTGTTCACAGATTTGGTGATCATCTATGATGGGGCTACATCTTTGGGGAACAGAGCCAGAGCAATTTATCATCTACTTGGATGAGTGTGAATCATTCAGTATGGTCCCACTTGACATCCTTGTCTCCATATTGGACCGATGTGGATTTGATAGATGGACCACTCTGGATAAAGAACTGCCTGGATGGCCACACACACAGACTTGTGGTCAATAACTCATTGTCCACATGGAGACCAGTGACGATTGGTGTCCCTCAGGGGTTGGTTCTGGGGCCAAGACTGTTCCACACCTTTGTCAGTGACATGGACAGTGGATTGAGCACCCTCAGCAAGTTTGAGCTCAGACACTGAGCTGGGGGGGGAGGGGGGCGGTCAGCACAGGGGAGCAAGGGATGGCATCCACAGGGACCTGGACAGGCTTGAGAGGTGGGACCATGCAAACCTCAGCGAGTTCAGCAAGGCCAAGTGCCAGGTCCTACACCTGTGCTGGGGCCATCCCAGACACACCCACAGGCTGGGCAGAGAAGTGATTTGAGAGCAGCCCCGTGGGGAAGGACTTGGGGGTGGTGGCTGATGAAAAACTCACCATGAGCCAGCAATGGGTGCTCCCAGCCCAGGAAGCCAAGGGAATCCTGGCTGCATCCAAAGGAGCATGGCCAGAGGGTGAATGGAGGAGATTCTGCTCCTCTGCTCTGCTAAGACCCCACCTGAAGCACTGATCCATCTCTGGGATCCGCAGCATAAGACATGGAAGTGCTGGAGCAAGTCCAGATGGCCAAGAGAGGAGGGCCAGAGTCATTAATAAGGGCAATAATGCTTCTTCCCTTTGAAGATGGTCTGAGAAATTTGGGGCTGTTCAGCCTGCAGAGAGAAGGTTGTGTGGAGACCTCATAACAACCCACCAGTATCTGAAGGAGCCTACAGGGAAGCTGGAGAGAGAGCCTTTGTCAGGAACTGTGGTGATAGAGCAAGGAATAAAGGTTTCAAAGTGAAAAAAAACATTTACATTACATATTTGGGACAAATTCCTTACTGCAAGGGTGGTGAGGCACTGGAAGAGATTGCCCAGAAAAATTGTGGATGCCTCATCCCTCACAATGTTAAAGGCCAGGTTGGACGGGACATTGAGTGGGAAGTGCCTCTGTCCCCGGCAGGAGGGTAGGAACTAGATGGTGTCTGAGGTCCCTTCCAAAGTAAATCATTTTATGATTCTAGGATTATTTGAGCCAATTATTTTATGGTGGAAGAACTTTCACTTTCTTCTATAAGAACATTTTGGGGTCTATGATCTTTAATTTAACTTTACATTTGAGGTAAATTTGGTTTTCCTCTAAAAGTGAGCAGGGTTTTTGCAACAGACTTTTCATAATTTAGTGCTTATTTTACACACAGTAATGTAATACATTATTATTTTCCATTAAAGTAAAAGGACTGTTAAGTGTGGGTTTTTAATAAAACTTCTTCATACAGAAAAATAGCCACAGAACCTGTATATCTGCTAAGAATGCAAACGTACTCTACTTTTACAGGTATTTCCAAAGAGAAAAAAAAAAATGTTATTTGCAGTTCTGCAAGAGATTTTGTGCAGCACAGGCATATGGTCAGTTACCTCTTCCTCTGAAACATCCAGTAGGTCCTATTTCCAGGGAGGTATTGTGTAAGATCTTGTCTATAACTCATCAACCAGTGGTGGCTAGTCAGTCCTGTGTTGCTCTTGTTAAGAGCAGTTGCTTGTGTCTGGTCCCAGTGCCCATGCAGATGGCAGCAGTTTGCTGAGGGTGTATGAAATGTAACAATAACTGGCCATGTCAGTGTGAGGCTACTCTCTTTCAGTGACTTTCTTACTGTTTCCTTACCTCTTTTGGGACTCACCAGGTACAAGATGTATTCTCATGCTGCTGCTGCCATATGGAGCTCAAGCACCACTTCTGCCTGCTGCAGACAGAGGCAGACAAATGCGGAAACGCTGCTTTTGAGGAAAACAGAACTCTGGCATATTTAATGAAATTATAATCTCAGTGGATATTTGTTTTACATTATACGTTCTTAAAGCAATGATGGCGTCATTTTTGGGACTGCATCCCAAATAGCTGTGGGATACTTCAGGGTCAAATTCTAGCTTATACCCATCAAATTGTACTCATACTAGTGAAATTGAGCAGTTTGAAAGTGAGAGTAATAAGTCACCATCTGTCTCTATATCCCAAAACCTTAAAAAAACTACAATATATTTGATTGCGTAGTTATATTTAAAATACATAATGTTAGTCTGCACATTTGAGTAAACTTGCAGTCTAGCATATCATGACAAAGAATTAATAGTGTCATAACACTGGCATATGATAGAAACACTGTAAGTATTTTTTACAAAGCAAACACTGTCTTGAGCTGTGAGCACACAAGCTAGCTGAAAGAAGAAACATTTTGAGATTTATTTAATATTAAAAGGCAGGAAAAGCACACTAAAGTCCACAACAGCCTTGCAGCTTGGGTGGGTTTCACTTGATCCTTAGAAAAGTATACAAAGCCTCATACTCTGATCTTCTGATGTATAATGCTATACCAAGTAGAATCTCCGAACCTCAGACAGACAGCCTTCCTGTGGGAAAATCCCTAACTTTTCTTTATAATCATGAATCTTGCTGGGGGCAAGCAGAAAGAACGTTTTAGTGATTAAGCATAGGATAGATTCTTTCAAAATGTCTTTGAGGAGGGTTAGCTTAGTCATTAGAGATGTAGTATTTTTAAAAATCCTGGATCAGCTCTTCAAACTGTGCCCCAGCTTCTTTGTGTTGTGGGTGTGGTACAAAAGAAAGAAACTGCCCTTGCAGGTCTCTGTCACACCTCCATGGGCTTGAGCTGTGCTGTGAATCTGGACACAGCTGTGTAACTAATCAAGGCAAAATGTAAGAAGGAAAACTGCTATAGATTCTTCACTTGCATTTAAACTCTTGTTTAGATGGCATTGAACTATTTTGTAGCATATCTATAATATGCTGGTGAAAAATACTATTAGAATGAACTCCGAATCATTAAAACCTCATTATTCTGGGGAAAGAAACCATTGCCCTTCTGCTCTATTCACCCTTGTCCTTAGTTTCACTGTTTTATTTTTCGTGAATAATATTGAAATTAAAGAATATCTTTCCGCATGCTGCTAAATATTTATATGGACCACACCACCCTACCACTACTTTCCATAACATTGTAGCTGACCATTTTAAACAGTTCAAACAACAGTTTCTATTAAAAATCCTGGTGTGAGTCTTTTGCAGTCTCTGATGCAATCTTTCATTGCCAAGAGATTTCTCCTAATATTCATGGAGTCGGTTGCATTACAAATTGCAATTATTATCCAAATTATACTTACAACGTGCTTTTAGACAAGTCTACTTGTCTAAAGCTGCTGGTGTTTGACTGACTCTGTAGAACTGAATAAAGCAAGGATTACCAAACTGAATTTGAAGAGGTTACAGTACTTAGAGCCCTGTGTAAGGTCAAGTTCTTGCTCAGGAACTGTTCAATAGTTCACACACTGCACTGAACAGCTGCATAGCAAATTCAAGAGTTTGGAAATTTCTCAGTAAACAGTAGTATTCCTGATACAAATATGACAAGGAACTTCTGACAAGCTCTGGAAGAGGAGACCATATTTAGTAGTACTCAAGAAAGAAACACAGCAGTTACAGACTGAAGAGAAAATCTGTAATAACAGCTATTACAGACACAAAGAGAGAATTTTTGAAAATTAAATATTCCAACTCTAACCTCTAACTAGAAAATAACTTCACAAAGATGGGCACAAAACCTTACCCATGTCTCTCAAATAATTACCCCTTCCTCTATTATTTCTTCTTCCTCACTTCCCAAGAAGAATTGGTCATGTACTTAGGTTAGTGTATTGTGGCTACATTGACATCAGACAATACCAGAGAATACCAGAGAATCAATACCAGAGAACTCAGAAGAAGAGGCTTGGAAAAACTTGCCGACAGGCTTTTTTTTTTCCATTTTCATATTGTGTCTGCTCCAACTTATAACCAGGTGCAGCAGGTTTCAGATGTGGACAGATTGTGCAGGCAGATGCCCAGGTTCTCATGCACACAGGTCAAAATTATGCTTTAAAGCTCTACTTGGAGACAAACCAGTGGCTAGCAGAGCTCTGTGAACACTGGTCTCATGTTCCCAGAAAGGTAGTATGCTTAGTGAACAGAGATGTCACTCTGACATATTTGCTGTAACAGATCATTGCAAGGACATGTGCCAGGGCATGGATCACAAGAGCATCTTTACTCATTGATAACAAATGTCTTAGAAGTAAATGAAGGGGAATTGTTCTGGGGAACCTGCCTTTCATCTGCTGAGATGTGATCACGTAGCTGCAGTCAAAATAACAGTAATGCTTCCAGTTCAGCAGCCAGCAGAGTCCCCAGTGAGCAGGGCAGGTACAAGCTCTGTTCTACCTGCTGGAAGTGTCCTCCAAGCTGTGCAGTTCCTTCAACCTGATTCAAACCAAGCTGTGGCCAGAGAGCTTGTAGTCATTTCTCAGTCCCAGCCACACGCTGACAGCAATGACCAAGTTAAACAAGTCAGAGATCCACAGTCTCCCTTTTCCTTTGCAGGAGCCCTACAAACCACTCTGACACTGCTGAAAGACGGAAGCTGTCCAGACATTTCCTCTTGTGGAGACTTTGTACCCCTTCTGACACTGCAAATACCCTCCACAGTTGTAGCCATCCAAAGAGGGGCTGAGGTGTTTAAGCAGTTAGGGCCCAAAATGAGATCCTCAAAACTCTGTTTAGCTGATGACCATTTTCAGAGATGAATGACCTCTGCAGAAGACCCAGATTTCAATGTTGGATTTTCTTAAACACACAGAGGTCTGCCTGCAGGGATGCCTAGTCTGTTTCTGACAAGCCATGTGCTTCAGCAAAAGCCACTCTCCAAATTATAGAAATAGAAAGTTATTGCATCTGGAAAAGACCTCTAAGATAATTGTGTCCAACCAAATGGACTCAATGATTCTCTCTATGACAGATGTTTCAACCTTCAAGCTCTTGATTCTTCCTTCCAGTCTCACCTCTGCCATTGAATAACTTCAGTGAGTGGGATGGAAGCACCCTACTAGACACACAGCAGCTTCACGTGTACACAGGACTGCCTTGGATGGTGCACGGATGCATAGCTTTATCAAGCATGGAGGGAGTTTGAAACCAGGTTTGCCACATCCTAAATAAATGATATAAAACCACTGATGTCTTTTAGAGAAGGGGGAACTACTGCTCCAGGCATCTTACGAAGTTAAAAACAATACTTTGCAAACCCCAAATTAAGAGGGAGGAAAAAGATGTGTGCACTTCAGAAAGGGCCTTGGCTGTAAAGTCTGGGAGTTGAGGGATGGCTCCCAGTAACAATGGGGCCCATGTCCTTTACCAGCAAAACCTTTACAAAGAAGGTGCCTTGTGCTGAGTCCCAGCTTTATGGACAGAGGTCTATATTCTGTTAGGAATACATGGATCCCATGCTGACAGAGGAGATGGAGAAGGCCCAGGCAGAACTTTGCCCAAGCAAGCCACGGTATCCTGCGTGTAGATGAGCCTGCAGCACTGGAGTAGGAACACCTTGTGACAGAGGAAGGACCCAGGAGTGTGGGAACTCAGGGTGAGGAGCCATCCGGAGCCAGACTCACACATCTGGAAAGTTCCAGGTCACAGCACAAGAAGTGCAGTGGGAAAAAGAGCAGCAATGCATTAAGGCAAGAGCAGGCAGCCACATTCCTGAGAACAGACAAGTTTTAGCTCCCTGACTAAGATTCCCAGCAGCCGCTCTGGAGGGGCTTTCATGAAGAGGGAGAAAGCATTGACAGGAACACAAGCCCAGGCCTCCCTGCCAGTGCTCTATTTCCACTGTAACAAAGACATGGTGAAGTTTACCAGGAGCACCTCATCTCTATCCATCATTGACAAATATGTTGTCAATGTCTCTTCCCACACAGATGTGAATTTAAATCAGCTCTGTGCTTTGGAAACTATCCTGCCACAACGTTTTTCAGCATCCCTCAAAGGAAGAGAGTACCTGTCTAACCATCCCCACCAAAACCAGCTCAGTCTACACTGGAGAGGAGGGAAACCTCCTTTCCCAGACAAGTTCTGCTGGCTCTTGACACCAATGAAACCCTTCATAAGCCCTTGCACATCAAGATTGAAATAAGGGCTCCAATACCAGAGAGCATTGTCACGGTGTCACAGACTCTGTGGAATGACACACATAGACATAAACCACTTCCAACCTCCGTTTTTCTCTTCCAAGTTTTTCTTAAAAAATTGTATTTACCAATCTACTGCACTTGACAGTTTCACTGACCTAACTGGAATCACTAATTATTTGTTCCTTTTAGACTCCACAGTCACAAGAGTTCATATATCCTCTGGCTCTATTCACTTTTATTTCCAAATGAAAAATATCTTGCAATACTTAAAAAATGTATAAAACAATGATTGACTAAAGGGCAACTCACATTTGCACCACCTCAGTAATGGAAATTATTAAGAGCTGGATCAGGTAACTCACCAAACTTAGTTCATCATTAACTACTTAAATTTTTATTCTCTATTTGATCAATAGCTGTTTTGATTACTGCCTTTTGTCCAGCATTATCTTAAAATGTGTATCAAAACTAGAAATATCTCCTGAAATATAAGGTATAGAGTTATCTTACTAAATAATTAAAGGAAAATAAAACCCCAGTGAAGGAACATATTGCTTTAGTGTCTATAATAGACAAGCATTTGATCTTGCAGAACAAACTTTCAGTTTTCAGAGGGTTTTCCATCTACACTCTGTCCTTGCAATATAAAATCTGCAATGATAATTGCAATGCTGTTACCTGTCATGCTCTTTCATTCTTAATTCCTACTTCTTCTATGAGGCAGTTATTGAATGAAGAGACCAAATTCTCCTGTGAAAGTTGGCAACAATTTCACCATAGAAACAGGAATAAGTGCAGTGTTGAAAAATTATTTTATCATATTTTAGCGTTTATAAGACTCAAGGCTTTCCATCTATATTAGTCAGTTATTACTGCAGAGTTGCATTAACATCACTGTGTTGTTTTATTTACTTTTGTGGGTGACAAAGGTTACAGAATGCCTCTAAGGACATGTGAGGAGTACAGTCCATTGTATTAGGCACTGCGTATCTACTGTATTAGGCACTACATATCAGTCATAAACATCCTCAAATAAATACCTACTTAAATGACACTATGATTTCAGAAGGAAATTTCTACAGGCAAATTGTTTTTCTATAGGCAAAATGTTCACCAAGAAAAAATGTCAAACTGATGAAGAATATTTTTGATTTCATAGTTGTAAGAAGTAGCATCTGTCCTTCATAATCTTGTGGACTTGTGGTTTGGTTTTTTCTTGTTTAATTGTCTGGGGGTTTCTTTAGTTTTGTTTTTTTTTCTTTTTCTGTTTTTCTTTTTTTTGGTGGGGGGGGGCAGGTGGCAGCAGTGTCAGGGCAGAGGTTGGTTTTTTGGCAATGATCTTGTAAAGTTAAATTAAAACTGCAAGTACCTTTGCCTAATGTAATCATTTTTGGAGAACCAATGCACTGTGGGACTGAGATGCCAAGAGTTGAAATTTCACTTTCAAGACTAATTTAATGACCTGCTTTGAAGTACTTCTTAATAGCATTGGTACCACGAAGAAATATGATATGTAGCAGTCCTTGCAAAAATCTACGTTCTTTCCTTTGCTAGTATATAACTGGCAGGGATTGCTGACTTTGAAATGGGAGGGGCTCAGCTGAATTGAGGACACATGACTCTCTAAAAGTCCACTGGGGCTTTACTCAGAAAAAAAAAATAAGATCAGAGCATAAAACAGCTGTGCTTATTGGAATGACAGGCAAAGATATCTTGAAAATTAGTTCATTAGAAGAAAAACAGTGAACAGAGATTTCAAAACATACTGCTCCTGTATGAACAGAGGGAGTTGTTTTTCTAGTTTACACTACCTAGTAAACCAGTAAGATCTGGATTCAATGCTTGACTAAAACACATTTATTCCAGCTAATACAACAGCTTGAGCTTTATGGTCACGAAGTGCTCAATCCTGATCATCCTGACTTAATTATCAGAACCTTCCACAGATTTCAAAGAGGCCCAGCCCTGAATGAGGTTACTTGATTAACTGGAAAAGCTCTAGCCTTTCAAGTTCCCATTTTGTCAAAAGGAAGGCCTGCATCTTTAGAACACCCCAGATCCCACTGACTGTGCTGTGTGTGAAGTTTGGGGTCATTCTGCAACAACAAACTGGGCAGATGCCAAGCTCAGGATGAGCCTGAACTTGAGTCGTACCAGTAAAGTCAATCCTGCAAAATCTTCCTTACTCCATATCACAAAGATGAAATACATGCCTATTAGACCTTCAGACCTGGCATGGGCCTGATTTCATTAGGTTTAGCCAAGAGTTCTCTCCCCTAAAATGTAATCTAGGTAATATGTATGCAGTCTTCCACCCCAGGACTTGCACATACAAAATTTCTCTTAGGCAGCAATAAGTGAGACAGAGAGTGGTTGTTTCATTTTACAATATTCTCTACATTCAGATGAGTTATTAAGTCCTGTTTCTGGTTCCCACACCATGCAAAATACTTTTATTTATGCACCAATATCTTAATAGGGTTTTTTGTCTTATAATAGAAAATTACATTTTTCAAATCAAAATATGGAAAAAGAATGAGGGTAGTAGGAAGGAAATTACTTTTTCCTACAAAATCACATTTTATATGATTTTTAAACACTTACTTGGTATGATTTCTGTACAGATTTTATGCACTGATTTTTTATCCAAATGTCTAGAAGGTTTTTGTCACTAGCTTCAATGAGAGTTGGACTTGAGCCTTCAAAGCTATGCATTCCTGTCTCACTAGAGTTTAGCAGCAAATCTTCTACTACCTTCACAGAGGCCCTGTGTAAACTGGAAAGTTTGCTTCTGCAATTTCTGATTCACTAGAGTGCTGTGATATTAATTGCTTCAGATTATTTACAGAAAGATCTTCAATGTCTGAGACCTCAGTTTGTATCTTCAAGTTGAGGGAAAATGTTTTGCCTCCAAATTGCATAGTATTTTTAATTCTCATATATATTGTAAGATGTTATACATATCATCATATCTTTGCAAAAAAAGGTTAATTTATGGGCTGTAGTTAAAACCTTCATAAACTTTTCAAGTTAATTCCCACCATATTTTACTTTATCATGCACAGTGACACGTCAGTATTATCTCTATATACCTGCTAAGTTTAACACTTTTCAAACAACACCTTGTATTTGTGACAGTTAAAAATAAACACAAAATTTTACCCATGAGAAAAAAAAAAAAAAAGAAAAGAAAAGAAAGAGGAGTACCAGGATCATGGTTAAGATTCCTTTTCTACGAAATATTGCTCTCTTGATCCTGAATTCCCTGAGTTATTGGGAGCTTGAAATAGTTTAAATGTGTTTGATGGAAAATTATAACAAACCCTTGGAATATAATTTGCTCTATGTACAAGGAAATTTGCAACTACTAAATCTAGAAAACAGCTCTTATTCACATACCTCCTAAACTGCACAGAGAGAGTTCTACGCACTGGTGAATTTCATAATTCCATATTAGCAGACTCAATTACAATATCCACTGCAAATAGCATATCAGTGCATCATAGTTCCAGCCATCAGCTCCCAAAATTGGATATCATGGCCCTGAACTCAACCACACTGAGAAACAGCACAGTTTGAAGAGGAACTACACAGCACATCGGTTTGCATTTCAGCAGAAAAACAGCGTGGGCTCATGCACTGTTCAGGAACCTGAAAATCCACTATCCAGCCACTCAACGTTCCAAGAGAGTTTGAAACATCAGAAAAAAACCAAATTACTAAGGGGAATGAGTGACATCCAAGCAAAAGATGACTCTTTCTCTTAACTTTCAAATGTTGCTTACTTTTGAGTTAAATGCTTTTATTGATTCTAACCACCTCAAACAAGCTTTACAGCTTGCAATATTCACAAATCCAGCATGAAGGACTGATACAGAAGTCAGTGTTCTAGTCCCAAAGAAGATTTTTTATCTAAAATTGCTTCCTCTCGCTCTCATTTAATTGATTTGCTTTGATAACACCTTAAGGTTCCTGAACAAGAGCGAGTTTGTAAATTTTTACCCATTCTCTACAAAACTTCAACAGGAAAGGAAAAAATAAAAAAAAAAAAAACAGAACATAAAACTTGATAAAATTTGTAGTGACAAAACCACAGGAACACAGTGCGGAGGGGGTGTTGTGATGGGGGTCGACAAAGAAGCAGCTCTAATCCCAGCGGGGTTTGAGTGTCCACCGCCGTTTCCTGCTGCAGAGGTGACCCTTCGAGGTGCCCGGGGGGCGAGCGAGGCACAGCAGTGGCAAGCATCTGGGTGCGGGTTTGGCTGGGCAGCCGTCCGGTCATCCCTGCCCGGCGGCCGGGGCTGGGGGAGGCTGGGCCGCAGCAGCGGCGGCTTGGGAACAACAAAGTGGGCTGTAAAGCCTCCAGGTGGTGGGTGTATTTGTTGTCCCGTCTGGGAGGTGCGGTGGCTCCCCGGCCCCGGCAGATCCTAGTGCTGCTGTGGACATTAAGAAAAGTCTCTTTTGGCTGATTCCAAAACCAGATAAGGAGCCGCCGAGTCACCAGCTATGTCTAGACACCGGACCTCACAAGTCAAACGGCTTGTTTGGATTAGCCTTGGAGATCTACCGACCTGAACAGCCCTCCTAAAGAAAAACCACAGTAACACCCTATTTTCCTCTTCCCATTGCTACACGAGGTCCGCCTGGACCTAGAAGCCGAGTTCTACTTTGGTCCTTGTCCCCTATTTCTGGAAATTTTCTTTGCCACAAACACACCTTAACCCTGTTCTGTCTTTCAGAAGAAAATAAAACAAAGAAGAGACACTCCAGCAAAAATCCTGTTTTACAACCTTCCTCCTTCTTTCCTTCCCTCCTTCCTTCCCTCCTTCCTTCCCCGCGCCACACACGGCAGAGAAGAGCCTGAGCTGCAGGTGGTTCCTCCAGCGGCAGCCGCGGTGGAGGGCGGCCGGATCTCCCGCTGGAGTTGCTGTCCCGGTGCTGCCGATCCCGGGAGAACCGGCCCGGCGCGGAGTGCTCGGCGCGGATCTGCCGTGGCGAGGCTGCGCTCCCTCCTTGGCTCCTTCTCCCTCCCTTCCTGGCCTATAGCGAGCACTTGTTCGGTGCCCCTTAGCCGCTGCAGGAAAATTTAAGGAAATTGACACAACACTTCAGCGTGATATAAAAGCAGCATCTTTCGGCTGGGATGCTGGGCAGGGCAGCATCCAGAGCCTGCCTCGAGCTCCGGGGCGGGTAGGAGGCTCGGAGAAAAGTACCCATTGATTTTATGCTCTTTGCCCCTAGCTAATGAGGGCAGATACCGTGCAATATGGAAAGACCGGGTATACAGGCAAGTTTTCTCCGTTCCCCACCACCACCCCCACCACCCCGGAGCCTGCTTCCTTGGGAACTGCCCTCTCCTCCTGCACTTCACAAGGCCTGGGAGGTGAGGAGTGATCCTCCAGAAGGGCCGGCACACTGGGAGCTGTTAAGTTTATGTTTGTGGCGCCTGAGCTCAAACAGTCATTCAGTGGCTTGCTCTGTTATCAAGAAAACAACAATCAGGAACAATCAGTAAACAGGATCTCTTTCCAGCCCCTTTATTAACTACTTACAGCTCCGCTAAAGCACGCAAAGCAACCAACAGCGGCATCTCTCACCGTAAAACGCTTTCGGCGTTTCGGGCGTGTAGAGCGAGCCAGGGAGGATCAGTGCCCCTGAAACCCACTCGGTACCACGGACCCTGACCCCTCTCCGGCTCTGTCCCGGGCCGCTGTGCTGGGATTGCGGATGCTGCGCCCTGAGGGCTGGCAACGCCTGACATCCGTTCTTAGGTAACCTAACATGAATTTGTTAATAAATGTATGCATACAGATGTATATAAAAGGGAACACTTACTGTTGAGGTGTTTAACTGATCTCAACTCTGGAATTCACATACCCGGCTTCTGCATCACACTGCCACCTTGGCTGGGGATGCTGAGAGCTAATTAACCTAGGTACAAATATTGAAATGAGAAGAGTTTGAATATTGATCTCACTGTGTGCAAACAAAGTCCTCAGAGAAATTATAGCGGAATGATTTGACATTACTAAGAGTAGGGGCACTAAGAAGTAAACCGGCAGATCTGGGACTGCCAATCGCCACCTTCGGTCCATACCGGAAAGAGTAATCAGAGCAGAAACCTGACGGAGCAACATAAGGACATGCATTTCATGAAGAGGATGTTTTCTCTCTCTTATATAAATCCTGCTGCCCAAGCTCAGGAAGTGTTCTACTGAGGGCGGTAGGAGGATGCGCTCAAAAGTTTGTCTTTATTTTCTTCAGGGTGGAAAACGCTCGAAAGTTTGTGGAGGCCTCACAAATGCACGTAATGAAAAAGGGAATCAAAGGCTATAGAGGGAAGAAAAAAAGAAAAAAAGAAAAGCCCTCTGAAAATCAGACGTGAATTTTTTAACCGAAGTTTCGAGGGTAGAGATCCGGGGATGACCGCGGGTGTGCGGGCCGCAGCGGCCGTGGGGACGCGGAGACGGCGGAGCGGCCGCCGCAGAACCGAGCCGACCCCTCCTACTCCCGGACAGGGCTGGGGGCTCAGGCAGGCCTGTGCCGGCGTGCAGGCAGGAGCCTGGCGGTAGCCGTGTGTGCAGGCACATCCCGAGCGGGCTTCGGGCCCGCAGCCGCAGAGCCGCGGCAGCGCTCCAGCTCCAAAGCCGCGCTGCTGCCCCGCGCGTTCCAGGGCGCAAGACGCGGTGCTGGCTGCCCAAACGCCAGCCCCTGCCTCCCGGCGGCCGGCTTATCTCCACGACTGCCCCAGACGCCCGGAGGGCGCCCCGGGATCGCGGGGCGCCTAGCAGGGCTGGGGGGCCTTTCCCTCGCAAGGGACGACAGTCCAAAGTCGCCCTTCCCTCCTGCCTGGTCCTCGGAGCCGACAGGCGTGCAGCAGCCCGGAGGTCCTTCCCGGGGCGGGGGCCAGAGGGGGCAGCTCTCTCCAGCCCCGGGCGAGCAGGTTGCTCTCTCTCTCGGTCACCCCCGTCCTGCGTGACCGCGCGGAGCCGCCTCTCCTACCACCACCTACACGCCAGCCTGCCGGCGGCAAGAGGCGAGCGCAAATCCCCCCAGGTTGCCCTGCCCTTGCAGGTTTCCAGCGCCAGTTACAGACCCTCCGGAGTCGGAGACTCCGTCTCCAAACTCACCCAAGTAAGAGCGACTCCAACAACTTACACGTCAGACCACCGGGCAGAAATTATACCCTTTCTCCCTCCCACCCCCCGAAGCGCCGTACCAATCCTCTGATCCTGCATGAAAACACAAGGGTTACTGATCACACAGTTTAAGGTAAATTTCATATTTATTTAAATATTTATCAAGTACTCAAAAATGTATTACACTTGAGCATACAAAATGAATCCAGTTTCTAATCAGGATGATTGAAATCCTTGTATTAGATTTTAACATTTTCTTAATGTTCTCTGTACTGTCGAAATGGTTTGTCTATAGCTGAGCTTGCTCAGGGTGGGCTGAGATGGTGAGGAGGGAGGGAAAAGAAGGTTATGTTAAGAAAACATTGGGTTTGGAGTAACTGACATGCAAAACAACTTGTCTATGTCAGACTGAAAATCTCTGTATGTTCCAGTCCTAAAGGGTGTTTTAAAGTGAACCTTTGTCTTGTGCTGCCCGAGAGCACTTGGATGGGAGCATAAACAACCCTTTCCCATTTTTTAAAATTTACTTCTTTCTACCTTTCCCCAAGAAATCGCCCACAATTCTAGCTTTCACCACGCTCTCCCCCGCAAATTAAAAAAGGAAGAAAAGAGGGAGTGAAGAGAGGGAAGTCGACAGAAAATAAGGAACATATTCGTGCAATTTCACAGCAATATCCCCGACAGAAATATCCCCACAACTATTCCTCCTGCAGCATTATTAAATTGTTTTGACAGCAGACATTGATAAATAATGGTCATACTTGACTTGTTAAGCAAAAAGCGTCCCTTTTTTCAGGAGCTTATACTTAAAGTACAGGTCACTTCAACAATCTCAACAACGAGGCTTTGGTATACAGCACTTTCTTTTTATTTTTTTAAAAATATCAGAACTCAGCAAAAAGCCTGAGCCCTCAGTTCTTTAGATGTCTTAACGTTATGTCTGATCATGCCTAGAGTAATATCACTTTTAAGGGCAAGGGATGGGGTGGGGGAACAAGAGACTTTCTAACGTTATCGATTGAAAGCTAAGGCATCCAACTAGCCCTGATACAGTTGTTGAAACGGAAATTTACAAGCTGGTCGTTAATACTTGCAATAAAATATCACACTCCTTTTATTCACTAACGACCGGCTTTGCATGCAATATTTTATTTCAGGTATTTTAGCTGCTAACCTGTAAATATTTAAAAGAGGGAACTTTGTTCATTATTTAATGTTAATATTATTATTATTATTATTAATTATCATTATTATTATTTCTATTCCAAACGCTTATCTAGTGAAATAGTCCTGAAGATATAATAATTCTACATATGGCGCTTTTATTTCACATCATATTTAAGGAAAGAAAAAGGACAAAACACATAGAATTAGACATATAATTCAAAGATCACGGTACAACCTTTTCTTTTTTTTTTCTTTTTTCTTTTTTACTTCAGCAAACAAAAAAAAAATAGTCAACTGACATGAAAAGTGGCAAGTCTTCTGATAATAAATAATAAATTACTTTATAATTTTGCAATGCAAGAGCAAACAAAAGGAGTGATTTTTTTTCTTTTACCTTTCCTTTTTTTCTTTTTTTTTAACTTTTTTTCCTATTTTTTTTTCTAGAGAGTGAGAGAGAAAGAGAAAAGAAAGAGAGAAAAACAGTCGTTATAACCAATGACTATACACATCTCTGGGGGAGGGGAAGGTTCTTGGGCGGACACATTTCAAACACAATCCCGAGACGCTTTGTGGCAAAATAGAGGTATACCTTGTTGCAATGTTTTTTTTTTTGTTTTTTTTTTAATAAATTCGCCTTTAAAGAGGAATTCAAAAACCTATTTTTAATCGCATCACACTTAATAGGGTGTGGATCTCTACCAAACAAAATCAAGACCCCGCTACAGGCATGCTAGAAGAGACCCAGGAAAGAACCCCTTGTTAAGAGTCAACTAAAAACAACATTGCAAACCAGTGCAGCTCCACCTTCCTGCAAGGAATCTTTCAACAATGCAGGGCTGAATCGTCTCTTTCCTGATGATGGAAAACCTACTGGAGCTTCTTTTGGCAAGGCTATCCCCAATATAGAAACAGCACCATTCGGAATGGGAGGGACCGGATAGAAAGTCCCTCTACCTTGGTTTCTCCCTAAGATGTGCAGTCAAATGAAAAGATTTCCTTTTTCTGGTGTTTTTTGTTTGTTTTGTTTTTGCTTTTGCTTTGTTTTTGTTTTGTTTTGTTGGGTTGTTTTTTTTTGTTTTGTTTAGGTTTTTTTTTTTTTGAGATCCACGGACACAAATCCATTATATTTGGAAAACGTCTTTTCAACACTCCTCTGCTCATTGAAAAGCATGGGGCTTGTGGGGGGTTGTGGTTCATTTAAGTATTTTTTTTTCTAGTAAGATCCCATGATTGTCTTCACAGTGTTGCTACCATATTACCTTGTCTTTTCAAATATGACTCCGTTCATCTCATGGAGCAGTTCCTTGCTAGCTTCATTACAGGGTAGTTAAATATTCTTTCCCCCTAAATTTCGAAGTCCCAACACGTTCACTTTCCCACTCTCTTCAACAGGGGTGAGGGTAAGGGCAGAAACAACAACAGATATTTGAATGAATGTTCCTCATGCCTCAATAGGACTGGCTACCATGCTGTTGGGTGTATCTGGCAGCTGAGAGGACATTGATGCTACTTCACTTCCAGTAGAATTGGAACCAGGTCCTCCTTCTGAAAAATTAACCTGCCAAAAAGAAAAAAGAAAAAAGAAAAAAAAAAGAAAAAAAAAGGAAAAAAAAAAAGAGAGAGAAAAAAAAGAAGAAAAATAAGAAAAAGAACTGTTGCTACAACTGTAAAACTCAAAGAAAAGTAGCAGGCAAAGAAGAACACAAAAATAAATATACAAGGCATGCAGCCAATAGGCCTGATACATCTCCATGGGAGGCTGTGTCACTGCTGGTTGCTCTGTTTAGCTTCCCCATTGACTTCACAGGAACCTTCTTCAGGCCTTCGGCCAAATCACCAATAAAAAGTAGATTTAAAAAAATAGAAAAAGAAGACTGAAAAAATCAAGTAAATAAACAAACAAACTTATTAATGAGGCCTTCTTCCTTGTCTTGCAAGAGTGGCAATCCCAATAGGATGTTCTAGTCAATTATTTAGCAGTGCACATGTTTTCTTGACATGAAACTGAAAGATTACTTTTTTCCCCTTTTGTGCACATACCAAAATAAACCTGGAAGAAGCACCCAGGAGCAGAAGGCATTTGAAACCAGCTATCCTCTTTCATTCGTGATTCGAGGCTGGTGCTATCTCTTCTTAATGAGAGACTGTTTGATAAAAAAGGTCACACTATTCCATCCTAATGTGCCCCGCTGCTCCCGTTAGTTTAGGAGTAGTGCTGGGAAAAGGCATGACTTGAAGGGTGGAGCTTTGTTAATCCAGAAGCATTCCTTTGGCACCTATTTAGCTGGCCAATTCTGTGATTAAGGCCCTTTCCAGATTAGAGCCGTGCCTTGAAAGGCCAATGAATGTTCCTTCTACTATTCTTTAATTTAACTCTTTTCAGTATCACATATTATGTCGAATGTATATCAATATAATTTCTCGACTTACTGGTCTATTTACCTATATGTGTATGTGTATTTGGACTACCCATCTTCCATCCTCCCGTTTTTTCCTTTTTTTTTTAACTACTTAATGCAAAACCTCACTGTATCAAAGATTTTTAAAGTCTTGTATTTTGTTAAGGCACAGTAAGTAAAGCAACCAAAGGAGATAATTTCTTCTCCTGTCTGATGGACAGTTTGATTAAAGCAGGAAAAGCAGTGGTTGCTTTAGATGTAAGAGGATGCAAATAGCCCTGCTGCTGTGCTGCAGCTTCTGAGCAAGCATAGTGTGCCAGCGAGGGGAGCACACTGCAGACTGCTGTTGGGCAAAAGAAAAGAGATTCTGCAGGAGAGCATGATGCTAAACCGAAAAGGTCTGAACACAATGCTAGATTCAACTACAAACCTTTGTCTTTTATCACTTGGTGAAAAAAAAAAAAAATCCAACCCAACAACAAAAAAACACACCAAAACAAAAACAAACAAACAAACAAAAAGACAAAAAAGCCCAACAGATCAAAAAATGTTTACATGTTAATTTTTCATAACCGTTATTCTAAATCCCTGAAATAACAAACACAAAGTACCTTAGTGTTTTAAGATCTGGTTTTAACACACTTAGGGCAGAAAACTGACTTAAGACTGAACTTCTGTCCTTAATCCACCTTGTTGGGCCTAGGCATCGTTGGTGATATGGTCCCATGGTCCCATAAGGGCTGCCAGGTGACATAGCCATAAGGGAATGAGTTAAGGACAGAATTTATTCTAAAATACCTATTTTGGTTTGGCTTAGGGTAGTTCATTATATTGCTTGAATTTTTCACCTAAATATGTATTAACAATTTCCTTTCCAAAGAACAGTGCTTAATGTCCGCTATATATATATATCTATATATATATTTATATATGTATGTATAGATCCATGTGTCTATATAGATACATAAAGTTATATCTAGCAGAACATGGAACATGTTAAGACACAGACTTCGATATTTTAATTAAGAGATCATATTTGTCTAACAAAACAATGGCCCTGGCTGACGCTTTAATCATGTATTTAAAATTCGTCCTACAGCATAAAGGCAAAATCATCCTGAACTGGGGAGGAATTAATTCTAGAAACTGTTTTTACAAATATAAATACAATTAAGTGACATATAAAGAATCTTTCAGAGAAGTGCTCTCAGTTTTCAGGAGTGTGTGAGCTATTACCAGACTTGAGTCAAGCCTTATCCAAACTCACACTCAACTGAGAAATATCTCTGCTGTACACTAAGACCGATTTTGCACCAAGCTCTGTGAAATCAATTCAGTTCTCTGCTTTTACAGATACAGTCATGCCCGCCTTGCAGTTTCTGGAAAGCCCAGCTAATCTGGATTGCTTGTCTCTCTGAGAGCATCTGGCACCTGGAGTGAATCGCCCATTGCTCTGGCCCGGGTACCGGCTGGCTCAGGCTGGGAACCGACACTTACTAGTTGCTGAAAAGCAGGTTGGTCTATGTCACTCTGCAGTGCGAAGTCACTCAGTACTTTCCAGGGCGGCTGGTAACTCTGCACCTCCACGGGGTTCGCCTGCAAACCTCCGTCATGTCTCTCCGGACTAGCAGCCACCATTGGAGTTCCTGTCATCCCTTGGATATTCTGTAAACAGCCCAGCAAAAGATGTTAATGAGCTTGGTTAGCTTTATTGTATATAAACGCTGAGTCAATAAACTGCTTTCTATCTTATCTATACGGTCGCTTGTATTTGCTTTGTTAATCTGCTGTGAATGTCTTACTCCATTCTACTCTAGGTCAGCCTGTACCTACTCGCTGCATTTATCACGGTGGAAGTTTACTTTCTTTCCCTTTAATCCTCCTATTCGTCTCAAGGCATACCCCCTCCGCCCCAAGCTCTCTTGAACACGAGCACTCTGCATCTCGCCAATGGGCATCTCAGAACGAGAAACGGTTAATCCTGCTCTCTTCTGTAGTTCGCATCCAGCCTGGTTTTGTTTTGCGTGACCTTAACTGGATCGTATATCCAGTGCACAGCAAGCCTGGGGTACGTCATTACCGCGCTCTTAAAAAAAAAAAAAAAAAAAAAAAAAAATCCCCAGCCCTCTCAGTATACCCTGTGGTGCAGGCACAGTGTACAACATAACTCCAAGCCTCGACGAATAGATTGTTCAGGCGAGTTAATAACACCGTGTTTTATTGCATTCCAACAGGGTAAAATGAAACTCCTTAAATTCCACTTAACTAGGCAGCCTTATGAATTAATAGTCATTCTCGGGTCAGTCACTACACACAGGGAGAATAACAGACTCTTCTTCAAGTGGACTTAAAACAACAATAAAAAAGAAACAAATTTGGCTTAAAATGGAGACAGACAATTTGTTCTGCTGAACCCAGTGCATTCCACTTGTTTACATCACCCATGCATATATCTGCAGAAAGGAACTCTGCATAGATATATCTATACATAAATTAACCTGTAAACACTATGGTAATTCCGAAAAATTTGCATTGCATTTGTCCTTTTCTGCAGTAAGTGCACTGACAAACACACACAGTTCATAGTATATAAACTGCTAAGGAAAACAGCTCTTATTTTATTTTTTTCTTTTTTTAAACTATTTTTATTTCTGCATTTACTCCTGTTTAAAAGCACGGAAGAGGGCAAAGACGTCATTTTCTCCTTTGGAGAAAGGAGTGCTTTGCATTTGCAGTATAAGTATTAGACGATACTGGGTTTATTGCATCCCATAAGCTCTGCAGATCTCTTTCATGCTGCAGAGAAGTTAGTTTAAGTTACTGCGTATTCTCAGTCCCACAGACTCTAAGTACGCTTGAGCAGCCTAAATAGACTCCTCGCTGGGGTCTGTTTCGATTCCACTGACAGCAGAAACTAACGATAATGGCTAAGCGGTATCGTTTTCTTTGTTTTCAGGGAGATCGCAAAAAATTAACAGTATCAAGCCGAGCCCTGGGACTGCTCGGACATACACCAAGCGTTTCTCCTCGGGAATTAAGGCCGCACACGGACAGAGGCTGAAGCCACTTACAGTTTTGTCATTGGGTTGCTGCTGCTGAAGTTGCTTCATCATAATGCTCCTTTTTTTGTCTTTGCATCGCTTGTTTTGAAACCACACCCTGATGACCCTCGGACTGAGGCCAGTCATTTCTACCAGTTGCTCTTTCATGAGAGCGTCAGGTCTGGGGTTGGCAGCGTAGCAGGTCCTCAAGGTGTGAAGCTGTTTTTCATTAAGGACAGTCCGGACTCGGGTGGTCTTCTCGGGCTGCTTGTGGACATGAGGCCGCAGAGCTGGCTGTCTGGCAGAGATAGGTTCTGCTGTAAGGAAAATGGAAGGGAGGAACAGGATCCCCATGAGTAGGAAGCAGGGAGTTTGCAGAGATTATGAATCTAAGCTGGTGGGACAGGGGAAGGTGGAGAGCAGAGGGGCGGGGGGGCGGGTGATGAACCCTCTTTCAAAGGCCATTCAAGCACTCAGATCTATCGGAGCTGCTGCAGCCTCCTCTGCTTTATGCACTGGTGGATTGACTGACATTTCTGACTCCACAGACAATTAATTTGCAAAAACAAACCACCCCCCTAAAACCCTTAATGACAGAAGCTTGAACCTGTATGAAATTGACAGGGGAGGACAAGTTAGCTAAGGTGTATGCGCGCTAGGAAAGCAGCAGGAGGGTTTTGTGTATTCATTTCCTGACAAATCACCAAAACAGACTTCTTGGCCCGAAAATTAGCGAAGGAATACTTCTTAAATTAATCATAATTCGAGTCTGCCTCTTGTGTAGTGAATCTAGCTCATTTTAGCCAGAAGCCGCGATAACGAGCAAAAACTCCCGGCAGTTTGATGTTTCCAAACCAGAGCAAAACAAGCCAAATCCTCCCCACCATGCCAATGGCAGGGGAAAAAAAAAAAAAAAAAAAAAAAAAAAAAAAAAAAAAAAGCCTGTGGGAGGCTTCGTATCTCAAAGCACGGAACATGGGATTTATCGTAAAAAGTGGAGGTGCTAGGTGTATTTGCTTATATTTCCGCTGAATAATTTAAAAATTATCTAGCCAGTGCTCTTAAAAGGCGAGCAAGCCCAGTAACTCGTGCATACTGCCAAGAAACGCAAAACTACGGGTGGCATCACATCAAGAGCTCAAAGTGTTCCTGTGGTTCTGCTATTCTTCTGTGCGTTGTGTAGCTGTAGCTATTATGTGTAATCTGACCCAGTCGAGGGAAAAATAAAAACTGCACTTCTTTTATTTTTTTTTTTGGCTAAACTGTTTAGCTAACAGTCAGAAGTGCTCGCTTTTGTACAGACGGGTTCCGACTTTTCTAATAGTAACAATACATCAGCAAATGCAATGACGACAATACGAAGGCTTCAAATCTTATCAGTATTGTACCTGCCGACACACTAAGCCTTTCGGAGACATGCACAAACATGATACGGGGAGCACAGTCTCTCTAGAATTCTGCCTTGATCAGTTACTGGATTATTCCTTCCTATATATAGATATGTCACCTCAAAGCAGCACAGAAGAGGGAAGTGAACCCGTTTTAGAATAGCTGTATTTGTAAATAACTTTCGAGTTACAGTTACTTGCACAGCAAAAAGGCCGGCCAACCTTGTATTGTCCGGTCTAGTTAGCCTCAGAGAAGTGTCCCTTCCTGAAGCTAAGGGTCTCCGAGTATCTGACGTACCAGTCGAGAACTGGAAGTGTGAATGAAGTTGTAAGGTGGGGCGACTCTGAAGTTACAAGGTTAGTTTTGAGATGAAATTCTCATCAAATTACATGAAACGTTTCAAGAAGGCAAGAGTCACTTTAAAAGGCAATTACCGAAGATTAGCTTGTTGACAGTTTTAAATTACAGCCTAAGCGCCAGCCAGTAGTTATGAAGTCTATCTCTTTTCAGACCCCACTTCCTCCAGCTCTCAGAACAGCTTTTCCGTTGGCTCCTGAGGCAGCGGAGGGGTCTGAAAGCGCAGACCTGCTCTCCGCAGCGGCTCGTCCGGCTCAGGCTCACGGCTGCCCCGGGCGCGGGGAGGGTGATGGAGGAATCCCGCACCGGCTGCGCGGCGGGGGCCAGCAGGAGGGCAGGCTGGCGGCTGGGGCGCAGCCCGTCCGCAGGTGTCCCGCCTCACGCGTCCCGCGATCGCGGGCGTTTCTCGCGGCTGCTGAACCCGCAGCAGACCCGAGCGTGGGGCGCGCCCCCGCCGCCGCCTCTCCGCGGGCATGCACGCCCAGGCCCGGCTCTCCACGGAGGCGCGGGACCCGCTGAGACCGTGGGGCTCTCCCCGCCGCGCGGAGCGGGACCGGGCATCACCAAACCCCGCAGGTTTCCCAGGCGCTGGGCGCGGGCGGTACCTGCCATCTGCAGCGGCCGAGCGGGATGCAGGGGGCTGAGAGGGTCCCCGCCGCCCAGGCTGGCCCTCTCCACCACGTCGTGGTCCGCCCGGCAGAAGAGGCCGTCCTCTCGCAGCGCGAATTCATCGCCGGGGATGAGCTGGCGGCTGCAGGCCACGCAGCGAAAACACTCGATGTGGTACACCTTGGAGCGGGCGCGCATCACGAAGTCATTCTTGCTGAAGCCGATGCTGCATTTGGCGCACTTGATGCCGTATAACCTGAGCAGGGCCCAGCCCAGAAAGAAGGAGAAGGGAGGGAAGGAGAGAGAGCACGGGAGGGGGAAGGGGGAGGGCAGGGAAGGGGCGGGGGGGGGGGGGGGGGGTGAAAGGAAGGGGAAAAAGAAAGAGGTATTCACTCCCGCTCGTGGGCAGCCCCTGGCCCCTCGTAGACGCGCCACACGCAATCCACTTCTTTAAAAAGCATGAAAAATACAGAAGTCAGAAGAGGAAAGGAATAAGCCGGATTCGCTCGCAGTCCAGATCCCCGCGCCGTAAAAGGCGGAGTGGACGCAAACACACCGGTGGGAGAGTTGGGAGGCAGAGGTGTAAGAAGAAACCAAAAACCGACCCCTTTTCATCCCGAGGATATCCGACCTCTCCTTCTTGCCCCAGCTCTCGGGCTGCTGCAGGAGTGGGGCCATCCCTGCTGTCTCCCTGCCTCCTCACCTGACCTAGCCTGGAGCTGAACTGGACTACCCGGGCACACCACGGAAAGGCGAGACTGCCGAAGCTGCCATCCCAGACACAACCCTGCCCGCTTCACCAAACTGTGATAGTTTTTGCGCGGAACCCACTCAAGACTTGTGCCACTTGATGTGTGCTCGGACTGCCGTCATCTTAGCCTCCGGGACCCAGCAGGGGTGACTGGCAGAGCGGGGTCTCCTGCCCTAGTCTCGTCTCACCAGATTAATTTAATACAACAGCATACGCATAACACACATGCTTCCTCAGGCTCACATATACAGTAGTGTAACTCCTCTCTTCCCTCCCCCAACAAAAAGGCAGTTTCTGTGCTGCGGCTTTCCAGCTTGTCTCTCCCTCAGCGTCTCTGCCTCGTCTCTCCTCCTCCTGACGCTCCCACCTTGAGCTCAGGCTCAATCGCTCCAGTAGGAATGAAAGGACAACCTCTCGCTGACAGCCCCACAAAGCAAATTATGAGTTTCTGAAGGGCGGTGGGCTACTCGTCTCCCGTGGAGGAGAGGACGACAGTTCACCCACCAGTAGATAAACACAAGAATATGCTCCAACTCGGGTGTCGAACTACACACTCTCTTGTCTCCCACCAGATCCTTCTTATCCAGGAGTCCTTGGTATGATTAAAATTGAAATTTTCCCACTAATGTACGGGTACATGCACTTACGCACGCTCACAACCCATTGAACTGTGAAAACTGCTCCTAAAACTGACCTAATATTTATCCCCACCAATTTCCTCACCACTGTACTTCCTTAGAGATACAGTCTGTAATGTGTGCTTATGAGTACATATTTCTTTAGCTTTTATGGCTATAGAAGTGTACTAATCCTGTATTCAGAGCTACATATACCCCAGTTACACAGTTTTGAGACGAAAAAATCCATACGGCTAAACAGCAAAAGAGCAGAGCGATCATAAAGTAGGTGCATTCATAGGTACAAAAGTTGCGGTGGTTGCCCACGGGTTTAACACTTAAAGATTGCCTCATGGTCTAATTCAAAGCCAACCTGCAGGTAGTGTACTTTTAACCTTTTAAATTGTAGCAAGTTAAATGTATCCAGTATTAATCTAAAATAGCTGAAATTTCTTCCTGCTTAAATTTCTCCCGCTCAGTTCTATAAGGAGATAAGTGAACACATGATGGTCCAAACGTTTTCCTTTCATTTGAATTTAGAGGAAGGACAACATTTTAGAGAACAGTTCCAGCATTCTTTTAAAAGTAAAGAACTGAAGAAGAAGAAGAAGAAGAAGAAAACGCTCTGGTTTTCGCCATTTTAGAACCTGGAGAATAATCTCACATTGGCTTGAAGGAATGGTTGGCTTATAAATTGTGCACTAGAGAAGGAAAGACTCGAGGGTTTTATTTCAATTCAGTACACAGAAATCAGAAGCTATCTTAAGTGGATAGGTGATTTGCTTCCAAAACTTTCGGGCGGGGGGGGGGGGGGGGGGGGAGGGGGAACAACAACCAAAAAAAACCCCAACAAAAGAACCTTGTTTATACCTCAGTGTCATACAAACTTATGATTTGGCAAACTCAGTAGGCGACACTGAAACGGATCATATTGACCCAGGAGCACAAATAATAAACACACTCGAAATTCCTGCTTTGGTTTCTCTATAGTGTCAGCATTGGCAACTCTCACATTTTATCAGTTACCAGATTTTAATGTGAGGAAGGAAGCGGTTCCATTATCTAAATATACCCAATTGTTCGCGAACAGATGATGGGCAATTTGATCTGCTCTGTCTAATTCATCAGTACAGATAAGATAAGAAAGAAAAGGCAGTCAGATATCACCAAAGGGGTTAATATTTAAAAAAGATTAAATGTCAGTTATTTTAGCTAAGAAACACTTCGGTCATCCTCCAGTCCGAAGGAAATTTGGGGCTTGTTTTTGGTTTTTTTGTTTTGTTTTGTTTTAATAGGCTTAGGTTAAGTAGTTTTTTTTTTTTTTTCCCTAGCCGTGTATTTATATTTACGGTATACATACTTGAACTGCCTTTCTTTTGAATCCCAATATGTCTTTGCAAAAACACAGAGATACATTTATCAGGTTGATTTAGAAAGAGATCCATTCCCTGCTGTTCATAATATCTACACTATTGAAAATAAATATTCTTCCTTATCTACAATTCCCGCCTTGGTTAAAATCTCAGGATGCATTGCCAATGTCCTCGGAAAGGTCTTACATGGTCCCGAACCCAGTTCTAGCAACACAGATATTTGCATTTGAAAAGAAGAAATAAAAAAACCTTCACTATTAACTTTTTTTTCCTCGCAGGTCTATTCATGGGAAAACACGTAAAAACATACCAATTATCTTTTACCTGTTTCCTCACAGTTTTCCCTCTTAATTCCTCAGTCAAATTTATAAAGTTAAAAAGAAAAATAAAATCTCACCGAACAATTAAACAACGTAAATGGCGTACCTGATATAATCTCTTTTACAGTAGGTTTTGCCATCCCTAACAAAGCACGTACAGGTCTCGTCCAAATACTGATTACACTCTGCACACTTCAAACACGCCGCATGCCATTCCAAATCCGGAGAAACCCTCAGAATATACTGATCGTGAATTTGATTGCCGCAACCAACACATAGGGAAATCAGACGTTTTTCTGAAATGAAAATAAATACATGATTGACTAACCGTTTACTCTCCTACAGAGATAAACACACTTTTAATGTAATTCCCTTATAAAGAGTACTGTGGGAGCGTTGTTTGGTGTCTGCCTTTTTTTGTTTGTTTGTATATTGGGGGGGAGGGGGGAATGTTTCTTGGGGTTTTCTATTTTTTTTTTTTTTAAGAATATGACACTTCTGGGTGGTAATTGTAGTATGCCATCAAAACCTTGCCTCGCTTAGAAAGGAGGGGGAACATATGTTAAAATGCAAATGTGACGAATCCTTGGGATGAAGGTCCTCATTTCGCAAACCTTGCACAGAATCAAAACTCCAAACTTTCACGTTGTTTGATTTTTATTTTATTGTTTGCTTGTTTGAACTGTTTATGCCCTGCCATATGAGGAGAGCATCTATATGTTTCGTTTCGTATTTTAAGAGGCGCTGTCTGGAAACGATGAAGTATGGTTGGGTGCACTTCCCACTCAGTCAGCCCTTTCCCTCAGAAGAAGGGAGTCGAGGCTTCTAGCAAGAACAAGCATCACTACAGTTGTCACTTGTTCTCTTTTGCAAGTCTAATGCTAATACCCTTAGACCGACTAGGTGCTGGATAGTGAGCCTTATCACAGTCTGTCAAGAGAAGAATTTAAGGCTCCGTGGTTGGAGACCCCATCAAAATCCTGTCTGCTCCCCAAACTTTTAACTAGAGAGTAGGACCCCGGCTGTTAACATACAAGGCTACGACAGAGCAAGCATGCAGGCATGGTAACAAAGGCACCTTCTCTACCATTCAAATGAAGTTCATCACTTTAGCAGTTCGTCTGCCTCAGACGATTACAATAGACAGCACATTTATTCCAACAACGGTAAAGATTCCGCCTTACTTTTTGGTGGGTCTCCCATGTCTCCCATATCTGTAAGAGGGTGTAATGTCCACAGTGAAATGATGTACGGTTTCGTTTTAAGACCCCAAAGTAGGTTTGAAAGCTGTCGCTAAAAAAAGGAACAATAATAATAACAATAATAAAAATATAAAAAGGTAGAAGTATTAACAGAGGCAAAAAAATTGAAATCAGAATTTAAAAAAAAAAAAGTGAAAAAAAAAAAAAGAGAATGGCACAAAACACCACCGGCGTGGGAGACACTGTCAGGGCTGCGGAGAGAGAAGGGGACGCGCGGTGAGGCGCAGTGCGGGGCGCGGCGCCGGGGGCGCGGCGGGGTCCGTCCGCGCGTAGCGGCGCGGCGCGGGAGCGGTGCGGAGCGGTGGCGATGCGGAGGCGCGGCGCGGCGCGGAGGGAGGTGCGGTGCGGCGCGGCGCGGTGCGGTGCGGTGCGGTGCCGTGGGGTGCGGTGCGGTGCGGTGCGGTGCGGTGCCGTGCCGTGCGGTGCCGTGCGGTGCCGTGCGGAGGCGCGGCGGTGCCGGACTGGGCGCTGGCGGCGCGGGCACTCGCCTCGCCCTTATCTCTTACTCAAACTTCTCTGCTCCAACTCAGCCCGCTCGCCATTGGCGCGACGTCACGCGCGGGCACGTCACGCCCGCGCACGCCCATTGGCTGCGGGCGGCGCGGCGCAGCTGCTCTCATTATCATATTTCAGCGTCTGGCGGCGCGGCCGCCCGGCTCGGGTTCGCCCGAGCGCACAACTTTTCCTCGCTCCTTATTTGTATTTCCCTTTATACTTTCGTCTTGTCGCTCTTCTCCATCGCTTATCTCCCGTCACACCTTTCATTTTACTTGCGGGGCCCGCTCGGGTTCCGGTACCCCTTCCCCTGTCCGGGTTTGCTGCGCCACATGTGCCATTTCCGTATGGATATTTACATACACACAGACACAAACACACACATACGTATAAATATATATATACACACATATGAATATATATGTGTCTATGTCTCCCTATATATATGTGTCTTTTCGTATATATGTGTCTATATATGTACGTGTGTGTGTGTATATATATATATATATATATATATATATATATATGTAAAAATTATTTTTCTCGGTGGTGATGTTAATCCAGCTGTTTTCTTCCTGAGCGTTTACCTTTCACAGGCGGGTGCCACGCTCTGGATTGCCCAGGTGGACATGCCCTGAAGAGGGAGGGTAGGGAGGGCTGGCTCAGCACGACCCCAGCCACGACGTGGGACTGTTTACGTTTGTTCTACAGTCTCTTTCTCTTAAATTAGTGGATTAAATCTTCACTATTTCTGTTAAACACGAGACCGAAGAAGGTTCAAATATTTGCCTTAAATTGTCTCTCAAAAACTCCTGCCTTTCCCCAGAGAGAATCCCTTAAAATTCTTACAAAAAAAAAAAAAAAAAAAAAGGTGGGGGTGGGGAGAAGACACGGACTTGCTGTCGGAGCGGACCCGCGGCGCTGCTCCCTGGAGGCGATGTGGGGAGTCCTCACCCAAGAGTCGCGGCCAGGAGAGGTGCGGTGCGGTGCCCGCGCCCTCGTCTGCGCAGCGGCGCACGGCGCCGCTCGTATTCCAGAGGGCAGTTATCTGAAAGTTTCCCGAACCGGGCAAAAAGCATATTAGACGTGGGCACTGATTTCTTTGTGTGTGTTTTTCAAAGGGCAAATTCCACTTGGGCTGCTCAGTGCCTGTCCTTTAGTCTGTGAGGAACTGTATCCATTCCCGAGCGCGACCGCCCCATGCTCTTCCGACACCCCCCTCTCCACACCCGGATTTAAACGTTCCCTTTGAGTTTGTTTAGATCTCATTTTTGTGGTCTGTTCCATATGGACTATTATACCGCCCTCATCAACGTAGGGTAGAAGTGCCCTCCAATCACTATTCATCAGGAAAATATACTTGTTTTCAAGGTCCCACGTTTTTAAAGGGCAACTGAGTATAAGTGTAAGAGAGGCAAAGTCATATTCATGCAGAATAATTTTCCACAAGGAAGTCTGATTGCAATGAAACAGCCAAGAAATTGTTGCGAGAGCTACTAAACAACGGACCATCTTGGATTTCTAACTTTGCAAGATGTTTTCCTTTCCGAAGCTGACAGAGCAAACACACACTCCAGGTTTATTTCAAACAAGACCCGGGACCCAGTGTTGCCACTTGAGGAGATAACTAAACTACTCTGAAATGATCTCCAGATAGTGTCAGGAGGTAAAGATATGATTGTAAATACGCGCATGCAGTTAATTTACATATTCGAGGTTTAAATAAATAGTGTGAAATGCAATTTTTCTAGGAGGTCACTTCTACACCCGAGCAACTGGCGATATACACGTATGTGAGGGTGTTTATGTACGTGCATGTATATATATAAAGGATTAGGTAAACGTATAACTATGAACACTTAGGCGATTAGGTATCAAAATAGCAGCTGTAATTCTCTGTTAGCTGGTTAAAACAAAAAAGAGTTTGAAAGACTTCTGAGCCGGGCAGCTTCGGACAGCCTGGCACGTGTTTGGAGCCAAACCCTTAGTAATGGCCAATTTCACTAAAATCCACCGCTGCAGCGTCGTCCCCGCTCCGCCTGCCCGGGCCAGGGGAGCAGGGTTGAGCACGATTGAACCCGCTTTCTGTCCGTGCTCCTGCCGGCCCTGCCGCTGCCGCCGGGGCTGCGGGGCTCTCTGCGGGGCTCGGCGGTGCGCGGTCCCTGGGCGGTGCGCGGTCCCTGGGCGGTGCGCGGTCCCTGGGCGGTGCGCGGTCCCTGGGCGGTGCGCGGTCCCTCGGCGGTGCGCGGTCCCTGGGCGGTGCGCGGTCCCTGGGCGGTGCGCGGTCCCTGGGCGGTGCGCGGTCCCTCGGCGGTGCCCACCCGGCCTCTCCCCGCGCCCGGGAGCGCAGGCAGCGCGGCGACCTCTGCTGGCCGCGGGGCGAGCGACGGCAGCCCCGCGCGGTGGGCGCGTGCCGGACCTTTTGTGTCTTTCCTCCCGGTACGCTGCAAATGTCATCCTCTACCCCTCCCCAAGGGGCATGCTCGGGCCTCCTTCCTTCCCCCACGCCATCGCCTCCCCCCGGGATGACCTCGCGCGCTGCGAGCTGGAAAAACGTCCGAATTATTAAAAAAAAAAAAAAAAGTCATCCAATGACTGAGAAAAAGAAAATTCCAGGATTTTGTAAAACTCGAAGAGAGAAGGTGCTTTGCAGTACTGCACTCTATGCATTTCCCAACCCCCCCCCCCCCCCCTTGGATGTTTGTATGTATTTTTTTAAATTACCCTGCTTAAAGTACAGCTCCTCCCAGATCTGAAATAACACATTTTTCACCGTTGCACCCTTGATTGAAAAGAATTCAATCTGGTTGTAATTCCATTAACCCCCTCCACCTAACTTTTGGTTTAACTACTACTTCTGGGAGAGGTGACTGCATTTTAAGCTTGATCTTTGCAAATGATGTGCAATAAACGAGAAACCTGTCTCCGCCCCACAAACCAGGATTGGGAAGAAAAGGAGGGCTTTGATCAAGGGTTTTTTCCCCTCCTGTGCTACTGATTTGCTTACTGTGTATTCGATTCGCGTTCCCAGTAAGGCGAAGCTCTATATTTAGCCGGCGTCAGAATCGGGTTTAAGGGAGTGGAATAATGAGTGGAACTGCCAGTTCAATGAATAAGGTATTTAGAGGAAAATCCTGGTGAAGGATTTCTCTTTTATGATATCAGTGTACACGTGAATGGGAAGACGTAAGTCGAGATTTGTACATATATGAGACACTTCCGAAAATACGTGTTCCTTCCCCCCCCCCCCCCCCCCCCCCCATTGTATTTGTTTACTTTTGGGATGGGGGCTGGGAAAGCCTGCTAAAAGTCTGTGACTCTACACAGTAATGAATAGCTTTCATCACGTTGAGGGGCTCAAATGAGATTATATGCATTCGAGGGAAGGGAACGGGGGCAAAAAAAAGCACAAAAAACCAACACAAACCCCAAGCCGACCGTGGCGATTAACCCTTTCCATCCCGTAAAGGACCGCTATAAATTCTGTCCTGAGATTGCTTAGTGGCGAAAACTAGGACGGCTTCCCAGGACAGAAAAAAAAAATCAGCTTTCGGAAATAATTAAGGAGGTGTTGCTAGCTTCGGAAGAGAGGAAGCAGGCTCGCTAGGGGCTGGGTGAGATGCCCTTGCTAGGGGCTAAGGTAATACCGGACTGAGGCGGCCGTGCGCCGGGTGTGCAGGGGTAACAAGGGCTCCTTGCCCGCCACTGAGGGGCTCGTCGCCGTCACCTTCCCAGGGTTCAGACCAAGGCACTTGGCCGCAGGAAGCAGCGAGTCTCCCACTCCGGTCGGGAGAGCTATTTTTGTGCCACAGCATGGTGGTGGCTCAGCGCAGCCTCGTCAATCGAGCACGCAGAAAGTCTCCTTCAGTCTGCTTCGGTTTAAAACTTGAGGAGCTTTGAGGACCAAAAAGATGCTTTGCAAAAAAGGTTCTGGATTTGAGGCTCCCAGAGGTTCAGATTTCTCCTCGCTGTCTTGCGGAATGTGGCGAGGAGCCCGTGCGATGGATGTGCCGAGAAGGGAAGAGGTTTCGCACAAGGCTGAAACTGGAAACAGCTCAGCGGGGAAATCAATCACGAAATGAATTAGCTGCTCCGGGGTGTAGGCTTTGACTCATCTAGAGGTGTGCGATCTTTAATCTTCAAGTCTTAGCTACTGCATGTGAGGGAGAGGTGTACCATAACAGCACTAAATCTATCAAAACAGAAGAAAACCTGTCAGTGGGCTTCTGCACGCCCAGGAAACCTTCCTGACTTTTAATAACACAATCAAGCTTATAAAATCCCGCTACCTCTTAATTGAAAAAAAAAAAAAGAAGAAGAAAAAAAATAAAAACAGAACGCAGTCATCCTTTCTCTCCTACAGCCTTCATCGGAGTTCAGTAAGACTCGGAGCGTCTCCACAGGGACTGGCCAGCGACACCGCATCGCTTTTTTATCCAGCCAGAAGTGGACACGCTGCCATGGGTAGCCTAGACAGGGAATTAAGGTCTTTGGCAGGTGGGGAAAATAAATCCCCGCAAAATTCTGAGGAGAAGAAAACCCCCAAAAGATGTTAAGGAGATGTCAGACTACGGATCGGGCCGAGGCATGGAAGAGCCCTGTTTACTCCTCAGCCGCCTTCTGCCTGGGCTTAGAGCCGGCACCCCCTGACGCACATGGGGAGCGAGGCAGTTCGAGGATGTTTATTGCTTTAAACTTTCCCCTTTGTTATCTTCCCAGTGTCAGGAAGTGTTCGAGGACAGGAAATACAGCGGCGATTTAGTCTCCGGGGTGAACAGAAATCTCAAAGCAGCGAGGGAGTTTCAGGCCCACTTTCAAGTCCCGACTCTGATGGGGGTCCCGCCGGGGTGATCGGGCCGTTTCGTTCCCTTCGCTAGCCATGGGTGCTCTGGGGGGCCGTGGCGGGGAGGCAACGACCCGAGCCCAGCCCTGCGCCTGTCCCAAAGGATGCCCGTCCCGTATCGACGATCAAACTCGCGGGAGAGAAGGGAGGAGGCAGAGCCGCGGAATAACCCTGTCCCTCACGAGTCCGTCCTGCCATAAATGTGTGTAGGGGACACCCCAATACCACCCCTCGTAAACAGGATGATTCTTCGGGAAAATTTCCTCTCCGAAATACCCTGAAGCAGCGTCTCTTCTTAGCTCTGGTACAATGGTAGCTCCTTCATGTCTCAGGAAAACAGCCCACAACCCGGTCTCTGGAGGGCGGCTTTGGAAAGGAAAAAACCCCAAAACACCACCCTCCCCCCCACCTAAAATATTAATAAGGTCGTCCTCGTCAGCGACGAGGCAGCAGAGCAGCAGCCGGGGCAGGCGCGGCAGGAGGGCACTGAGCACCCGGCACATCGCGCCTGGCCGGGCGGCAGAGAGCGGCCGGGTCCGCTCCGCTCAGCTCTCAGCTCAGCTCTCAGCTCAGCTCAGCTCTCAGCTCAGCTCAGCTCTCAGCTCAGCTCTCAGCTCAGCTCAGCTCTCAGCTCAGCTCAGCTCTCAGCTCAGCTCTCAGCTCAGCTCAGCTCAGCTCAGCTCAGCTCAGCTCAGCTCAGCTCTCAGCTCTCAGCTCAGCTCAGCTCAGCTCTCAGCTCAGCTCTCAGCTCAGCTCAGCTCAGCTCAGCTCCCCAGCCAAGCAGCTCCGCAAGGGCTCCCGGCTGTGCCCTACTCGCCCGGGGCCGGGGCGAGTAGGCGAAGGAGACGGGAGAGCCGAGATCCCGGCTCTCCCTCGGGCACGGCCGGCCGCTCGCCAGGGCCACCCTCGCCCCTGCTCCGCTGGAGGCTGCAGTGCCAAACCAACTCCGAATTCCGCCGTGCGGAAGAAGGCACTGCCCAGCTGTCTTTCTAAGAGTCTCGCTTTCTTCTCCAGCGCCTCGCTCACCTTCGCAAAGGGGTTTCAGGCGATGAAAAAAAAGAAAAAAAAAACAACAAAAAACCCACCCCAAAACCTACCAAAACCAAACAAACGAAACAAAACAAGGCAAAACAAAGCAAAACAAAACAAAAAACACTTCAAACCAAAAAATACCCCAACTAGACTCAAACATCGGCAGTGAACACCAAACAAATGAAGGAGTATAACAACTGGAAGACACCGAGTTTTACGATTGGTCTTGTCTGAGGTACAGTGGTCTACTTCAGACACAACAGAGAATATACCATCCGACTTTGGTCATTGTAAGGTATATTTATTGCTTCTCAAATGAGCATAACACAATTGACAACTACAACCAAAACAAAAACAACAAAAAACATTCTGTATGTTTTAAAGCCAAACACAGAGTTATCTGTATGGGAGTTAGAGATGTCAGGTTAATCAGCTGAGGAGAGTTAATCTGTGTAAACAAAAAATTATACCTGGTAAAATTGGGTATTATTGCTTAGATCCTTCAAATAAATCTTATAAAATTAACAGCCATAGAAGAAGTAGGGAGAGCCAAAGAGGAGACCAAGTCCAAAGAGGGAAAGGTTAGAATACAAGAACATTTTGGCAGACTATCGGAGCCACAATACAGTTTATTATATTTCTGAGGACAGGCTGCCTCACTGCAACAGGAAAAAATATAAAACAAATCTAAACAAAAACCACTGAAATGGATTTGCATAATGCTAACGCTGCAATTTTCAAAACTGCAGACGCCTTAACAACTTGTTAAAGTGGCTACATACTCCATAGGAGAATCCTAAGTGAAAGGTAGTGCAACAAGAATGTTAGTGGGATGAATTAAAGATGGACCGTGACCCTTTGCACAATATTTTTTCATGCATGAAGGCAAAAGCAGGGTCTATGGAGGGGAGTTTTTATGTATTGTCCACTGTTCAGTAGTCTCTCTTTTGAACAGGGGCAAATAAAAGCCATCAATAAATAATAACTCTTACATTAAGTACAAGCATATACAATATACTTACGGCTTAGCACTTTTTTCCTGCTAATGGGACATGTGCCATCCATTGCATATGAAGATGAAAGGCATATCATACAATATGGTGGTATTGGGTGTAAGTGTACATAGATAGAAAGCAAGTCAGAGTATTAATGCAATAGGTACCACAAATACATGTGGTACATGTTTGTGACATTCGTCTGGATCATGTAATCCTTATTAAAGCTACTTGTGATTTCCTTTGTATTTCTCAGAATCCCACATTCCATCCCAGCTCATGGCGCGAAATGTACCATGACTAAGTGTAGCAAGAGCTGGAGATACTTGTCAGCGTTTGTCCTCTTCCTCTGTAAGGTGTGTATTTCTGGATGTGTGGTTAGATGTATCCACATATTGCAACTTTTCCAACTCTGTTGCAGCCAGCTTCAGTTTCCCTGGGTATACAAACTTGTACAGAGTGAACTCAGCATCTGAAGATCCTGAGTGCAGAGTGTACTTCAGCAGTTTCACTGCCAAAAACACGATTGGCAGATAAGGAATTTTTAAATGGTGTCAACTTCTTATCTATCTGTGTAACATATCTGAACTGCAGGTCAGGGAAAATTTGATGTCTTTAGGACAGTTTTTCAGCTTGCCTGTAGGTTGTCTGCTGTGTGCTAGTCCACTCAGTTTCATGACAGGTTGGAAAAGAAAGCAAACCTCTTTGGAGAAGGCAGGCCAGTAAATATGTTCTAACCCCAGGACCAAACTCTAACACCTACTCTGGGCAACACTGCAAGTGCAATCAGTAAAGAGGTAGTGTCATTCCCACTGTTGTCAAGGGTACTGAAATGAATAGAAGGCCTAGGAGAGAGGCTAGATATGATCTGATCTGAGGAACATATGCATTTGATCCATATTGTAGGATAAAATGTATGTGTAAGGAGTAGATAAAGGGAAGCAAATGCGATTTAGGGAGGAGACAATAAAAGATGAATATGGCTTTAGGGGTGGGAGAACAATGTTTGGAGAAAAAAACATGCAGAGGAACAAACAGAATGAAAGAGGGCATAGGTGAGAGAAATGTTTAAGAAATTAAATGCACTGTCATTGGAAATGGAGAAATTAAAGAAGAAGGGAAGAAACCAGTGGTGAAAAGAATATAAGAGAAAGAAAGAGAATGAAAAATGGAGAGAGAGGAGATGAAGGCAGGACAAGAAAGCAGAAAGATGAAAGCTTCTTTCCAGAGTGTGTTTTCAATTGTCACTGAGACTGTGACAAACCAGATGCTGCCACTAATGACGATGATTTGATATTCAACTGCAGAAGTTTTCCAATCTCCTTCATAAAAATATTTTTCTGTTAGAGTACAATCAGTGCATGTGACAAAACATGGTTATGCTTATATTAATTTCAACATAGTAATTGTTTATTTTTTTGTCACTCTTGAATTTGTGCAGCATTTATTTCTTATAATAAAGGGAATGTTGTTTGTTTGTTTTGTTTTGTTTTTAAGAAAGCACTGCTTTTTTAGAAGAAAATACCCACTAAACCTGCCTTCCCAAAAATGTCTCTCTTTCTGTAACTCCTGTAGGTCAAAGAGGACCCCTGCTCCACATATGTGCAGAAACTAGCAGGCCTATAAAAACTTGATGTGAATCAGCACTGCTCCATTAAAGGTCAACTACAGCTGAATCAAGCTACTCTTAAAAGGCATCTACCAGAGAGAAGAAATATGAGACAGACAGCAACAGTATAGAAAGGGATGGGTATTAATCAGAGTAAAAGACAGACGGCAAAAGCAAAAAAATTCTGCCGAGCTTTAATACTTTCCCACTAATATGTTCAACAATGGCCTTATACCCCACACACTCTGTCTGGCTAAGGTCATGTTGAACTTAGCTATGCAAAAGGAGGCAGCTGTCAACTGTAGCACATGGCAGATGGAGAAATCTTATCAGATTTTTAAAATATGAAATTGCTCTTTTTTCATTAATTTCGAAATTGATTTGCTGTGTGACATTAGAAACCCTTATACTGGCACCACATGTTGCAATGAGCCATCTTCTACCTCTGTGTGACAAGATAAGGATGTTTTTACTGTGTGTGTATATTTTACCATACTTGGATTTTCAGAAATTATTTGGGTCGGCCTTATTTAGCTGTTTCAGACCTGCTTCCCCTTTATCTAGACTGTACTATAAATATTATTCTGATAATGATGAGTTCGGTAATATTTGCTTATGTGGTGAAAAGGAAAAAAAAGTTTTATTTCAAGAATTATGACAGGAGGTCAGAACAGGTGAGCAAAATACTCCTTCCTCCCTTTCAAAACTCTGTTAGAAATCTGGCAGAATTTCTTGGAGAAGCTTCACCAATATGAGCAGTTTACAGAACCCATGATTCAAATTAGCAAATGGCTAATAGTTTAAGACAAAGATTAGGTGTTCCAGAAGCATGAACCTGCTCAGAAGCACCACTAGAAATGAGTTTTGAATTTTCGTTATGACAAAATGGAATTGTTTGCTTCAAAAAAATATAATACTATGCTCAACTGTTGATTTTGCAGTGTCTCAAAGACTACACAGTCATTGCCTCTAGGAGTCATCTGCAGGAGTCACTCAAAAGTTTTTATCTGAGCAACACAAATTGAGGCAGGCAATAAACCTTATACCCATTTTACAGATGCACTGAACTCTCCTTTGAGTAAAAAAGGATGGAATTCTGCTGTCAATATCATCAGCATATTGAAGATGGGGCTTCATGCTCAACAACCTGAGTTATAGTGCAACAACCTGAGATACTTCTCAGCTTTAAAGATTGAAGTAACACAATTTCTGCATCTTTATGTTCCAACAAATAAAAATGTGTTACTAATGTAGTTCTGTGTGCAATATTATGCTGGAGCATAAGCTTTAATATGTAAGCGGGTATAAACCCAACTACTTTTACATAAATTTTCATCTGTGAAAGCTAGATCTGCAAATATAGCAGGTGCTTCTGCCCACCAACAACAGTTATAAAGTGAAAAAACACACAAAAATTAGGATATATACTTTCTTCCTTTGACTCTGAGATTATTTATTATGCAAGTGTACTCCTTTAAGAGCTCTGCTTACAAAGGGGTAAAGCATTTTCTTACTTCTAAGGTCTCAAGTAAGTCCACTGCCTAAGAGGACCTTCTGAAGGCAGGTAATATGTGGCTTACTGAGTCCCTGACACCTGTGATTCATTCACAATAATTCTCACTTATTGTCATCACCACAAAAGACTGATTACAGTTGTTTAAGGTGAAATCGTACTCCATTCCTACAGAAGAGGGAAAAAAGACTTTTTGAAAATCACCACCTTGAATTGTTATTTGACTTCATGTCTTTCCCTTTTTTTGGAAGAAGTGTTTTTCTTTATATAGATTGGCTGCATCTAAACACACTTTGCATCTAGAGTCCTCTGTAAATTTAAGAACTCAAAAGGAAACACAGATAGACTTCAGAAGAGCAGCTCTTTGACTGAGGGAAATAAAAGGCAATGGTTTTATGGAAATTGCTTATGGAAAGTAAAGATGACATTAGGTAAAGGCTCTTGCAACTTGCTTCTCTTTTATGAATGTTTCAACATAATTTCCTGTTATCTTTTCTTCCTGTGAGTTAGTCCTATTCAATATCATTTAATGGAGAAAACCCAAATGATTGAATGTACATGAACACATCTTACATTTATAGGATTAACTGGAACAGAGAAGTATGTCTAGAAGTGTAGAAGTACATATTTTGAGGTCTAAACACAGAAATTCTTACTCAGAAAATCAATGACATTGATGGTAATCAGGCTACATGTATATGTAGATTTATTCACTTAATATTTCAGTACAGAGTTCTGCAACAGAAACCTTAGTCAAAGCTGTAATTTTCCTCATTTCAGTAAAATTTTCATATGAGAAAAACCCCACATCTTTAAACACTTACATATTTCTTCCATCCAATATATATCCACTACAAATGAAAACTCTTTTTTTTTTTTTACCTAAGACAAACCAATTTTTTGCAAATTAATTGAAAAAAGTATCTTTATAGAAAAGATAATGAGCACTGGAAATTACTTGCAGACAGTCAAAACACTGTTGAAAATTTAATTCTTATGCAAAAGTATAAGAAAAGAAGAATAATTTTATGAGTCCCTTTCTTTTTACTAGTTCATGTTCCAATGATAGAAACAAAATGGAAAAAACTAAGGAAAGTGTGAGAGCGAAGATGAATTAAGGAATGCTAAATACAAACTGTAGTCTTTTTCAAATAGATATGTCTTGTGACTAGGTAGTGCTAGTAGAATTATGAATAACTAGGATTCTAATCATTAGAGCAGCAGATTTACATTACTAACAGAACTGTAAGGAGAAAATATAGTTAAATTGTATTTTATTTCCTCTTTTGTTGTGTTATGTCATTAAAAAAAAATAAACCAAATATGCAACTAATCTACCAATATCAACAAGATCTTTAGAAATTTTCCAACATAGACTGAGCATGTTTTTAATTTACTACAAATATTTCTTTTTTATTATTTTTAAATACCCCTACCCACATTATTCTTACGAAAATTTTGGATTGTTAAGTAAATGTCTTGATGCAGTTACATTCAGAAACTTAGAGACTAAGTCTACAGCTTTTGAATAGAACATATATAAACGTTGTAAATCTCCCAAATAAGTAATACTATAATTTCAGTATTGTCTGCGCTGCCATCAATACATTTTGATTTTGCAGTAATTTTTTAACTGATTAATTGCGGGCTTTCACAATCAAATTTTCTTTTTCCGCACTAATGTGTCAATAATAAAGCTACTACTTTAACAGAAAAAAGTGCATGCTGTTGCAATGTAAGGCTTACAGAATTAATTTAAAACCATGACAATCTTTTGTTTGCTATGAAATGAACATAAGACAACATGCACTTTGTTTTGCTGAGGTAGTGCAGGGATATGCAGACAAACTCTGAAACAGAAATAGGCAAACTAGTTGCTATGGCTATTAGTTTCTTGCTACTGTTCAATTAGTTATAGAAAAAAGGTAATGTGGATGTGTTTCACAGTTGTGTTTTTCAGACTTAATTTTATGATCACTGAATATCAAGGTCAGTCCTATGAAAGCTTCAAATTAACCATTAAATGATTAAAATTAATGAATAATTAAAATGAATATTTACTATTAACTTATAATTATTGATTATGTTGCAAAGATGACCTGGATGAACTGAAACCCAGTGTGAATGTATTAGAGGATATTCTACAGGCAAAGTAATGCATATATGACCTCTAATTTATCAAAGTACAAAATTTTAAATAAATTTAAATGTAGATATAAAAAAAACCCAACACCTGAGGAAATGTCAGATATTGCTGTATGCAGATGCTTGTAAAGAATCTCTGTTCAGTACACCCCCTGGGAGTAGATTATGACTCTGAGACCATCCTTGAAGTTCCTATATCTTGGTGTCCTTAGAGCTGATGTGAGAATGCACAGTCCTTTTTACAGGACTGTCTCATGATGTGTGCTCCACTAGAATATACAATACTCTGGCCACAGAGCATCTCTTCAACATGTCTTAGAGCCAGCTGCTACTCAGTTTTCTGTGCATCTGGCTGGATAAAAAGATTAACAGATTCTGTGCATCACTGACATGAAGAGGACCAGAGTGACCCTCAGGGTATGCCTCAGTACATTAGTGGTGGATACAGAAAGGTACAGAGGCAATATTCATTGTCCCTTCTATAAAAGCTGTGGTTCTGTTTGCCTTGAACATCACCAGAGATATTATTAGCATTACAGTCCCCAGTGGGAATCAAGGTTCAGCAAGTTTTCTGCCATAAAAACATAATAATAAAAAAAATCTGCCTCAAATATTTTAGAATCTGAAATGCCATTGAAGAGAAGGAGAGGAACAAAATATGGCACATAAACTGTGTTTTAGAAGACTAAATAGTACGCACAAAAAGAACACGGAATGAAATGCAGAGATCCTGAAACCCATGTTATTGAATACTTCCATATGCTGTGTGCTTATTATGCCTGATTTTAAATACAGCAAAAGTTAGGTCCAAGAAAAATGGTGGCAGTATAGAAGGTTTACAGTTTGTCTTCTACATTTTTTTTTGTTTTGTACTAGTGAGGTAAATCTGTAACCTTGTGTTAGGTGTCTCATTTTGCAGTGGTGGGGATAGGTATGTGGTCCCAAATATGCATTCACTGTAATAGTGATTACCTGCAGTCAGCATGCTGATCAAACAGATGTGTAGTTATCCTGACTGGGAAGCACCTGCAAAATATTAGGTCTTCAGTCTTTTCCCTGTTCATAGCTTTGACTTCTTTGCAAAAAGTCTGTTTGGGAGCAATAGCATAGCGACCCATATTTAAAAGAAACAAAACCAACAGAAAAAATAACAAAGCACAGCGTTGCAATCAGGCACTTGTTATACAATAAGTGAGAGATTACAAGGCTTTGCCTGGATGTACCTGAGAAGGCTCTAGATGACACCTTTCAAATCCCTTCAAGAGAGCTCCTATCACCTCACCATTACCTGGTGGGAACATGGGACAGGGAAAAAGCTGGACATCATACATCTACTCTGTTGAAGGTGTATAGCTGTGGAGAAAAGACGTGCAGAGCTGGAAAGCAAGACGGGAAGAACCATGAAGCTCAGTAATTGGTTACTGGCCTGGAAGAAGAAAAACTCAGGCTGTTAACTCTGTCTCAAGTCTTATATACATATTTTCTTCCTTGATGCTGCATTCAGTGATTAGAAATTAGAAATTTGATCCTCTCTGCTCTTCAACCAGCAGATTAAATAATTTTTATTTAAATAATGGCATTCTTCTGGTTCTCATATTTTGTCCCTGTAAATATTAAATTATTTTCTCGTCTCTGAATAAGTAAGTTAAAACATCAGAAACACAGAGCACAGCTCTGTGCCCACTCATAGGGAGCTCAGGTGACACCACGTGGAGCTGGCATGGATATACTCCAAAGTCTCAACATCTGTGTGCTTAGTTAAATATATGTAAGAGTGACATATACTGGGTCCCAGGAATGCATCAGGAAGAACAAAACAGAAAATGAAAAAAAATACTTTAAAACTGAAATGTCTCTATTACTTGTTTTCTTATTTATTTTGAGATATTTCCAAGAAATATATATATTTTTTTGACACATAACATTGTTTTTCATTGTTTGTAAGCCAAAAGAACACAAATGCAGTGAACAAAATAATTTCTATGTGACTCTTGGAACAAATAAATATCTGTGCTATGAGCATATGAAGATTTTTTCATGAGTATTTGTTTTACATTACTGAATGTTTGGGAACTGTAGCAAGCAGTAAATAGACAGTGTAGAAATCCCACAACTGCATCTTTTCCCATTCTCCACCCAGCTATCAAACGTAGCAGAATTGTCACCAGTGTACAGTGTAAGTATTACATCAGAGCTCCCTTGTGCTGATGGAGTGATCCAGCTAATGGACAGTTTTGCAATACAGATATTTATTTCCTGTCTTTATTCTTATTTCTAAAAATTGTCCTTTCCTTCCCTGATAGTCTTTCTCTGCCATTCAAACACTCCTGGTCTGCTCACGTCTTCCATCATTTTGTGTGAACTATCAATTCTGATTTCTTTCCATTTTTTATATGCCTGCTGCAATCTCTCAATGATTTCTGTCCTTCTGGTCATGGAGGAGAGATAGTGAATTGCTAGAAAGGAGTGGGAGAAGGACTGCAGAGTGGCCACCTGTGCTCTCAGTTTGCAGAAACTTCCCCCTTTATACCAGAGGAAGGTAAAGGTGTTGCTCAGCTTCAGGGCTGTGAAATGAAAGGGGACAGGCACATTGACTTTAGCATCATTAATGGCTTCACAGAGATCTCAGTTCCATTGCAAACACAGATTAGCTCCTCAGCTCTTATTTTTGTCTGTCCTAGCATTCCTTTTTCCCCCTCAGATAATACAGGTACTGTTAGGAATTTCACAGCCTCACAAAGACCAGTCTCATGGTATACAAATTTCAGAAAAAAAGTGACAACTTTTATTTGGATTGTCAGTCTACATGGACTTGTATAGGCTCATATTTTCAAGAATGTCTCTGTAAAGGAAAAGGACCTCCTACTTGACATAGATGCAAAGATTAATGTTGACATTTAGAATATTTCACAACCAGTATTGACTTTGTAGATTGTTAGAGCCATGTGGAGCCTGAATCTGTAATTGCTTTTATCAGTAGTTAACAGTTTATAGAACTGAACACATTATGAACATTGAATGGAAGCTGATTTACACCTAATATTAGATAAATATCAAGGTACACATCTAGAACTTGTAAACTTTTTTCTTTCTTTTTAATACACTTGATCACTTGAAAGTCAGAATTAGCAAAGCACAGCTGTTCCTGGATTGCAGATAGAGGTTTCCAGTCACTTCCATTGGTTTAAGAGGCTGTAGCCTTTATTCTTAATGCTCTGATATGGATCTTGTGTAGTTATTCTTCCCATTTTAAGTTCAGCTGGATGATTTCAGAATTTACTTTCTGAGATATGAAGTCCACTAACAGTACTCCAGTAGCACAGAGAACAGTTTCTTATCTAATTAGCATTGTTGCATCTAAGGTGTATGCTATCACTTTTCCCACAAGTTTCTAGTTTGTTTGCAGCTCAGTTTGTAAGGCCAGCTCTAACTTATAAATCACTACTGGTTAGAGACAATTATACCTTGGTGCTGCCTCTACTGCACATTCAGCAGCTCTGACCTTGTTATCTCTCTTGGCACTATGTGGCATGTTTCTATCCTGGTATGTGGTGGGACTACCCATTCCCCTGGTCCATGGTATAGGCTCTCCTCAAAGCAGGTCTACAGTAATAAGCCACCATGGCTTTGAAATCTCTTTCATACTATTTCAGCATGTGTAATACAGGAGTCTGTCCTGGGTTCAAAGGGTTCCTTTCCTTTCTATGGGTTATGAGTTCAACTCCCCTCCTATACCCTCCTGCAGGTATCTTTGTGTGTGTTTGTGTGTGTGTGTGTGTGTGTTTGTAAATTAGACTTTGCTTCAAAAAAACTTCCTCTTCAATCCCATCTAGGAGAGCCCAAATAAAGTTTTCAGTCTGATTCTCAAGGGTACAAAGATCAATGTATGTAAATGGGGACAGCTTTGCTCATACTTGGTACCTCGTGGTATGAAGTTGCAAGTCTTGGGGCAAGTCCTGATCTGTACAATTAATGCTAAATTTATTGTGCCAGAGTTATTCTCTAATCCTAGAAATTCTTCTGCACAGTCCAAGACAGATCAGCATTGACACATTAATTAACTTTCTTCTGTCTGCTTCTGGGTATTTCCTGTTATCTGTCCAGACTACTTGTCACTGATCTTATTCTCTACATTTTCTGCATCTGGTGAAACTTAGCAGCAGCCTAACATTTTATGTATGTCTGTTTTTCAATGTGAGTGTTTGGGCTAGAGTTCTGGGGATGCTTCTTCCTGAAGTTGAGACCAAGCCACATTTTGCCCATCATGCTGCCCTAGTTTATCACCAAATCCATGAGATGGTCGGCTGCAGTGACTTTCACTGCTAGCGTTAGTAAGGGAGACACAAATTCATAGGTTCTTGTGATGTAAAGTAGAAACCATCTGGAATACATGAAACGAAAATTTAATTCTAATCAGGAAAGTTTTGCTAGATTTTAAATTTGTTTCAGAAATTAATATAGGTAACAGGACAGATGATGTGCTATTTGGAGCACAGTTATTTCCCAGAATAAATCTAAATAGCACAGATGACTCTATCCTGGATGTTCCAGAAAAAGAGGTTGTGAAACTGAAATAAAAAACTGGAAGTTGTACTGTTCTGAATAATATGTGAACAGAGTAATAGTAACAGGCAATGATTGGAGGAGTCCCAAGGCAGCAACATGAAGTAGATGGCAATACCACCCTACACTTCAGAGACAGGTTACTTTAAAAAAGTAAGACAACAGTGCAATTAAAGAGCAATGAAAAGTACTATTGTGTATTGTATTGTGTATTACTGTATGCAGTAATGTGCAAAGTGTTACAATGATATATAACTAATATTTGTATGTTCAGAGGATTTAGTAGTCTTTATAACCTGTTGCTTAATCAATAACAGTGTAGAGTCTTAAACAGATTTTCAAGCCTGTAATGTGAAGAAGGAAAATAGGACTGGTGAAGTAGAAGGTAAGCAAGAAGGTAACCCACGAAGCAATGAATTAATAGGAGAATACTTCAACTGTAGCAGGATTAAACTGAGAAACATAAGGACCATATTCAAATTTTCCTCCTGTTTTTATTTAGCTTGAATTTTTAGCCTGACATTTTCTTCAGCCAAGCAGTATGTATCTAATATTTGTGTCATGCAGCTTTAGTAATGTCAAACTTTTTTGCAGCACCTGGAGCTTGGATTTATGATTTTTACCTAATATTCCGCCATTTTCTCATGAGGTTACTTGATAGTTTGGTAATTCAGGAAGGATAGGAAGAAATTAATTTTCTTTTGGTATTTATTGAAGGTGAATAGAAAAGAAGTCATAATAATGTTAAACAAAAGGGTTTATTGACGATTAAATGGTGGTCTGATTGTAACTAATTGATGACTGCATGATAATCAAATAGTAATTAAGCAATATCTGAAAAGTAATTAAACAGTAAATTTACACTTGTTTGACAATGATTTAATGATGATTTGACAAAGATTTAAACAAAAATGTAGATGGTGATTAGATGGCAATCAAGCATTCTATTATTTCCCACATTTCTAAAAAAATGTAGCTGGATATGTGTACGTTGCTAGCATAAGATATAATTTCAGGCCTAATGTAAAATGCTGTTTACCTTGTTAGAGACCTTGAAGAATAACCCTAAGTAGGATCCCTTCCCAAAGGCAATCACTACTGTACAGCCTACTGCTGTTCAGAAAAACTCAATGGGCTCAAGGATACAGATACTTACAGGTAAAGTAATTAACTTGTAATCAATCCCCCCTTCAGTGTGCACAGGGATAGTGCAGAGCAGCAGCAGTTTTAGTTTTGCCTAGTCCCATCTCAAGCTGGTTCTGTTGGCTGGTACTCTTTCTTGGCTGCCTGAGATGGTCCAGCATGGTTCTCACAGTTTGTGCTTGTCAATGATGCCGGGATCAGAGTATTACTCAGCATATGTCACAGTATCTGTCTGTAAAGAAATTTAATCCTTTTTGTTGTTGTTCTTGTTGTTATTGTGGACTATACATTGTATATAGCTCTATTGTTTTTTCATGGCTGGCCCCCGGTGTTGGAGGCATACAGGGTTGGCTCTGTGGCTTCTGTGAGAAGATGCCAGAAGCTTTCACAGTGTCTGACAGAGCCAATGCCAGCTGGCTTGAGGATGGATCCACTGCCAGCCAAGTCTGAGTCAGTCAAGAACGATAGTAATGCCCCTGTGACAACATATTTAAGAAGAAATAAAGTGTTATTGCACAGATGAAGCTGTGGTCAGAGAGGAGAGTGAGACCATAGTGAAGAAACTGTGCCCCAGCAACTCCTGGAGGAGCAGACATCCACCTGTAGCCCTTGGAGAAGGCCCACACTGGAGCAAGTGGATGCCTGAGAGAAGTCTGTAAACCCAGGGGAAGCTTGCACTAGAGCAGGGTCCTGGCAGAGATCTGCAGACGTGGAGAGAGGAGCTCATGCTCGAGGAGATTTCCTGACAGGACTTGTGATCTGTGAGATACCTATGCCCACACCAGCCTGTCCTTGAAAGACTGCACCCCCTGGAAGGTGGAGCATGTGGAGCAGTTCATGGAGACTGCTGCCTGTGGGATGCACTTACATTGGAGAAATTCACAGAGGACTGTTTCCTGTGGAAGGGACTCCACACTGGAGAAGGGGAAGGATTTTTCTCACTGAGCAGCAGCAGAAACAATATGTGATGAGCTGATTATAAACTCCACTCCCGTCTCCCTGTGTCACTGGGAGGAGTTAGAACTGGGAAAGGGGATGGGGGCGAAGGTGTTTTTAAGATTTATCTTACTTCTCATTATCCTGCTTATGTTTTGTTAGTAATAAATTCATTTAATATCCCTAAACTGAGTCTTTTTTTTTCCATGGCAGTATTTAGTGAATGATCTCTCTATCTGTCTTTAACTCATGAACCTTTCATTATATTTCCTCTCCTCTGTCTACTTGTGAAAGGGACTGATAGAGCAGCTTTGGTGGATGCCTGGCATCCAGCCAGGGCAAACCCACTACAACTCTATGACATAAAAACAGATTGCTTACATTTACATGTAGTTTTTGTGTCACTTTCTGTCCATTACAAAGGAGCCAGAATTGTTAAATTAAGCACCAATTAGATTTTCACATACACACTTTTACTCCTTCAGTTCATATTTGGTATTTCAGATTTTAAGAGCTTGTGACTTGGTCTACAACCAAGAATATTAAAAATTCCTCTGCATTTGGTCCTTGTCCAAAACTGATTCTGGAAGTTAGTGCCTAAGTGCAATACTGCAAGGGTGTCAGTAAAATCCTGAGTCATGACAATGAGTCCCACACAGAAGTTCTGTCCTGCAGCCAAAATCATTATAGCTTAATTGAACTTATTCTCACTGGATGTCATTAGCAATTGTTTGCATTAGTGGCTTTCCACTATCAAATGCCTAAATTCTGTATGTTATAAAAACCAGAGGAGTCAGAGAGACGGCAGAGTACACACCAAAAAGGCAGAAGTCTGAGCCATGCTCAGTGATTTACGCAGGCTGAACCCCATGTGGGTATCTGTTCTTCCTTACAGAGAGACAGGAGGAGCCTTTAGGCTCTTCCTGTGTGAATCAGCTCACCAAAGCTGGGGTAGGATCCTGTACCTGCCTCTGAGCTAAAGGGAGACCCTAATAAATGTACTAGAAAGGTGAAGACAAGTAGATATAAATGTCCTTGAGCGACTGTGCTAGAATAGATTTGGCAAAATGCCTCACAATTCCGGTAGACATGGAGATATATTTAAAAAGCAAAATCTTTTTTTTTTTAACTGCAAAAGGGGAAAAACCTATCAGTCTTTCAGACACAATAGTTAGATTTGAGATGATTTGTCTTATACCACTCCAGCTTTGTCTTCATATTTGTTTCTGGTGCTGTATATTTTCATTTTTGCATGCAAGTTCCTTAAAAAAATGTTTACTTAAGTTTGACAGTTGGCAGCTCTGTAAAACTAAACCAAATGAACTCCCTCCATAAAAGGTCTATTTTTCAAATTCCTTGGTGACTGCATAATATGAAATATTTTATTTGGAAATTTAATTAATTTTAAATTAAAATTCCTTAGATTTTTAATGGGAGATTAAATATTTTATTGCCTTTTAAATTTCATTGTTATATTTGCCAGCCTTTCTGATCAAGCCAAAATAATGTATGTGATGTGTGTTGTTTTTTTCTGGGTTTTGGCTTTGAGACATTAGCAAAATTATACTTCAACTTAATTCCACATTTCTCCTCTTAAAACAAGCTCTCCTAAATTTAGGGTCACAGGCTTTATAAAGAATAAATAAATGCTATGACCTTCACACTTACATGGTGCTGAAAATTTAAAAAAAACCAAACAAGACTAGACAAGGAAAATTTGCATGCAGATTTAGGTTTTTATAATATAGTTCACGTATAAAAGAAAGCTACTACAATATTACAGAAATGTGGCATGTTTCCAACAGGTCTATGGAGCAGAGCCATCAACCCACCATTTTGTGGTGCACAAGAGTGGCAGAGAATGCTCTGCAGAAAAATCCTTTTTCTACTTTCACTTTTTTTGCACTTTTTTCCACTTTCGGCTATTCTAAATTACTCATGGCTTCAGCAGAAAATTCTGATCTCACTTTTATTTCTTTTAACTTGGCATCATGGATGAGATAAGCAGTTATTCCTTATCAGATGACTGTACTGCTGACCCAAAGGGTTACTGGGTTTGCATTGCAAGGACAGCATCTTAAAAGGGTGACACTATTAACAGTGTGAATGTAATACATACGAGATCAAAAGTTAGATCTCTAGCACTCTGTATTATTCTAGGGAATATACCCACATTCCACATAGGACACTAAAGGTTAAAGAGAGTCAGCATCAAAGTTTCTGGTCATCTGTTTATTACTTTCCTCCTCTATCCTTCCCAGCGGGAAGTCATTTAAGTATGGAGTTTGCTTTAACAATTTTAGTTCATCTGACAAATGTTTCTCCCTTTGAGAAATTTAGAAAGGGCCAAATCATGTTTATCCTGCATTGAAATTTCTTCAAAACTGGCATGAATCCCTATGTGTCACACTTTATTTTTTCTCTAGATATATGTTTTGAGGGGAGTGTGTAATCTGACCAGGAAAGGGGTGGTGGGGTCCATGAGTTGTGTTTGTTATAGGAAAAGGACCTTTCTAGAAAGCCTGTAAAAACATGCCACAGTGTCTGTGTGACAGTTCTGCTTTGTGTGGAAACACAGTTTGTTATATAGAAAGTTAATGTCTGAGTTTTTTCACCAAGCTTCCAGTCAGAGTGCAGGATGAGCTCCTATATCCCACCCCACATGTGAAACCAAGTATAATGGGAATCTTCAGGGAAGCTAGTCCTGTTGCTGCAGGGAAGTGACTATTTTGTGATGTTTTCTGGATTCTTCCCATGAAACGTGACTCCTGCACAATTTTTCTTTTGATGAGGAAATAGCTCTTTGGTTTTGCTCTTATATTACCAGCTGGAAATTCCACAGATTTAGTGTCATCTGACACTGAGGGGACAGATGGCTTTCTTTAGGGATCCTTAGCAGAAGGAGGATGACATTAATCCACAGCTACAATTGAAGCTTTAATTTCTTAACATGATTTCACAATTAGTATAGGACTGAATTTGTAATTAGAATGGCACAGGATGTCTACAAACAGAATCAATATAATACAATCTAGAAGTAGCTTAATATAGAATTTACAATACAGTTTGGTATTTCCAATCAACGGGACTTTCTGTAGATTGTGTCAGATCCTAACACCTGGATCACCATCTATATAAAAATCAAAATCAAGGCTTGAGACTTCTGGTTACTTAGATTTTGGAGGAAGCAGAGGACAGCAAAGTATCTCTGGCCTTTATGAGGTAACAAATCTCACTGTCCAGCAGGTGCTGTAATCCAGGTTCCCCATTTTAGGACTTAAAACTTTGATTTTATGGAGTGTGCTCTGGCTGCTGCAGAAACAGAGAACACTTCCATGCTCTCTCACTAGGCTAAGTGCCCAGGAGCTTCAAGACATGTGAGGAAGCAACTAATCAGCCTGGCCTCTAGGAACCTTGATGCCAGTAGAGAAGGGAAGAAGAAATCTGTTTCGTTTGTCTACTTGGTTTCTAGGATTTTCAGGATTTGATAATGAAGGAATGGGGAGCATTACATGACTTGCTCAGTCACAGAGAACAGCTACTTGCCCCATAAAACATCATTACTTAAGCTAACCCCATTACCAGGGGTTGGGAGCAGGATGTACTGGTCACACTTAGTAATCAGGAAGCTCCTGGAAATGGAGTAATTTGCTTTCCAGAGGTCTGACATGCAATTTGTTTAGCGTTTGTTTGTCTGTCATTATAAAAGCTGTCCCATAACTATAGCTCCTTTCATTTTATGAGATTGTATGGCATAATGACACCTCATATAGTTGCAGAATCATAGAATCAAAGAATAATCTGAGTTTGAAGGGACTCACAAGGATCATCAAGTCCACTTCCTGGCCTTTCAAAGAACCATCCCCAAGAGTCACACTGTATGCCTGAGAGCATTGCCCAAATTCTTCTTGAACTCTGTCTGGATTTGTGTGGTGACCTTTGACCTAGGGAGCCTGTTCCACTGCCCAAAAACTCTCTGGGAGAACAATCTTTTCCTGATATCCCACCTAAACCTCCCTTGACACAACTTCAGGCCCTCCCTTCAGGTCCTGTCACTGTTATCACAGAGATTGGTGTCTGCAATGACGTGTTGCCTCTGTCTCCCCTTCTCCAGGCTGAACAGACCAAGTGGCCTCAGCTGCTCCTCCTATGGCTTCCCCTCAAGGCCCTTCTCCATCTTTTTTACCCTCCTTTGTGTGCTCTCTAATAGTTTAATACCTTCATTACAGTGCAGCACCCAGAACTGCCCCCAGCACTGGAGGTGAGGCTGCCCCAGAGCAGAGCACAGCAGGACAATCCCCTCCCTTGCCTGGCTGGTGATGCTGTCCCTGATGGCCCCAGGACACGCTTGGCCCTCCTGGCTGCCAGGGCACTGCTGGCTCATGTTCAACTTGTCCTGGACCAGAACCCCAGGGCCCTTTCCATGGCACTGCTCTCCAGCCTCTCATTCCCCAATCTGTCTGTACATCCAGGGCTGTCCCATCCCAGGAGCAGAATCTGGCCCCAGCCCTTGTTGAACTTCGTATGGCTGGTGATTGCCCATGTCACCAGCCATACGGTTGGTGATTGTCATGGTCTCTCTGCAGGCCCTATATGACTTGGAGGGAGTCAACAGTTGAATGTCCCAAACAAAGATTTTATCACGAACTGTGTATACAAAGGAAGAACAGTGGTCTCTGTAGAGAACACATCTGTGTCAGGAACTTGTAGAGATTGAGTGATATACGAGGACACGCATTTGCCAAATTCTTACTCTTTCACAAAGAGTATGATTTCAGATTGTCACAGAGCATGGGGATAGGTGGGCCTTGATGTAGGAATGAATTTTACAAAGCCTTAATCACATTTCTTTCATTTAGTTTTGCTTTCTTATTCTGGGTTACTTTAAAGCAAGCCCCTACAATGACCACTGCACTCAATTTCACCATGCAGAAATAAGGGGGGAGTATTTTGGCTAAGTGGAATCCGGGAACCTGCTGGTCACATTCCCAGCACATTCTTTACACCTGGCTGCCAGTTCGTAGTTTACTGGTTTGTATCTCCAAATCTTGGCATCTGGTTGTATCTCTAGCCAAAATTAAGAGTTTTTAAAAACTTCTGATGTAGCCAAATTTCTCACAAATTTAAAACTACCTGATTAATTCACTGCTTGATTGTGATTAATTCTTAACTTTCTTTAACTATTTCATTTAGGAAGTTTACTTGAGGTTTATTCTAGCGGAGCACAGATTGGAGTTTGCTCACTGTGGTCATTCTATTTATACATATGTAGCTTCATTGTGCCCATTACCAAGGGACCTAAGATCTTACCAAATATTATCACGTTCCCTTTGACATCAGGCATAGTGTGTCATTAAAAATACATGGGATTTGCATGTCATTAAAAATAACGAGGGATTATCTGTATGCATAGAGAATGGAAGATAGAATATTAAGTGGAATAATGGAATTATTCTGTTTACTGTGCTTCATACAGTTGAGAACTGGTGACAGTTTTTTAACAATCTTGTTCTAAAATCACTTCCTTGAAGACTTTGTTCAGAGGCTGTCAGTGAGGAGAGACTCTTAGAACCTAGTGGCTCTATCGCCACTATATAACAGAACTTAGGTGCTCTGCTTCTGCTTCAACTCCAACTGTATTTTCACAGAATTCCACAGACAATGGCAACATTGTCCTTGAGTTCAAAATCTATCTTGAAGTGGTGATATATGCCTAAAGGATCACAGTATCATAGTATTAGGCTGTTCAGTGATTTATCTGAATACATTCTTTGGATCTACAGCTCCTCTTCCAAGTGCATAGGCACCCATCACACAAATCCTTTGCAGACCTAAAAGTGACATTAATCCACACCCTTCTGAGGAGCTTAAGCTCTGTTCTTCACGCTCATCAGAAATCTCAGAAAAAGTTCATTGATTCTGAAAACAAGCAGTAAATCATGACTGAGAAGGAGCTACGGTGCTCCAGCCTTTGCCTAGTCCAGATGGGGCACTGCTGCTTGACCCTTAACACACCAGGTGCCAGCAGAGGGTTTCAGGCTTCAGAAATACATACCTTGCATACTACACAGATCAGACATTACATTTTCCCTGTCCCAGTATGTAACCATAATCCTTAATTTAACATAATGCATTTTTGTTTGTGTTCCAGGTTAAAGCATGTTCTGAGTAATTCAGCAGTGATAATACACAGACTGTCACCCCAGGGCTGCAGCTCTTGACATTTAGGCCTCATGGCTACAGCAGGGAGAACATAAGTACATATAACCCCATAAGTTTTTATGGGTAAATCATAAATCAGAATGACTACAATAGTTTGAATTGAAGCAGTTTGAGAAACCCACCACTATATGCTCAAGGAACTGCATACCTGAAAATTAAGTACCTAATACATCCCCCATATTCCAAAATATTTCACTTTTAAAAATTGATAGAAAACTTTAATAGAAGGTCTTCTTAAGTGCTATAAACATGTAAACATATAAAAACAAAACAAAATGAAAAAAGAGTGTCCAAATGCTGCTTGGTAGCACTCAGGAAACATTTTTTCCCTCTGTTTAGGAAGAAGTTGTATTTTGATGATAAAGCCAACGTGATAAAGGCGGATAACTTCTGAAATGTAAAAAAGGGCCCTTTGTGTCTGAGAACTGTCAATATTTTCACAGAACTTTTCTTTAATCCTTGAAGATGTGCATTCAGCTGGAAGGCATACTATAAAATTGCCACAACTGGATACTATACAAAAATGAAAATTACCTTACCAATAAATTTGATGATCTTGAGAACTCCAGGACCACTTTGTTGCTGCTGTTTGTTTGTGGGTTTTGTGCGTTTTTTGGTTTTTTTTCACTTGGCCGTCTTTTCCCATTTTCTTTTAGTAACATTTCTACAGATAGTGACTGCGTAGCAAAGGAAATAATTTTCCTTAGCTAAAATTCCCATATCAGTCTCACAACCCTCAATCCATGAAAACCCTCCTTTTAACTTCCTGTAAATATGCAGTTTATACATTTTGTATATAACGGGTGGCCCCAGGAATATATTTCAAATTGGAGTATTTCAATAAACCAGTGAAAAATAGAGCCATCTGCAATCTGTATGCAGAGCACAGAAATAAAATTACATTTTAATGCAACCGTGAAACTGTGGCATTCAAAAAATGGCATATTGCAATGTGTCCTAGAACATTAGATATCCGTTAGTCTTTTAGCAGTTTTCTGAGCAGGACATCTCTTTGAGCATGAATGCTTATTTCCAAAGAGACCATGCCCTTGCCTTAGGGGAAAGGCTATGAAGACTACAGAAGAAATTTGTCAGGACACTAGATTTATTGTACTTCTCCTTTTCAAAATGTACCATGTAATCGTTAATCTCTGGAAAACTTTGATTTAACATGTCATCTAAAAGATATTACTGTATTAGTGCTAGCACACTAGCCAGGATGTAAAACAGGGGTGGGAGTTGAAGGAATATGTCCCAGATTTTCAGACATGACTGGCTGCAATCTCCTGACACAGCAGAGACAGTGGAACCTTCCAGTCACACTCTATCCTGCATGTTTCACTATATAATCTCCTCTAGCATAGCTTTCAAGTACTAGAAAGCTGAAATTTTCCAAATATAGTTTCAGAGAAGCAGGCATTTTGTAATGATAAAACATCCATTACAGTAATTTTAAATGTCTGCATTTTAAGTTTCCTTTAAATCTTTTGAATGAAAATTAGAAATTGTAGCAATTTTAGGCCTACTGTTAACAGACTTTGGTTTTTTACATAGTAAATTTTTTTTTTGTAAACAGGCAAGTCTTACAGCTCACCAATGGGAAGCTATAACTTGTCCACTCAAACCTTAGGTTTGTAAAAGGTTTAATCCCTGTGACTCTAGAGAAGAGTATCAAGTCAAGAGATTTCACAGAAAGAAATCAAAATGTCAAGATTACCTAATACTTGTGAACTAGGAATATCAGAGTAGGGTATTCACCATTTCATGATCAAGCTATACGTCTGTTCCCAGATAAAAATTGCTGTCTATTCCCTCTGTAATGTAAGTTAATTTCTTCCCACTCTTCCAAGTGATAATCATAAGATGAAAAGTATCATGTCCTTTCCAGTCCTAGTTACAACATGTTCATCTAAAATTAGTCCTTACAGGTGTCTGCATAATCAAAATCTTTTCTTTTTTTCCTTAAGAATAAGGCTTGGAATGCCATGCTTTCAAGATGTGAAATGCCATATAATATGAAACAAAATCCATTGGATGAAGGAATTTTAGAGTGTTATAATATTAAATTTCATTTTATAATGTCAAAGGTTCCATAGGCAAAAATTTGCAACAGTTAACAAGTATGACCTTTAAATTAGTCACATGAAATTCAAAGCATAAACTTTAATATTCACTCATGTACAACATTTTTTTTTTTGCCAAAAAAAAACAGTAGAAGGAATGAATCCACCAGTTTTTATTAATAACACACTGATGAATGATAGGGAAATGATGGCTCACATCTATAATACTGACTTAAGAAAGAATGTAGAATTAGGCTAAATGAAAAAGAAGATATTTAAAATAGGTAAGATTTCAGCTTCTAAATCAATCGTTGAACATTTGCAGTGGTAACTATTTCAGCAAATTGCTACTTTCCATCTCAGCTTTTAAGGACTTTCTTATTTTGGGAAACCTGATGGGCTAAATCACAATGAAAAGTATCTTGCTTGGTTCACACATTTGTACCATGTATATATAGATGATAACCAAGGTCCTTTTTGTTTGTTTGTTTGTTTGTTTGTTTGTTTTGTTTCAACTGCAGTGTTGTACTTATAGTCCTTGCTAGCTACTTTAGATCAAGGATGTTTGAAAGTAGATTTGTCAAAAAGGACAAAAATAGCACATAAGATAATACACTTTGAAAATAAATCAGCCTTGGGGGACCAAGACTCACCTCTACCTCATCTACACAAATACCAGAACTGTGAAACATACAGTTGTGTCAAAGATACCTGCTGCAGCTTTGGCACACAATCCATGAGTGGGGCATGTTTACTACAAGATGTGCCAACTTTTCCACCAGTCCTTCTTATAAAAACTTAAATTTAAATATGATCTCTCACAATCCTTTAAAGCTAACATACCCATATACCTAAGAGTTCTCTTGATTTAAATGAATTAATTTGGTAACACCCTATATTATTTTGATGCAGATTATTTTGTAAAACTGAAAAATGACTTTATGAAGTCATAATAATCCAAAGTGGTAGCCATTGATTTTTAAAGTGCTAATCTTACTTTATGAGTTCCAAAGAATAATTCAAAGTTTCTTTTAATTCAGAAAGAACTTTGAATATATTCTTAGTCATGCATATCAGAGTTCTACAGAAATTTTTGATGCTGAAATACTCTTTATAGTTTTAGTGTTTGCATTTGGAAAAAAGATGCTGAAAAAAATTAGGAAGTAGAAATTAGCCTTTGTATGATTGAATAGGTGGAAAGCATTAAGGAGGCTTAAAAGAATTCAGTGTGTTAAGGACATCAAAAAGAAAACTCTTGTTGAGTTGCTTACAGTGTCTAAGTGCTTTTATATGGAGAAAATACAGTCATAAAACTAGACTTTTAAGGAAGGAATGGGAAAATTTAACATGAAGAACCTGAGGCCAAACAAATTTAAATAGGAAATACAGCAAATTTTGAATAACAAATTGCAATCAGTCATACTTTTTTTATATGGACATGGTTATTTCACATATTTTAGGATGACCTCAGATATTTAGAAGATGTGGTTTGACTAAAAACAAGCTTCTGAGACTCAGCATAGTGGTAAAAAAATGAAATATTTGACTTAGTGATATGATGTTTGAAGAGGGTCTGGATGACCATATTAGTTGCTGGTCCTGAACACGTGAACTATGTGTGCATGACCAAATTGCTTACAGAAGTAAGAAACACTGAAGCTATATACCAATCTTCAGCATTTTTTTAAAATTTTTTTTGTTTATATTTTGCTTTTTGGGACACAAGATGAGCAATTTGATTTTCATTTATATTAATAGCCATTTGGAATATTGAATTAATTAAATAATAGAATAGGTTTCTATTATCAATGAACTTCAATAGCTGATTTCTTGCTGCATTCTGCTGCATTTTTTTCCTCTTTTTTTCCCTTATGATATAATTCAAGGGAAATGCAGCGCTACACTGAAAGACTGTCTTAGTGCCAGATTTTTTCCACATAATAAACAAAAGATATGCCATTTAATGTCTTAAGGAGGATTTAATTCACACTGATATCACTTTACATTTACATTGGTATGCATCTCTGTTACCTGTGAAATGTTCACATTCTTTAAGAATCACTGAAATTAGGTCTTGAGAATGATTTTAAAGATAATTGCTGAACTTTGGTCCTTTGTCTCAGCAATTCTGTGGAAGGTGTGGAACTGGAGGGATAGAGTGGAGTGTTGCTGAGGGCACCATTATGACTGTAAAGGCACTGAAGAAGGTTGTGTGATATCCTTAGAAGCAAACAGAAGAGTAGGCAAACATGGGAGAACCAACTGTGCCTAACATGAAAATCCATGAGTTACTGTGATTTCCATGGGCCACATGTTATGAACAGAAGCAAACCACTAATAAAAGCCTCTGCAAAGCACCGATTAAAAAAAAATTGTGCACATGAAGCACTTTTTCCAAATATACAGGGACATGGACCTGACAGTCCCAATCCAATACTCTCCATGGTTATGTGTAATTGCTATTGACTTTGAACAACCTGAGTATTTGCTGGTTTTATTTTTCAAATGGAAAATTAGTGAACGCATTCCAGTTGTCCATAGTTCTTTAAAGTGTTCTGTTTGGTGGCTAATTCTACAGAATTACAGTAAGAACATGAAAATTAAACCAGCCCCCACAGAGCCAGTCATCTCATGATTCAAGCATTGGACTGCTTAGTTGAAACCACACCTTTCCCTGCTTTATGTTCAGCTACTGTCTGCCGGACAGGAGATCAAGATAGAAACAATAGTTTCTTCCTGAAAATGGTCTTGAACTAAAGGTTAATCAGAAGAATGTCTGGAAAACCTTGACAACTCTCTTCTACTAAACACCATTCCAGAAAAAAATCCTATGTGTTTATTGCAGATTTCTGAAAAATTAAGATGAGTCATTTTTTTACAATAATCTATTCTTTAACAAAGAAAAAGAATTTTCCTAGAGGCAGCTCTTTATGCCTCAGAGATCTCTACATGACTTGTCTAAGTTCTAACATTTAGTTATAATCTAATGCCTAGTTACTGCAGCATTTTCCATTTCTTCAGGCTTGGGTTTTGTCTTTTTTTTTTTTTTTTTTACATATCAGAAACTACTTAAACAGTCTGAGATACAGTTTCTATGTGACAATGGTATAGCCAAAATAATGAGTAGAAAATAGTGAGTTGGCATGTTTAGAGGGCAGTATTGTTAAAACCACACCACCCATTTTACTTTCTCTCTTATTATTTAAATATCACTATGTGCTAGAATTGTACAGCTGGAAATAATAACCATCTTCAATTACCTCATCTTTCATGCTTGCCAAAAAATACAAGCAATAGCATGTTTAATTCATCATGTTTTGTTTGTACATTAATAAAAGGAAATTGCATAGACAGGAACTGCAAAGTACTATATAGCAGAAGTAAGGAGTAGACAGCAAAAGGTCTGGTTTGGAAGTTCAATGCTCATTTGCAAGTTATGGACCCAAAATAAAACATGGTTTGAAGCAAAGTGTGACTGTACGTACAATATTTGCAAAATAAATTAAAGGTATAACTCAGTTTCCTTAAACTTTTGTTTCAAATGAGTAACATTTTGAAAATTTGAAAACATTTTTTGAAAGTAGTTCTGGAGCCTCCAGCTGGCCTACAAAGTTGTTAGCCAAGTCAATGATAAATTTTTTGAGAATTTTCTGAAGAGACTGTATAAAAATGGACTAAATGTGACAGGTGAGTCCAGAACTTACCGCCTATGGTTGAACTTAGTATTCTTAAGGTTTATTCCTATTTCATTCTGCTGAAGCAATGGAGAATAATGGAAGCACCTTCTGAGGCAAAAGTATAAATCAAGTCCTTTTGAGTTCAGAGACTGAAACTCTATTTGGTTGATAATTTTTGTTACCTTTCTTTTTATTTTTGTCTAATATTTCTTCCCCCCCCCCCCCAACTCTTACACTATTGAGGCCTTAGAAAAACCTCACAGTTGAAGGAGAAAAAATAAGGCATCTAGGATCAGAATTAAAATTGTTCTTGATTATTATAAATTTTAACCAGAAGCCAGGCATAGGAAAGAATTGCAGAAAGAGAGAACTGGGAATAAAATTTAGGTTTATTTGCACAGAAAGGAACTGTTCCAGCTAATTCCCAGCAGAAAATACAGTTTTCAGTAACTCATTAACGGAGAAAATTTAGTAGAACCCTCAAGTAACACATGAATCCCAGGCTTATAATGAGCTTCTCTGGAAATCAATCCTTCAACTATAAAATGCAGACTATTTTCTTTCTTGTGACACAAGATGGCTATTTTGCTGTGGGCAGCCTGAGAATGCCTGCCTGTGCACAGAGAAAAATAGGAGGCTGTACTGCTGTGTCACAAGTGCAGGCAGGGGCTCAGGTGCAATCTGTCCCTTTGGGCTGCCTTAAGTAACCTGTGTGCATTTTCCTTTTACAGAAATATTCAGCAAACAAAAAAAGAGAGTGGGAAAAGGCACATCTGGGAAAGGGGACATTTCTGAAAAGGCTCAGTCTTTATGCTTTAAGGAGAAATTTAGTTAGCCTCTCTCAAGCAGTACTCATCTCTCCTTCCTTGAGTGTGATGCACTCTTTGCTCCTTCTGCAGATCAAAGACAAATCCAGTACACAATTCCAAAACCCAATTAAGTCTAGTATAGAAATAAATTTAAGAGTTTGAAATGTAGATTGATTTAATCAGCTGTAGATTATTCATGCTGGATTCGGATATTTTATTCTGAATAATTTGAGTTTATTTAGTTTGAATTATAATAATGGTCAAGGAATATGAAATCTCATATTGAGGGAAAATTAGAGTTCCTTATATGCAGCATTTGCTGCGGATTAACTGGAGCTACATTGTGTCAAACTGCCTTGAATCTGTTCTTTACTTTCACTCTGGTGTAAATAACATGTCATTTTATGGTAGGTTATTAATCCTTCTTTGAAAGTATTCTCACATGATCTGTGTTCATTCTAGTGCAATTGCTGTGGATGCTGAATCCTGAAACAGCTGTAGTGCACTGCGATACATGAATACTACACCAGCAGTTCACTCTCTTTTGCTGGCTACCAAGGTCAGGTTATCTCCTAATCTCTTAGTCATCTGTGACCATAATGCAAATGCACTTGTATCAACTAATGGATTTAAAAGCAAGTGCAGGGACATTTATATGCCTTTGGCCTGGATTTCACAAAACTGTAGCATGGCATTGAGATATGCCTTGTACATGAATGTGAATAGTTCCAGTGAAAGAGTGCATACAAAGCCTTTCAGTGATCATTTAGCATATACAGATGCACTAGCATCTCCAAAGCAGACATCACAGACAGGATCCTAGTGTCTACTGATGTAAAAAGAATCATAAGAACAGGAATTACATCTGTGGAATATCACTGCAGATTATAGAAATCCAATTTCTATCCATTTTTCTCCAATATACAAAGGTACAACAACCATCCATCACTTGTGCACTTTGTATTATTTGCTGACCTTGTTTTTGCTATGGTTTGGAGTTTTTTGAAGGTTTTTTCTATTATTTTTTTCTCTGTTTCAGCTGTATAAAAAGGTCTTTCACCAAAGCAGCTGATGACAGAAATGAAGTGTTGTGTATTTACTCATAGCCTTCTAGGGCACAGTAAAAATCTTCAGGGAAATTAACTTCTCAGAATGAGTTAATATTCACATTTCATTCAGTGGGAACCCTAAGAAAAAAGTGTCCAGAAATTGGCAGGATGCTTGTGCCGTGAGATCTTTTCATATTCTCTAATTAATGTCATTGAACCCATGAAGATAATCTCTGTGGGTTTGATCTCAACACCCCTGTTTTATGAGGTGAAGGTCAAGAATAGATGCACAAGTCCAACAAAGTTGGTTTATAACTCAATGTTACTTGTTACAAAAAGCCAGATTACTTTCCAGGTATCAGGACATCATCATCTTTTTGACAGAAGTTTTCTAAGACAGTCACTGCCAAAGATGGAAAAGGAATCTTGGAGAAGAATAACTCCATGAGTGTGGTTTCCTTATAACCTTCAGCAAATGCCTGCTGTTTGGCAGTGTTGGAAACAGGACACTGGTCTAACTATCACACTGTTTTTATGGCTGCCACAGCAGTTCTTGATGTCCTTGCTGCAGTCTCAATGCAATGTTGTTTCTCACACTGAAGGGAATGAACACTGCACCCCACTGAGGCAGGTCTAAAAACAGGATTATCCCACTTGGTCTGTGAGAACTAAGGAAGCTGCTTACCTCCGCAAAACAATGTATTTGGGTCCAGAAATTGTGTTGTTGAGCTATCGCTGTGTTGACACAAGAAGTGAAATGAAGTATTTAATCTCAGTTTTACAGTAAGATGACAACTCTGTGAATGAAGCTTAATGAAGATAGATTGGATCTACAACCACTTTCAGGTGTTACCATGTCATAGACACTTAATTTTCTGTGAAACAATTTTTATATAGACTGTAATGAGGAACAAAAGGAGAAAGGAATAATTAGTGCTAGGTAAGATTAACAATGTTTCATCAGTTGGAGTTTGGTTTTCACCACATTTTCAGTACTATATAACATATTTTCAGTTAAGCTTTGCAGTACATAGTCCCGCATTTAGTTTTCTTGATGTGTAGAAGGCACAGAGACTTCTTCAAAGCAGAAAAACGGGGAAAGATACTTGATGCCAACCACAGCCTCAGAGGCTGAGGATTGTGGTTGCTTTACAGAATCATAAGATGGGTTGAGTTGGAAGTGACCTTAAAGTTCATCTCATCCCAAACCCCCTGCCAGATGCAGGGACACCTCTCAGTAGACCAGGTTGCTCACTTCCCCATCCAACCTGGCCTTGAACACTTCCAGGATTGGGACATCCAGTTTTTCTGGACAACCTCTTCCAGTGCCTTACCACCCTTGCATTAAAGAATTTCTCCCACATATCTAACCTAAAGGTTTTATCCTTCACTTTGCTCTACCACTACAGTTCCTGACAAAGGCTCTCTCTCCAGCTTCCCTGTAGGCTCCTTCAGATGCTGGTGGGTTGCTATGAGATTCCTACACAACCTTTTTATCTCCGGAACAGACCAAAATTGCTCAGCCTGTCTTTTTAGAGGACATGCTCCAGTTCTCTTATGAACTTTGTGGCCCTCCTTTGGACATGCTCCAGCACTTCCATGTCTTATGCTGGGGATCCCAGAGATGGATCAGTGCTTCAGGTGGGGTCTTAGCAGAGCAGAGGAGCAGAATCTCCTCCATTCACCCTCTGGCCATGCTCCTTTGGATGCAGCCAGGATTCCCTTGGCTTCCTGGGCTGGGAGCACCCATTGCTGGCTCATGGTGAGTTTTTCATCAGCCACCACCCCCAAGTCCTTCCCCACAGGGCTGCTCTCAATCACTTCTCTGCCCAGCCTGTGGGTGTGTCTGGGATGGCCCCAGCACAGGTGTAGGACCTGGCACTTGGCCTTGCTGAGCTCGCTGAGGTTTGCATGGTCCCACCTCTCAAGCCTGTCCAGGTCCCTGTGGATGCCATCCCTTGCTCCCCTGTGCTGACTGCCCCCCTCCCCCCTCAGCTCAGTGTCTGAGCTCAAACTTGCTGAGGGTGCTCAATCCACTGTCCATGTCACTGACAAAGGTGTGGAACAGTCTTGGCCCCAGGACTGACCCATGAGGGTTTGTATAAAGAGAGATTTCGGAGGGTGGACCCTCTATTGAAAATGAAATCCTGATGTTCTCAAATGTTCTGGTAGAGCAATAAGTAAATTAAGCATTAAATTCTAAATTACTAAATTAAATTCTAAATAACTAATTCTAAATAACTTTTCCCTTGTTCTTTCTGTTCAGCATTGACAACTGCACTTCTTGCATCAGTTCTTCATTATTTGTGGTCTCTGCACTCTGTGAATACTTCTTTAAGTGTCTTTTCTCAGAATATTTTTTTTAGCTGCCTGTATAGTTAATCACTTGTGGGAGTGCTCTCTTTTCCTGATTAGGATAACAGCCACATCTGTGCTATTCTATGAAATTTCATTGAGACACTCCTTAAAAGCACTGCTTTAGAACTGTCATAACCATTTTTCAGTAAAAGAAATATAATACTTTATATCTTACTGAGAATTTGGGAAAAAAAGTCTGAGATATAATTGCTAATGAACAAAATATTTTCAAAATAATCAAACCTAAGATTTCTTCTTATCAAAGTTTGCATAAGTCTTTTTATCAGTCCTGAATATCCAAGCTTTAATCCTACAGGGCTTTGCATATATAGAGAAACAAACAATTTAAGTAGAAATTGTCAAGGTTTGAATATTACCTTTTGACATGACTTGGTTTGGTCATTTGCATTTTTTAACTATAAAAAGCCTCATCAGAAAGTTAAATGTATAAATTTTAAAATTGGTGAGTCAATTATATACCCATGATATAATTCAATATAGAATTCAGAATTATTTTTGCTTAGTCAGGGAACATCTTCTATTCTGAAACACATTAACAACATTTAATTTGAGTGACTATGCACTAAGATATGAATGTCTGAGGATCTCAGGGTTGTTCTTAAGTTTTGTTAGGGCTGAGCTTTTAAATCTTTTTTCACAGGGAGGGAGGGAGTGGGCAGGGGTTGGGGTGCAGAATGAACTTCAAAGAATATGAGGGCCAAATCCAGGGCTGAAACATACCTGTTACTTTGATTAAAGCATTTAATTTCTCATCTCTTTTAAATATACCAGTCATCAAGACACCTGAGAAATCAGGGTCATAAAGCTGAAGTCAGTATATTTGCTTAGAAGCATCCAAAAGCAAATTCAGACAAACGAAGGAAATTCAAAATTCTTAAATACTATTATTATATCTTAAATCTCTTGAATACTCATCAATAAAGTCTGTATTTTGAAGAGCTATTCTATTTCTTTTACATTTTTGATGGGGTTAATAGTTGCAGATGACTTATTTTATGGAGAAATACATTTCTGTCTTTGAACCTAGAAATCTTGCCAAAACATTTGGATTCACCTTATCTATTATTTCAACAAACAGAGAGCTAGGTATTTTATATGTTGCTGTTGAAGGGTTGTGTTTATATTAAACTGGAGATGTGTACTATTCTGTAAGAGGCTGGAAAGAAATTATGCAGCCATAGGGAATGCCTTTCTAACTTCATAAGCAACAGGGGACCACTCAGCATGCCATTTCTTGCAAACTCTGTAACCTTCATAAAGTACCTTTAAACATCTACTTGCAAGCATGTGTCTATGCAATATCATTTTAATTGAGTTTACCTTGACCTCTTCTGTTGCTTCACAGTTTAATTTTTTAAAAAACTGAGGCAAAGCAACAACAGGAATATATTTTTACAATTCAGGAATTTAAAGGTTTCCACTGCTACTGACAAAATTTCAGGAAATTGAAAGTTTAGTAGGAATCATGTGAGCATTATAATGTTTTTTTTTTTTCTCTAGAGATGTTTCTGGAAGTCAGTAGAAGAAACATGAACACTTGGAATCTAGTTTTTTAAAAACAGGTTATGACCTCAGTGACAGTTGAGTAAATGCGTTCAAATAAAAATATTATACAACTAGATAATATTTCCTTTCTAGTCTACTGAGGACTTTCCAAATCCTTAATGAATTCATAGGATCTGATGTTTTCAAAAGAGAGGTGTTAGAGAAACAGAATGACTGTCTCCCCTGCACCTGTTTTTTGTACCCAATAGAGTACTTAGACAAGTTTTTAATGCCACGTATGTACAGACATGCTCAGTGCTGTTCAGAGATAATTCTGATCTTCTAGGCTGTAGGAATGCCCATGCAGTACCTCTCTTACCTAATAATATGTAGCTTTCTTTTTGCTACCCATGAAATTATATATTTGTCTGTTCAGTGTTTATTCTGAGAAATTATATTTTTTCAGTCTGCATAAAATATATTCACTGAATATAGTCTTTAATGTAAAACCACAGGCTCTTGACAAGCAGATGAAACATTCATCACCACCACCAAAACCATTTATATATCTATATTATGCTTTTGAGAGTAATGTCTATTAATGATATTAAAATTAATTATTCTATAATTCGCTTTTCAATGGAGAGACCATGCATTTACTTGCTATTCAGAGCTATTCAGACTCTCAAGGCTTCACTGATAAGTAATAATAAACAATTTTTGAAAAGACAGACAATAATGTAAAACAAATGAAAAAATAATCACCAAGGAACAATTTGATTCTTCAATACATTTCTGTTTGTTCAATTTTGGCAAGAACAAGAGAATTGATATTAGTACCTTCTGAAAAACAGTTCAATAAATCTGTGTTCATCCTTAAAATTTTTTTTTTAACGAGATGATTTCTGGCAGTTAGTTCAGAAACAATCTGAGGATAATTTTATTTTCTTCTGTTATCCTGAAAAAAGATAATTCTTTTAAAAATTCATTGGTTGGTAGTTTACTTGCCTGGGGAAAGATGAAGTAGGTATTGCTTTTGTTGTGTAACTAGGATGCAATTTCTAACTCTTGGCAAGAGAAGGTTAAAAGTGTGTGTAAAGCACTTTATGATTCTCCCAAACTTTTCCTTTTTTATATTTTTATTCTTATACACCTGTATCTAACTGATGTCTCATATTTTGTACTGGGTTATTAATTCTCTGGTGCATGAACCACCTTTTTGTTATGAACTTGTATAACTGGCTCTAAGTGCACCACTTGGGTACCTGTGCATTACTGAGTTAGAAAATTCAGGTCCACTCAGCCTTAAAATGGAAGGCTTATTTAACCAGCTTGGTTGCAGCATGAGAAGTTATGTAACCACTGACACACAAACAAATTGTGTGACTGATATTCATTTTGGTACATCTTTGATTTCCCAAGCAGAATGACCTGTTACCTATTTACATCTGCAGACAACCTGCAATGGGATTCCTAAGCATCTTGATCTCAAAAAAGAGAAACAAACAAACCCCCCCCCCAAAAAAAAAAAACCAAAACAAACAAAAAAAAAAAACAAACAAAAAACCCCTCAGTTCTAGCTCTGTCTTCACAATGTCACAATGTGAATCCCTAAGCCCTTATAAATTATGAATTTATAATATGTGGTTAAAATAGCTTCTTTACAACTGCTTAAAGTTTTCAAGTAGGAACAAGGTTAACCTCTCAACAAAGGAGCAATATTAATCAGAGATGTTTACCACTGATTGGAAGAACTACTCTGAGTTTCATTTCCATCTAAGGATATCAGACAAAATACAGTCCCTTTCTGGGTTTCCAACAATGAGTGAGCTTTGTGCACATGATCAAAATAGCCTAGCAGCCACCAAAGAGCTGCTCAGAAAGGTCTCATAACAGTTCACCACACTACCCAGTTTCCAACTTCTCCCTTTTGGCATCCCTCTCTTCAAACATTGCTTTGTAGAAGCGTGACAGCATTTATACTGATTTGGTATTATTTATGGTAGTTTTCTGGCATATTTAAGTCTAACTCAGAACTTAAGTAGAAAAGAGCTGCACTGAGTCTGCCAACAGTTACATCTAACAACGTAATATAGCTCTTGGTGGTTTCTATATCATACTGCATTAGATACACCAATTGAAGTAATAACACTGAGAAGTTTACTTCTTATTTTGTGCTATGTTTCATCAGAACTGATGAGCAACTTAGTGCTTTCCTTGAGAACTTTGGAGTCTCGGAGAGTCTCAGTCTGTGCTGCAACCTTCTCCATCACTTGGGCCTGTACAAATACAAGGTTGTCTATCATGATCCCTCTAAGTTGCACTGGAAGTGGAAATCATTCCTACTCATCGTTACAATACATCGTTACAAGTTCAATGGATAAAGCGCTGGATGGGGAAACTTGTATTCAGTTATTTCCTCTGTCTCAGGAAATTCAAGCTTATATGTTCAATCTACAGAAAAAATCACCAGTATAACTGCAGGTTATAATGATAAAGAATAAAGGAATTCTCTGCCTCTTCCATTGAAAATGTTCTTCTCTAATTTCAGACAAAGAAAAAAAACAAACAAATACACGAGCAAAACATTTTTCTGAGCTGTGAAAACCTGTATGTGAACAAAATTCCCCTGTAATAGCTAAGGAAAACTTGGCCTTAGCCTATACTCCAGCAGGCACTTACGTATTTTTCATTAAAGAACCACTGAATGAAATACAAAAGTTGTTCTTAGAATTGATTTGGGGTTCCTGTTTTCTAAGGAGAATGAAATAACCTCTGGACCAGGAGAAATGAAGCATCCCTTTTAAAGCAATTTGGTATGCTTTCAACTCTGTTACCTAGATTTTATTGCTATTGCTCCATGCTTTGTTATTTTGCCATTAATCTTTAAGCTTCAATTAAGACTGCAATTATCTTTCTTTTCCATTTGCATGAAAAATATTGAGAGAAGCCTCCGAACTAGAAGCAGAAAACATACTGTGAGGTGAGAGAACATACAGTTGAATAAATGTCCCAAGACAAATCTATGCTAAGTATTTTTTTGAGCAGAAGGAGGTAGCACAGGAGTTGCTACAGTGCTACAGTGCTACAGTTGCTACAGTGTTTGTCATCATCATATTTGAATGTGTAAACTTTCACTTTGTTTCATCATTAATAATACCATACATATCCTCCACTACATGTTTGCAATTAGGCAAACAGATTCACACTCTCTGACCCAACTCATTGTTCTGCTCACTGGTTCTCAAGCCTAAATAAACAGATTAATGTTCTCTTCCAAGTTAATATTAATGAAGACTCTGTCCAGACAAGGAAAGAAGAGGTCTTCCCCACGGTCACTGATGTTTGCTTATGCCAAGTATTGCTGAGGGCTGGGTTTTTATTTCTATGTCTGCTTGCTCTTAACTGCTGCTGAGCTGCTCTGGCCTCACCAGATGAATCCAGCTGCTCTGAGCTACAAAGTTTCCAATGCTGTTTTGAGCTTCTCAGTGTCTGGCTCTGGTCTCTGAAGCTAAAATATTCATCATGGGTATGTATTTATACACACATATGGATACCCATATATTATACTTTATATTTGTCTATAAATATGTGGTTTATTTCCTTTTTTTTCTGTTGAAACTAACAAAAATGTGCTGTTTTCTGCAGAAGGTTGTCCTTGATCTTTTCCTTTATTTATCCACTGCAAGATGCCACTCATCCTTCTGAAATTTTACATTAGCACTTAAGAGGAACTTAGAACTGGGAAAATGGACAAACTATAAGAACATTTCTTAGTTTATCCAATTTTTATGCCATAATGTAGTTTTAAGAGATCTGGAGTAACAAGATATGAGTATCTTATATCTATACCTTTATTCATTTTTAAAAGTCTATTGAATTGTTGTGTTGTATTATGTTTAGATCTATCCACAGCTGTACTATTGACTTTGACAGTAATGTGAGCTGGACATTTCCATGACTAGCCTCAGAGTGCAGACTATCATTAAGGTCTGGATGTGCTTACATAGGCACTTTTTTGATTAAGTGATATGATTATTTTTCATCCTTATTTCTTTCTAGGAAGCTTGTATTTAGCCTTAAACTTACATACCAAAGCCCCCTCCATTCAGGTAATGAACAGGGGTTTTTACCTCTTTTATAAAAATTCATTATTTTAAAAACCATGATTAGTTCAATAATGAGAGAGAAAAAAAATTAATGCTGCATTTAAGTTTGATGTCTTCCGTATAACATCCAGAACTTCTGATTTTAATGGAGCTTCTTGCACTAAACCCTGAAAAGAACATTCTCAAAGCATGAAAATATGAAGTCATTAAAATCTAAGCTTTTTGTGGTACAGATTGTGACATACTTTATGATAAAATTAATAGAGCTAATAACACCCTGTAGTAACCTGGAAGAAAATTACACCAAGAAAATGGATAACTCGCCCTTGTAACTTTGGATTCAAACTGGATATTTAAATATAAACCTTGGTCTCGCATGTCCAAGCATAAAGCCTGAGTCCTGCTGTCTTTTCAGTCTTGGCTTCTCCAAGCTGCTGTGGTGAATACTGCTCACCTCCTGAGGCATCCAGAAGCCTTTGCTACCCTCTGTCTCATGTGCTTCATTTGAAGCTAGAGGTTCAGTGGCTTTCATTGACTGCCTGAGTCATAATACAAACTAGGTCGTCTGTACCCAAGCTGAATGTCCTAATCAGTGGACCAATGAATCACCTCCTTTAATTTTCTGGCCCAATGTCTCTGTTCAATTATTTAAAGAATCCATGACCTTTTCTGCCACAGGTAAACACAGCTGGTGATCAGAGCATCTAGCTATAATGAGTGAAACTTGGATTGAAGACCTTTTGCTCCATTCAGGTCTGTTCTTATTTAACTGCTCTTGGATGCTCTGGGATAACCTTTTTATAGTTTTGTTCCCATAGCTATTTCTGTCTGCCTTACCTTCCAGTCTCAAAGTTATGAGTATATAAAACATAATTTTAAGCAATATTTTCTGAGGTGAGAAAATGATTTCTTCTACTTCTAATCACCAGATTTTGAGGATTAATAACTTGGCTTTCTGTTACAGGTGTTCATTAAGGTGTTCTGTATTACATTTTCTGTTAGGCATCATATTTTTTTTAAAAGGTAAAATGGAAGAACTGCTTGGGTGCTGAAGAAATATTTTACAATGAAGTATTACTTGAGTTCCTATTCCATATGATTACTAAATTATATGGATATGATAAAAATAATTAATTTTAAGAGTTTTAAAATCACTTTCCTGGTCTGGAAGTATTTGAAATGTAGTACATTGCAAAAAATTACTAAGTTAATGTTGCTATCCTCAAGGATCTATAAATCAGTATAACCATAGGATGTTCAAAAATATTACCCTTTTGTTAGTTCAGTTCATCTTTTAAATGTTCTAAATTAGCAAAATACACTCAGGTTGCATTTTCAAGCTTTTCTATAACCCTCCCTAACAGTGTAAGAATTCATGCTTATTAAAAGCAATAAACACTCAGAGACAAATATATTCATGTAAGCCCAGGAAACAGGACAGAAATCTCATTAAAATTTGGAATGCTTAATATAAAACAATTTCTGCAGGTTAACCTTCTATTACCAAGGCTCAGTATATTTCTGTTGGAAAGTAGTTTTTGTGGGAGACTTGAAGCTGTTTTGTTTTGAATCACCAACTGGCATTATATTGCCCTCTGTTCATAGTTTTTGCAAGTAATGCTCATGCAGTACTGTGGTATACTCAGGTGTAAACCCACTTATTCCCTGAATATATCCACCTTAACATTTTTGGGGCATATTTTTCTCATTTGCTTTAATTCCCAAAACACTAAGAGGCTAGACAGGTTCTCAGCACAGAATGAATGACAGCCTAACACTACTTCTAAAAGAGCTAGAAGTCTCAACCTGAAGTTTTTTTACTCATGTCCATTAGCCTATCTGAAAAGCTGCTGGGCTGGGCATGAACAGGAATGTTGTTTATTACAAACTATAGGCCACTTACATTTTAATGTGAGGATATGATTCAAAAAATCTTGTAATATCTACTTGTATCAAGCACTGCAGTTGCAGCTTTCACATATAACCTGACCGCACACAAGCCTCTTTTTTGGTAATCAGTGTAATGTTTTTTTCTCCCATTTTTTTCTCATCTGTCATTGTTTTACTTGGGATATAATTTTTTAAAGTTTAATGCTCAAGTGCAATAAAATCAAAGCAGAAGTTTTTTTACCTTAGTGATAAGTTAATGCCTAGGTACATGGTGAAGGAGTGACTGTATATTACTGTCAGCCTTTGAGTGCCGGATGTTCAGGAAAAATTAGATTCAGAAACATATATTAAGGTAACATTAAGCCTGGAAGACAGCAGGAAATAATGCAAGGGAAGGTTCCAATTTAGTTTCTACCAGCATCATTCACCTAACTGAACTGCACTTTTTGTAGACCATTTCTACATATAGGAGATGGTTATTCCTCTATTAATGTTAAGAATTTCAAAACTCTGCTTTCTTTTGAGCTCCAATATTAGGTCTCTGGTTTCTAAAAACAATGCACATCCATACCAACAGATGTGCAACTAGGAGAGCTACTCAGCATTTTTGAATGTCAGATCACTGAGGTGCCTTACTTTTGAACTCCAGGCCTGAAAATCTTGATCCAAATTTCCTTGCTTTCACCAAATCCATTAGGAGGACTGCAGGGTTATTCAAGCCTTCATCAAAAAACATTTACATTTATAAATTACCAATACCCACTTTATTTTATTAATACCTGATTTCTCTGTTGGTTGACATTTCAAAAGTGGTCTGGTCGGGAAACAAGCCCAAAGAACATTCTGATTTTATTTTTTACTTTTTTCTTTTTCCTTCCCCTAATTCCATACTATCTTGAAAATTTGCCAGATGGCTTCCTGACAGCTCTTCTATACTGGACATATCATCCCCCTTTTTTTTGTCAGAATGATAAAAAATCAGTTGTGGGATTTAGGATCTGCTAAGTAATTAACATCATCTCAGCATTAACTGTGTTGAAAATGTTATGTTCTTAATCTGACTGATCTGGAAGGTCAAGCTGTGCCCACCTGCTGCCTGCATATAAGGACTCAACACCAGAAACATAGTTTTGCCAGAAGAAATAAATCTAGCAAGAAAGGTTTGAACTGCTTCTCTCTAATCCTATCTCTCTAGTTGTCTACCTACATATTTTTAGTAACCATTGCTTTAATGTCATGGTGCCATAGATTGCAGAGCCACCCAATAATTTGAGTCTTGATATCTATTCTTTCAAACCAGATTAATTCCTCCCTCTCTGGTTCCATTTCTTTCAGGAAAATAAGATAAATGTGTATAATAGAATAATAAGCAGGATGAAATTTTACTATGAGAAAACAATTCCTTCAGACAGAATGAACTGAGGTTTTGCTGTTTCCCTATTTCCTATTATCTCCTTTCATCTGGGAAGGAAGTTATGAAAAGCAATTTATCTGATTATTTCCTTGTGGGAGATCAAAAATCATATAATAGGAAAAAAAGATTTGAACAAAAGCAGTTCACACCACATTTTGCAGTATAAATATTTCCTTAAGCAAGGAGAAATTCTCTGTAAAAGGTGTTTTCAAGTACAACTTTCACTTAGAATGAGTTATCTTCATGAGGGTGAAGCCAAATAAATATTTGTATTTGAGTTGGGTTTTGGGGAATTAAATGAGATTATATATGTATTTTATCTAACAAAAGAGTGTCTCAGTGAACAAAGAAAAGGAGGTTTTCTATGCATTGGTATCAGAAACAAAACTGATTTTTGAAAGTATAAATCTCTGCAATTTTATGCAAAATAGCTGTTCGCTTCTGCTTGCCTTAAGAAAAACAGTTTTCCTTAAAAAAGCAGTTATTTAACTCTTTTGTAGACACTTGCATAAGGAAAACACATCAGTTTCTGATAACACAAGAAAGAACTGCCCTGAAGTACTACAGATGTGAATGTCATATGTTCTGTTGCTGGATGAATATAACCTTGTGCTTCTGTCCAGTTGAAATTTGTTGTACTAAATAAAGTGAGGTCACCTGGCAAAAGACACAGTATTAAGCATCCCAGGGTGTTAGAAAGCAATGAAATATACAATTACCCTCAAAAGCAGTTCTACAAGCTGTGTGATTCCTATGCATTTACTGATTATCTTTATTTGTATTAATATTTTTTTTTTTTTTTTTTGGTAGTGGATATAAATTACATACCATTATAGTCCAACTACAAATAATGAAATGACAATACCATCCATGCCACAGCACTGTCTGGCATTCATGTATCTCCTTAGAGGTGTTAAGAGAAAAGACAGGGTATTGCAGCTGAGTGCACTTTATGATGGAATGCTCTAATAGAGATTTAATATATTTATCTGCCTTCTGAAGCCAGCAGCTATAGTAACTGCAAATGGCTGGCTGGCCACAGTTATTATCTGAACAATCTAAGTAGTTACATTTTGAGCTACAGGGTGTTGAAGATAATAGTTCACTCTAGACTAATGCCTACATAATGGCAGATTGCCTTCTCCTTTTTACTTGCTGGTCAAGCCCAGCTGATGATGATTGACTTAATGAGAGTTATAACCTGGCCCATAACCTAGGGAATAAGAGGACTGTTTACACAGAAGAACAATATTATGCTCCTTGGAGAATTTGATGGATTTTGCTAGTTTTGGAGCTCTTTAGCTGCTTGGACTTCTGTGGTACCTGTAGCAAATTGTTAGTTGGTAATGGTGTCTTCAAGGGTTTACTGAAATCACTTAAATCTTTCACCTAACAACAAATGAGTTCTTGCCCAAGATGTGCAACCGAACATTCATCTTGTTATTACTGTCCTCTCTTCTTCTTCTTCTTCTATCTCTGTTTCTTTTATTCCCATTATTATGTTTCATTTACATCCAGAGCCTAATAAATATGTCCTCACTGACGATGTTAAATTTACGTTATTGCAGACAGTGTTTGCATGTGCACGTGCAAGATCTTTTAAAAAAGTACTCCCTGCTCTTCCCCACTCTTTGACTTAGTGCATATTTCACTACCTAAAACACATTTTTGGAAACACAAGTATGTTTCCTTGTTAGGTTATAAGAAAGTGGCTATGACTCCTTTAAGGAATTCCTCCCCCTCTTTGCTTGTCAGAAGAGGTCAGGGAGAAGAAGCATCACCTCAACTCAAGGGGCTCATGTTAGGCTTTCTGGGAGATTTATGTAAGCATGACTAAAATGTTTAGCAACACTACTCAGATTTGCATGGAACAAAAAAGTCAGTACTCTGCCTATACCATGGAGAGATCGAAGATTTTATAAAGACAAAAGGAGGATAATGTTTGGGTCAAAAATATTTGAAAATAAAAAAGAAGAAAAGTAAAGTATCACAGTTTTGTTCACCTTAATCTCTTTGCTGGAATGGACCGACTAGATACACATAAAATTGAAGTGTAGCTGCCACACCATACTGAGCAAATACCATTCTATCTAGCTGAAATTCTAAAATCTTAAAGCAATAACATATAACCTGAACCAAAGAACTCCCATCATGTTACAAAGATAGACTTTGAGTGCAAAAGCTGTGTGAGCAGCCTTCAAAGCATCCTTATTTCTGCCAGAATGGTGGTGTTCACTCTGTGTACAAACAAACCAGAATGTATTTGGACAAAACTCTACTGACTTTGATAAATTTATAACAAAAATAACTTAACCCTAAGGTTTTTTTTATTTTCAGGAAAATGAAGTATTGTTAATTATTATCTTTGTTTACTTTTTTTGTTCTAACGTGATTACTTTTCAACTTGCATCCTATTTGAGCTGGAGTAAAGTATTCTACTTACCTTTGGGGCTGATTACTTCTTACCTATGTAGCAAAGAACATTCCTAATTTTCCACCATTTTGAAAAATGTTACTGTGATTTCTGTGCTTTTAGCTTATCTTTCCTATATTCACTGATGATGTCAAACAAATTTTGTCCAGCATACTGCAGTCCTGTCTCTCCATACTTCCTTTGGAAACCATGCTCAGGATAGGAATTTTTTTGACCAGTCATGCTGGGGGGCCTCATGATATTTAAGGTGGTTATTTTGCTCCTTTGTTCATTTATGCCATCAAGAGTGTTCCAAGGATATAGGAAGAAAAGTGATTTGTGAATGTGTTTGGAAGAGCCAACAGCTCTATCAACACACCTGAAAGCTGTGATTAATGACTAATAATAATAATTAATAAAAACAATGCTATAAACCCTGACGTGAATGATACTTATCTGGGTTCTTTTCTTAAATATTACCATCAGCTGAATGACTACCATTACTGTGAGAGGGCTTTAATAGGGATATTAATTCACTTTGTACTTGAATACTACTCCTTAAATCCTCTTCCACAAGTCAGTTTTCTCTGCATAAGGGAGGGCTAAAACTGTATTATCAGTCCTCAGGGCCAAGGCATTATCTGGTCATCAGCAGATCTATCTGTTCAGAAGACACTTTTCCAACCCACTGACTCACCAGTGGGAGAACGAGGAAAAGATAACCCAAGTGGTACTACTTATTGCTCTCAATCCAGAAAGAGACAGAAGTTATGACAATGATGCCTTGAGAGCCTCTATCATGGATTTAAAACTATGTTGTCAAAAGGCAAAAAAAAAAAAAAAAAAATTTCTTTACCTTGCCACTTGAGGATAAAAATACCGAAAGGTTTCTACTTTAGTGCTTTCAAATTCAATAATCATTCATCAGTTTGTTTTCCTTCTGTGCTAGGGAGGACAGGTAGTCAGAGCAGAGAATACAGATTGTTTCAGTCGGCTCCTGTTCGGCTGATAATCGTATACACAGCTGTATGTAGCCAGTGCCTGCCAGCAGAGGCCTGACCCAAACAATTAACCTTATATTAACGCCCCTAATGGTGATCATCTGTTGCCATATGCCTGAAGCCTGAGCTCTGATTCAAGCAATGAAACCATCTACTCCTCAAGTCACAACTGATTCTTGATCACAAGATACTGAGCTTCAGCTGATTTTTAAAATGTTTATTGCTAACCTGGTCCTTCTGAGGAAGAATAAAGACCCTTGAGAAAGACAGTAGTTGTTTCAGGAAAATCTGTGGGACCTGATTATGTGGAGACAAAAGATTATAGAGTTTATTCTAAGTAATTGCTGAGGTTTTTTTATGTCTCCTCGTCTAGAACTATAGTCTAGACTAAAACCAAGGTGAAGCTAGAAAAACTCCTTTCCTAGCTTATTTGCTTTCTGGACTGAATGTGTTCACTGCCTCTGTGTTGAGAACTATTGTTTTCCTGGGAGTAGTTGTTGAATCCTAAAGAAATTTGAAATAGTCATTGTGTGAGGTAATTTTTCTTGTATTCAGGTCACGATATTTAAACATATGTGTGCTAAGACCAGTATTTGCTGCACCACTGCTGGTGTTAATCCTTGTTTATACTGTGAGTAAGCTGCCTGGCAGGTGTTACATTTTATTTCAAATCTGTTACTTTCCTAGATTTATTTTTTGTATCATTGTCATCCTAAGAAAGCTTTTTCTTTTTTTTTTTTTCCAGTAGTAGCTCAGACATGAATATAAACTGTAACAGCCACAGTGGAAATCTAAAAAATATTATCCTTTCCATATCATTCATACAGTCAAGAATGAAGTATATTTGAAGCAAACATTGTTTAATAAGAAATAAAAGAGCAGTGGGTATTTTAAAGGATGTTATTTGTTTCATGGTCAAAACCAAAAGAGCCTTTTTTATCTTTTCCATCCCCAGTATCATATTTTATGTATGATGCCTCCATGTACTTATTTTTTGTCAATCCATACATATGCAGTAGATTATTGATTGTTTGAGCAAGATATGCCTAATGCTTTCTACTTTGCCCATTATCATAAAATCTAGAGGGACTGAGAGACTATAATACATTTGGATATGTACTTGGATAAGTGCAGAGAAGTTTTATTAATGAAGCCCACTTTAAGGTTAGCTGATCAATAAAAGTTAGTATGACGTACTTGCTATAATGAAAACTGGACCCTACAAATGTGCTGCATGCTAGATTTTGAAAGTAGTATAAAATATGCTTGTTTACATCCCCTTTCAGTTTTTTGTATTCTCCACCCCAAAGTAGGAAAGAATGTGTGGTACAGACTATAAGTAGGAAAATTTGACAAATTATGCAGTAGAAAGAAAACATTCATTCCTAAGTAGTGCATATAAAATTTTACAGTATATATTATAATATTTTAAAATCCATTCTTGCAGAAATAAATGCACCATATAAAGTTATTTTGTTCCTTAATCCAGCTGATTTATTTCTACATGAAGTGTTTATCAACATGAATCATTAAGGAACAGGAAGAATGATGCAGACAAGACATTCATGACCGAATCCTTGTACCACTAAATTTCCTCTTTTGCACACAATTTATATTTTCTGTTGAGTTCTGATCCTTTGAGGATCCCCTCTCTGTTTGCTCCAGGGAAAATGGCATTCAGTACCTTGCAGTTCCCATAAAATGTATCAGGATATCCATTAAATTCAGTGACAATATTCCAATTCCCTATGAGAGAGATAACATCTCCTTTGACCACAGCCTTTGCTGCAGAAATAAAGTCCTTGCAGTACTTATGCACACTAAATCTGAATAGCATGGGAACATGAGTCTATTTTTAAAGTCCACCCCAGAAAACATTGTAGAGAAGCAGGGTTATTTCATTGACAAAACCTGGAAATTATGATGAAATTTTACAGAACAATTGAACTTAGATTTTCAGGAGATCAGAGCCAGCATTATTTTGCATGAAATTAATTTCTATTCCTATGAAATTATTGGTTTCTTATTAAAATTCCCAAAAACCAAGATTTGAATTGCAATGGAGTGGGTGAGATGATTGGAAGAGAAATTTATTTTTTTCTTAATATTTTCCAGGGTTCTCATCCCTGAAATACCAACAGGGACTCCTTGGTGACTTAACAGGTAGAATATACTTTTATTCCTTGAATAAAAGTGTAACCCTGTTTTTAAATTGCAAACATGTAAATGGTAAAAGGGAACATCTTGAGTTGTAATTTTTCTATTAGAATTGCTTTTTGTGTCTGACAGAATGTCAGAGCTGGCTATACAAATGGGAGGAGTACTTCACAAGAAGGAAAATTCTATTAAATTTCTCAAGGTCGTTTTTGGTAAGGTCTCCATAATGATGACAGAGGTGTGGCAACTAGATAGCTAAGAAAGGAAAGGGAGAAAGCTTACTTTCCTATTTAGGTAAGTAAGTGTAATGAAAATCTGAAAGTGAACATGTCTGATAAGACACTGAAATCTGATATTTCTGTTTTTTGACAAAGCAAAACGGAAGTGAAAATTTCTAGTAATTTTAGAGTGACCCAGAACAGTCCACCTGAAAATATTGCAAAAACTTTTGCAAACAAAATTGTACATTTCATACTGCATTTGCTAACAGTTTAACAGTAATTGTATACAATATACAATTTAGGAATTTATAAACCTCTGTATTTGAAAAAAATTGCAAATTACAAATTACATTGAAAAGCTGGTCTTTAAAGGAAAAATGATAGGTCTTTAGCTGGCTATTGATTGTAAAGGAGTTAGTTGTGTGAAGAAGAAAATTTTCAGTAACTTCCCCTCCCCCACAAATAAGAAATTATCTAAAATCCATAACTATCCAGTCACATAAGCTATAGTTATCTTAACATATTTTTTTGCTCTCAGATGCCTAAGTAGTTTGTCAAAGAATTATATATTTAAATTACTCAAGATTTATGTGGGAGAACTGAATTTAATTATAAAACACTGAGACAGAGGAGCTCCACGGGGGGAAAAAATAGCAAAAACAGCAGAAGAACTGGGCTTATGTCTCCTTTTCCCTCACCATTTTCCCATTACTGAACAAGCCAGTGGGAGAAATACTTGCCCCTTTCTGTGTCACTTATGGCCTGATTCTGTACAGATGTGCATCCTTTGGGGCAAGCATGTGGTCCCACTCCTAGAAAACAAAGATCACTCTCACAGAGATGATCCCATGGTCACAATATGAATCTTCTGGGGGGGTGGGGGCGTGGGTGGGGAGAAGGGAGGCTAAACCTTGAGCAAGCCCTCCTATTCAGAGTGGAATTCACCTCTGAGGTTTCAGGCCGACTTCCAGTTACATACTTTTATTTATTTCTTTTATAAAAGACAGAATACACCATAGAAAATGTGTAGTGCTTCATCAGAGCAAATCAACTCTAGAATATATCAAAAGAAAGCCTTTAAGCTTCACCAGAAGTACTACCAAAAGGGATGGAATGAGAACTCAAAAGAGGAAGCCAGTTCTGATGCCTGAGAATTTTTTGTGTGTGCAGCTGTTTTTCTTTTTGACACTTGCTTTATTTCTGGGATGCATCTTTTACTCCCTCAGTTCCTCTGACTTAATGCTGGCTTGTGCAAAATCAGGCCTTTCCTCATTTTTCTTACTTACTGAGGGCTGCTTTAGCATGTATTTCAAGGCAGTAGTCAGAACTTGGCTCAGGCAGACAGACCTACAACTCACAATCCAAATGATTGGTTCTGCACAGCAGGTTTGGGCATTTGCAAGCTTTCTCTTGCATGATCTGAAGGTGTTTTGTGAATTGCAGCACCTGTGTAAGATGGGTGTGTTACAGAATAAGGGACAACCTGTCTCCTTTCTCTGGCAGTTTGCCCTTCAAGGCAAACTTTGGCATGCTGGTTTTGCATTTAAAGGACTTCATTGCAGAGACAAAGTGATGTGTATTCAACACTGGTGAGGGGGCTTCTCAAGCTAATGAAGGAACTGACTTTCTCCTCCCAGGGGCTGATATCTTAAATATATTCATGCATAAATACTGTGGTTCAAAAATACATTTTAGTCTCTATACTGTATCCAAGTGTTCATTTTCATTTGACTTTGTATTTCCATGCATAAATTTACCTGGCTACAAAGTGTGCAACTGAGCAGTTATGGCACTTGCTCTAGAGATACCAACTGTTAATCCAGATTCAAACAGTCCTCTGTTTTCCAGGATTTGGGTTATAAGCACCAGCAAGATCACTCTCTTCTGCACTGCTGGTGACAAATATGCTCATACCAGAGGCATGTTTGCCTGATGTATCAACTAAGAATGAGCAGTATTTCATCCTTTGGACTACCTGCATGAACTGTACTAACTGTGGGTGAAATAAGATAACTCCTCTCCTGCCCCTATTTTAATCCATAGTCTTAAAAACAAACATAGTTACGCAAAAGCAAAAACATGTTTATACACCATAAAATTTACAGATCTGAAAACTTCAAAAATTAAGAACTTTAACAGCTAAAATTTCAACACTAGTGTGCGTCTGTTGGCCACAAGACTAGCTAGCTTTTCTATTTGTACATGTACACAAAAGAGTTCTTCACTGACTTATAAAAAGCATACATGGCACATTTAAAATATGTTATATGTGTTTGGGTATGTGTATCTGTATGTGTGCAATATCACAAAGTTAGCAATGTGGGAAAATTAATAGAATTTTCTTTTGTGTGATGTGCAATGGATTACTGAAGAACTAATTATTATTAGTTATCAGTAATTTGATCAGTTGGTTGTGCACAGTACAATGGGCAAACTCCTGTTTCATAGAACATACAACAAACACAGGCCAATGCTTTGTTCATTCTGCTTCTCTCACTTACATGACTATTTATTTGGCTTGATCACATACTTGGAATTTTTTTCCCTTGGCAGAAACTCAGCATGTTTATGGCATATTTAAAAGCAAATTTCTGGAGAAAAAAACATTTTATTCAATTTTGCTGAGTATTGTAACATTTTTACTGACTGAATATATAGTGTTTTGAAGGAAGAAAATCGTAACAATTTCTTATGTTTCCATTAAGTTGCATTAGTGCAGTATTTGCAATGGATAGTACTCTTCTTAGGCTTGTTTCTATAGCAGTCCTCTCTTTCACAGGGTGTATGAAATTCTGCTTCTTACAAAGTCATCATCACAACAACAACCAACATCCTTCATTCCAGGACTGAACCCAGGAGGGTTAGCGAAGCCATTTCCATGACACAGAATCTCCATACTGAAGTAGACTTTCCTGCAAATACCCTCTTCAAATAATGGTCACTCTACTTCATAACTGCACTGAAATTTAAGTTCACTGAAGTCAGAATTAATCCTTAGGTTGCCTTTCTACAACAACAATTTTTTGTAAATCAATCTATTTCATGCAGAATAAGCACCATTATTTTCACTCCATGGGCATTTAATTTTTTCTCAAAACTTCTTTTTCAAATTATAAGCAATTAGATGTTATTTTTCTTCACTGAGTACAGAGATAACATCTAAAAATTTTTCAAATCCCCACATGTCATGCTACTTTGTTAATCAGCTTAGCAAATACACAAAGTTAAGACAAGCCATGGCTCAGAGTGAAAATAAAAACCCAAAGCTATTTAATTTAGAATGCTTTAAGTTGCTAGAGGCATCTCGTGTGGGGCTTTATTGAAGATTTGAGCCTTTCCATTGAGTTTAGTAAGCTTCAGTTCAAGTCCATATGGAAAAAAAGTCCCTCTAAATAAAACTATTCCACTTCTGTCATGACATTGTAGTAGTTACGGTAATTTTTTCAGACATTGTTTGGTAAATCTTGCTATAATATTTCTGTCTAAGTTAGTTCCCATTTTAGTCTAATATTTAGAGAATCTTCTCTTTTTCTATTTGCAATGTATCACATAAACATATATTATGCTAGGATACAGGCTTAAAGGGTCAGCAGTGTTTTAAAAACAGTTGTCATTCTCAAGTAAAACACCTGGTCTAAAGTCCTGTTTCCCTCCCTTTTTCCCTTCCCCCTCCTTTTTTTGCAAAAATATTTTCTACATCAGTACCACATGCAGACTATGATTTTTCTTCTTCTGCCTTTAAAATGCTGTTATTCAAGAATATAGTCATTTAAAACTGGGATTTAGAAATAAAAACTGAATTATCTTTCCAAGTCACAATTCCATTCTTAACTTGCCTTACATCTAGGAGAAATAAACACACAGAAAATAAAACAGAGGTAGCTTTAAAGACTGTAAAAGTATTTACGCTATGTTAATAAAACTTCAAGGATGGTTTAGAAAGCAAAAATACCATAATAACTAGAGCTTTATAACTCTAGAACTGTAACTGGATCTGCAGTGAACAGTTCAGGAGAGCTCTGCAGCTTTAGTAAGCTTTAAAAAGCACAAGCAAGAAAACACTTTCTCATGCACAGTTGCAGTAAAACTCCATACTGTTTATCTACCAAGCTATCAGAATTTTTTGCAAGCCAGTTTGGATCTCAGATTGAGCAGAGCTTCTAAAGCAATGTAATTAGCTTCAGAAGACCTAATGAGAGAACTCTTTCAAAGCCCATTCAAGCATTTACTGTGTGAACTGAAAAAGAAATAGCATGCAAAAAGCTTAAACTGCTGAGAGAAAAAGTGCCTTTATTTTCTTCCCTGCTGGATGAGAAAAAAACAGGAAGGAAAACAGGGAGGAGATGGCAAGATCCTAACATACTTAAAAATTTCAGGTAGTGGGCCATCTGTTCATAACCCGTATTTGCTGAGTAAGCAGAGGCAGATCTAAAATGAAGCCCCTGAAAACCTGCCTTCCCATCAAGAATACTAGCTAATTAAGCCATAAAACATAAAACATAAAGTGATTGCAACAATAACCGTTCCTGAGTTATACAGCACATACTCAGAAGATATCTGAGTTACTTCAGACGGAGTTTAATGTGACAGAAAAGACTATTGACAACAGAGTGATTATCTGTCCTGTTACCCGCAGAGCAGATCATGCTCTGAGCCAAGTTGCAAAGCAGTAATCTCAGACATAATGTCAGAATATAGACATAGTTTGACGCCATGACAGGTAATGAAGAAATTTTACCATAAAATGTTCATTAAGAGAAGAAATATAAGGGACTTTGTTTTATAAGATTTTATTGTAATATTACTCAGAAAGTGAACTCTCCAAGAGCATGCAAGGAAATCATTGCATGGTATAAAATCTGCTTTACCAAACTGTTGTGGTAGTGTTACAAAGACAGAGGAGTTTTCTGGTAGAAGTGTACGCTGAAAACGTTAATCATTTAAACTATACTAAGTCCCTGAAGATAAAGAAAATGGAAGAAAGTTTACATAAAAGTTTACATACTGAACCATATATATTGTTCAGTTCAAGAACATAGGTAGGAAAAAATAGTTAGGAGAAAGGTTCTGTGTAAGAGAATGCAAATCACATATTAACTAACAATTTCCTATGAAAATCAAAACAGAACAGATGGAAAAATTGTTATACTGGAAAATAGGCATTTTCTGCCACTGATCAGCTGGTTAAATATATCTTTTTACTGGTGGGGAAAAAAGGAAAAGGGAAAACAGAAAACAGTTGTAAAGTCTATGTGAATTACACACACACATACACACACAAAAGCAATAGATGTTTACTGCACTTCTAAGAAACAGTTAAACAGTTATGCCAGGTTTTGGATACTTCTTGGCAAATCTTCATTGTACATTAGAAATATCTTAGCAAAAAAGAAGCAAGACAAAAGAGATACAAGGTAGGTGTATATCTTGAAGGCAAAGGTTTTCTGCCAGAATGTTTCATGTCAAGAACAACAAATATGTAATTAAGAATTTCATTGCTCTAGTGACAGAAGCCATATGCCTCCTATAAGTAGCTATGGCCATAGTGTTCTTATATTAAAAATATGTCCACTAAGGTGAAGCTTTTTAAAAACTTTAAAATCGTTTGTTGGTTTTATTAAATGGCTAATATTCAAAAAGGACATATCAGCTGTTATAGTTACTTATCCATTATATTGGCAAAATTGTACTTACTTGTGTTGAAATAGAAACCCCTGTGTTATATAGAAAATATGTACTTATATAATATTTCATAAATTGTGTCCTGAAAAGTCAATATTACTATCATTCAATCAGTGATGAATCAGAACTGTTCTGTATTAAAACTAATACAAATTATATAAATATGATCTATACATATATACATTATATGACATTACATAAATATATAACAAATATATAGAATATAAATTATATAACCATAAAAATGAATATAAATGTAAATTGTAGCTTTAAAAATACTTGTGTTATGAAATTTAAAATGCCCTTGAATAGGATACAGTCACTAGACACAACTTTAAATTTAAATTTAAAAAGTATTTATTCTGGTACAAACCATAACTACCATTCTGTAAGGACTGTCTTTTCCTCCCTCCCCTTTGTCTCCTCTTCTCCACTGTTTTGTATTTTAGAATATAGTGTATATGCTCCCTAGATATACATCTGCATTACTTCAAGACCAAAAAAGCAATTCTCTTTCTTTCCTCCCTCCCCACCCTTAGCTATACAGTTTATATTCTATACTATATACACTTGGCAGAACTATGAACGCAACCAGAAGAGAGAAATCTGGGGGTATATACGAATAATTTTTTTTTCACTCTATAGTTTAATTTGCCTGCACTGACTGAATCCTTTTACTTCCTTCTCAGCCAAAGGGGGACACAACAGCCAGTATAAGTTTTAAATGGGTTTTCTCTCATTTTGACAGGTCTATAACTATTTCAGTTAGGAGTGGAGCTAGATTTTAGATGCTGCATTCAGTGACTTCTGGATTATAAATCCCTACTGTATGGTAGAAGAATATAACTGTTTAAGAATTTAGATAGTATTAAATGTCTTTCAGCAGTACTTGTAAAATTTGCTTTTGTTCTAGTTGCTAGAAGTCTGCACACTTTTAGGGAAAAGGCAGATTATGAATGGAGCAGAAATGTGTGACTGCAGTCTGTGGGAGTCTTTTTTCTGTTCTTCAAATCCTGCTTTTATTACCAGTGATTATACTCATATAATATCAGCAAATGCTGGTAAAAGAAGTCATATTTATGAGAGAATCATTTATGAGAGAATCATTGCATATGTTAGAAAATATTTTGTTTTCAAAATGTCATTCATGTCTTCTGAAATGCCTTTCCGAGACAGGGCCAAGATTTCCACAAATGTAATATGTTTTGTGGGGTGCAAGTCTGAGAAGAAGTTTGACCATGAGTTTGAAAGCATGATAATTAATTTTAAATTGGACAATGTTCTTTAAAAATATTGCATGTCAATTTTCTTCATGAAGGGAGCCATCTATTGCATATTAAGATTGACTTGGCTGTAATTCTTTAGCGTAAATGGAAAAACCATATATTGGAATTATGCAATAAAATATTGATTGCCAGGCTCTGTGTGAAAACCTGTTTATTTGCATTTCTACAACTATGACATGTGCTTTTTCATTCCAACTCACCATCAGAGGTGGAGTGGCTTGTTGGAGGAGGAATTTCTTTAGTACGTTTAGGATTTCAAACCTCTCTGACCTCCAAGACAGAATAAGTGTTTTTCTGATTGACTGACATTAGGCTCTATATAAAGACACTTAATAATTTCTACATACACAGGTATGTTTTATCAGTTGGATAACACATGACTGCACATGCCACAAACACAGCAATGCGACTCTGGCCAAGAATGGGGTGGACTTCCCAAACCAAACCACATGTGAAGGAATGCAAAGGAAGAGCTACTTGATGAAGTGACTGGGTTGATCTCCAGATGAGGATGCAGAGAGCTGAGAACTTACTGCAAAGGTTTTACAAACCAGTTTAAGAACTAGTTGTGATCTAACTGGCTGTGGAATTGAAGTCTTGCTAGCAAACTTTGTAGATAGTCCAAAAAGTTCTTAAAAATTATTTCCTTTCTGAATTCTTTCTTCTCTTTAGAAGTCATATTAGAGAGAAATTATGCTTAATCTGTGTGTTGTTTTAATCCTTCAATCACACCATTGTGTATCTGAGGCAGTTGTCTGTCCCACCCTAACACTTATATTTCTGATATATTTGTAGCATTTGGACATGCTCTCTGCTAGATCCTTGTTTTCCTAGATTAAGCAAAGAAACTTTCAGCATCTTTTCTTGCAATACAAAGTAGATTGTCCTTTCTCTAATCAGCCCATGTTAAATTCCAGGCTGTAAGAGCAAAAGGGTTCTTTTGATATGAGAATGTGTTACCTCTAGAGGGATCAGAACTGGAACTGGATGTCAAGATGTGGGCTGTGTGCTAAGGAGCTGTAATATTGAGTTGAGGTGCCAGGTATACAGTGAGAAGATTTTCATGGTCTCCACACCCCTTATTTCTCTGACTGAGTGAAGGAACTGGAGTATTGGCTGATAGTTTCCTACCCAAGAACAGTGTGGGGGGCTAATAGGAGCTAAACACAAGTAAAAAAATACACAAGGTGTCTTAAAATGTCTGGCAAAGCCATTAGATACAAGGATGCAATTTCTGGCTTCCAAGGCTGGAATGATGCAATCAGAGCACATTCTCACACTTTTGTAACAGATGCTGACTATGAAGAAGTTGACAGTTGAAGACAGCTGTGAAGATGGATTTAGTTTAGATCCAAACCTGTATGGAAATTCCTATGCTGTGGCAGCCATCCATAACAGGGAAGTAGGTTTCAAGCTGGTGAATACTTAAGAATTGAACACTTTACAATGCAAAACAGCTTAAAATGAGACAGTCAGTTGCAGAAATGTTCTCTCTCAACTAATTTTCATGCTATTATTTAGGAAAGCTTGATAGATCGGACTTCATATGCAGGAAATATCACTGCTGAATAGCTCCCTGATAATTAATAAAATTATAGCCAACTTAGCACATATTCCCAGGTACTGATTCTCTTTTTGTACTGCACAGTGAAGTTTTAATAGAAGGAGCTTCTCATTACTTGCGTGAGAGAAGAAACTACTAACTGCAGTCTACAAGAGTAAAAAATGTGACATACACATTTCAAGAAATCTGCCCTAGCCCTGAGAAATTTGTCTTACAGCCGTGCTGGTGTGTATGTCACCATGGCCTTGGGACAGCCAGCTCTCTGTCCCCTAAACTATTTCCTTTTCCTCCATCAATGCACTCCTCCATCAGCCCACATAGACACAACATTTCTTTCTGACAGAGACTACAGCACAGTGTTTACTGGGGTAGCATCACCATTATAGATACTCATGTAACTACTGGAGGGGTTTTTTGGCAGCTGTTCAGACAGAATAAAATTATATTAATTCCTCATGAAATCATTTTAAGGATTTGTATGTCTAAATACTACTCAACAAGAGTTGCATTATTAATAATTTATTATTATAGCCAGATAATTTCTGCTGAAGATTCATAATAACACCAATATTCGTTCATTAACTTTTAAAGGTAAAATTTTAGAGAAGGTGATTTGGGTATGTAGCCTTAAATATGACTTAATATAAACACTTCACATCTGTTTCTTTCACCTTCCCTGCCTCTCATTCTAAATCATCTGTCATAGCAATTCCTGTTTGAGGCTCTCCATTGGGCTTTAGCCTCGTTTCCATTTGAAAAACCTTCATTTCAATAGGTGGACTGAAAATACCTGCACTTCTAAAATTGCCACCATTCTATTCTACCTAGGAAGTCTAGTTAATGACATGTCTCTCCACTTTCATTATTTGGTTCAGAAACTATCAATAAGCATAAAAGAAATTACAAAAGGGTGCAAAAATCAGAGTAGTTTCGTAACTCCAAAGGAATATTCGTTTGGTTAAGAAAAAAAAGTTGTGGGTTTGGATTTTGTTTTTGTCTTTGTTTGATTTTTGTTTGTTTGCTTGGGGTTTTGTCGTTGTTGTTGTTTTGTTTTATTTCATCTGTGGGGTTTTTTGTTTGGCAGGCTTTTAAAATTTTTGTTTGTTTGTTTTTACCTTTGTGTTCCAGTTGCAACTATGAAGCTTTTCCTTTCTCTTTGGCTCATGGTGAATAACAGAGATCAAGATTTTAGTTAAGGGACCAGGAGACATGTCATAATTATTAAGAACAAACTATAGAAAGTTTATTGCAGAAAACCAGGTCTCGGGTCAAAATAGGTTAATAAACCTACAGCATTTAAAAGTATGAAAATCAAAAACAGAGAGGAAGAAACATTAAAATGTGAATAGAAAGAAAAAGACATTGAGGACCAGCCATAGTAATGAATTTAACAGTAAATGGTGATTTTCATTGGATTGTCTTGAAATATATTTTTAGATACTTATTAAAGTTTTGTTTGCTTGTTTGGCAGGGGAGTTGAATTTTTTTCAATAATTGTTTATTTTTTCATTGAAAAGTCATCTTCTGTTTTCAGCTTTGGGCTTGAATGTACATACTCCCTAAGGCAGTGCTGAATCTAAAAACTTCTCTAAGGACCCTTTAAAGTTTGACAAGCTAAGCATGCCAGAGGAGTACCTGCCAAGGTGAAAAAGACATATTTTGTTTGTCTTTCTGTAATTTACTTCCATAGGAAAATCTGCAAACATAAATTGTCAGGTTTAAGTGGGGATCTAAGCAAAAGTGATTCAGTTTTACCTGGTAGGATGGTAGTCACAAAAAGAGCATGTTTACTGTTAATAGGAATTGTATCAGCTCAAGCCTGTAAAATCAAGCTGACTTTATTAGAAAAATTTCTCAAAGGATTTCACACACTCAAAGATTCACAGAACAGCTGAGGTTAGAAGGGACTTCTGGAGGTCATCTAGTCTGATCCCCCCTTTCTCAGGGAGAGTTGTCTTGAAACAATTATTAAAAAATTAATATTAGAAAACATTTTTTAATTTACCCTCTGTTTATGCACATTTCCAGATTCAGTACCTATGTGCTTCTTACATGATTAGAACAAAAAAATTGAGTCACAATTAAATTTTGCAGTAACCCGAATACAATTTAGAGACCCCAAATATAATTAATTATGTATTATCTTAAGACTGTGCATCAGATTTTGTTTCTATATTGGGATTTGGGTTTTTGTTTGTTTTTTTTTTTTTCATTTTTCAGGAAAGATTTTCTGTTTTCTACTTCAATTTAGTAAATATCTAAGGCAATATTTTTTACTTTGAGATCATTTCTGTACACACATCAAGTATTATGGTGGCAGAGATATCATTATGAAATACCTCAGCTTTTACATTAAAATCTGAAAAGGTCTCAATAGCACTCCAAGGATGGTCTTGAATCATAACAGGTTCCCACTGTGAGAAGAAAAGAGGGTGCAGAACATGATCCTGTACTCTACAGTGGTGAAGAATGGGAAAGGCACAACAACATACCAGTTTGATTCAGATATATCTACATGTACCATAAACTGTTGATCCCTTATCTCCTGCTCTCTGCCAAATTCTGTGATTTAAATTTGGTCTGACTGACCATACAAAATTATGATCTAGCTATTTAAATAAACTAATTTGAAAAGCTTGTTTGTAGTTTTCCTGTGATTTTCGGAATAATGTAATTTATAAATAATTTCAGAATAAAATACAAAATGTGACCTTCATAAATGTTCCAAATGAGTTTCTGAATCTCTTCTAGATAGGAAAGTTTGTGCTATTTTTGAAAGTAAGGTTGTAAATCATTTTAAGAATTTTAATTGTAGCCATTTTTCACAGCAATATTAAAGTAAAACTGCTCTTCTTTTTCCCTCTGAATTTTCAAAAATGTCATAGTTTTTAAATATCATGGTTTTCTCACCCAGTTTTTGAACATCCTGTAATTTCCAATTACCAACAGAAAAACCATTACAAGAGCCTGATCACGGAAGCCTTCAATTTTTGTAAGTCAAAGTATGGAATTGATTTGTAGGATACTATTTATTCAGCTAACACATTCCACATAAATGGCACTGACAAAGAACAACCCTGCAGTGTTTTATATTTAGTCAAATACTGTTGCAGTTTGTTCCCATCAAAGAAGTATATTTTTCACCTTATTATTTTCCAGTACTAGATACTCTGTCCTCTTCTGTCTCTATGCATGCAACTACAGTTGAACAACATAAAATATGTAGAAGCATAATGTTATTGTTTCCCCATCTATATACACTTCTGCAAGAAAACTCATTGAAACTTATGGCTATTCAATGAATTATCACGAAACAATTGAAGACATTATTACATGGAGTTTCAAAGTTTTAAGGGTCTGGGAAACACTGGTGCACCTTCAATCTCTTGGTTTCATGTAGGGGTCTGGTAGCTTATGAGAAAAAAACACACAGTTCATTGTGTCATGCATTTGTTTCAAGATGTATGTTCTGTTCCATGTACATAACAGATTGAGGAATCTATAACTGAGCACACACATATACCTTTATATCCCTCCCTTTTATCATTTCTGTGCACCATGGTAATTCTTTTCTGTAGAGTTTATTCCCAACAAACGGTGAAGGTTCTAAAGGGTATTATAATACAGAGGCATAATATAATAATTTAACTGAAATTCTTTAAATTCATACCAGAACAAAACTGTATTATATTTTAAAACATTGTGAGTTTATTTTACAAACCAGCCATTATACATAAGATAATATAAAGTGATAAACTCCCTCCCAAAAAATCAGGAAACACTAAAACACCTTCTTGAGGAGATTGTGCCTAATGCTTTCTGGACTACATGAGTGAACTGGCAGTCTTTGAAAGCAGGTAAGAAGTGAAAGCTTAGTATGGCTGAGATAACAAGTTGGGGAGTGCATTGTTTGTCTACTGGCGCCAAGCAGTGTTCTTAAGATTAGTGGTCCTAAATCTTTCATTCATGGCATTACAAACTGACCATCATAATCCATTCATTAAAGCCATACCAAAGAAAAGGATAAGAAACTGAACAGCTATGTTTGAAAACCACAAAACCTTAAAATGACAATTTAAGTATTTAAATGTGCACAAAGTCATATTAAGCAAACCTTAGGATCTTTTGGACTAGAAAGACTTTTGCATGCTCAAATCACTTTGTAAATTACCATCTCTCTCTTTCCTTCTCCTCCCTCCTCTCATGATACTCTGACAATGACAAAAGGGATTAGCTAAGCAATCTAAAGTGAATCCACTTTAAGGGCATAGTTAAACTCAGAGGAACTACCAGTCAGTGTCAGGGCATGTCAACCATTAAGTTTGAAGCTGGTCCTTATAAATGAATTGATCCTTGGATTTTGTCTTCTGTTATGAAATAGTACTACTTAATATAAGAAAACATTCCTGTAATGTAAGGTCATATGTAGTCTGCCATATTTTTTATGTTCTCTTATCAATTTCTGAATCATTCCCCAAATATAATGATAAGGGGTCCACTTTAATACCCCAGTAAGTGGGAGCACACCAATTTTACAAATTGATTTGTGTCTAAACGTTTATCTACAGCTGCACATAGATTTTTCTAAGGAGGGTGTACACCTGGACCTACAAGGAGTGCCTGTGACTGTGCTTAGTTCCAGTGTTCTCAGTACCAATGCCTGCCTAAATAATTAAATAGACTTACATGTGGCATTAGACATTCTCCAGAGAAGAAGCAGTTTTGCCTGCCATCACTGCACTAGGAGGCTGACAGTAATGTGTTCAAAATAGGTGCCTGGGCTCTTTATAAAGATTTTCAATGACCTCCCTACATGACCTGGGATCAGATGGGTTATGCAGACAGGCCTGTATTCCTAGGTCAGATTCTGGAGAACAGTGCAATTATAACATGTGAGAATTAGTGTTCAGCTCCCAGTGATCTCCTGTCTTTGAAAATCTAGCCCAATATTTTAAAAGCAGAATACATTTTACAAGGATCCTTGCCTTAGAAACAGTGTTATAACATCTTAGTACTAACCAAATGCCTGCTATGAACAGCTTTATTTCCTGATATCAGGTAGCCAGGGGAATATGAAGCTATAATTCTCTAAGGAGAATATTTTAACTTTTCTCCACATCAGGAAGTAGGGCAATCCCTGCAAAAGTTACTGATAAAAGAGTTCTTGTGCTGGGAGTTATTAGAGTAACTGAATGAAGTACAGTCTCCTGGCAGCATAGTTTCATAATCTTTCCTATTTCTCTGTGCCATATACTTTAGAGGTCAGATTTCTAACTCCTTTAGATGTCCACCTACTTAATTTTGTTTCCATTTACCCATGACACCTCTAAATGCTCCACAATGAGAAAGAAACAGCCAAAATTAAATGCTTAGATTTAGGATTATATTGTAGTTTACTAAAAATTTGTGCAACTCAATAAACATATTTTCTTTGTAGATCACAACTATATGAATTTGGATGATTTTTTTTACCAAATTTTATTTATTTTTGCCTAAGGTTGCACATAAAGTTCTCTGAAAGTGGGCATTTCCTTCATTTTGAAATTGAAGTAAAAATAATAATGATTAAATATTCTGTTACTTTGAAAGTAAAAAAATTAAATTATTTTCATTTTAGGTAATTTAATTTGAAATTTTAATTTGAAATCACATTGTTTCCAGTAATTAACTTTTGAAAATAATTTTAAATGAGTGCTTTAATTGAATAGAACAAAATATTTTCCAGATGCTTGGGTAATTTTTTGAGATTTGGATTTCCTGGTAGAGGTTGATTAATAAAGATAGTCCCACTGTCCATAGATAGTTAATAAATAACATTTTAAATTCAAACTATGAGACAGAGATCATAAAAAAGTAAATTTTTTCTGCAGCAATGTTTTTAAATCCACTTGGAAAAGACTGCATTTCCCAAATCATCTCAGCACTAGATCCTGCTATAATTGTGCTCATTCAACTGGGGGGATATTTTTCAGTTTTAGTCTTTCTAACTGAATGTTGTCTTCAAAGATTTCAGACTAATGACCTGACCAGCTTTAGTGATTTCTAAACATGATAGTAACTTGAAGTTATTATGCAGTTATCCTGTTACTTAGAGTAGATAGGCATTTGAGACCCAGGAGAAGATTAGCGTAAGAAAGAGTAGACATATATTTACAAGCCTGTGTCTTTTCCTGTGATTCATCCTATCTTTGTGGATATACAAGCAGTGTAGCCAGATCCTGGGACAAGATGGATGGACAGATATCGTGTATGTATGGATGATAGCTGCATGATAAATTGAGGAACCATCCCATTTATTTATATCCACCTTTGACCATCTCATGTGCCCTTTGCTTACCAATTTATCTTCACCATGATGACTTATAAAATCCCAACTTCTTGAAACATTTCAGTCTGTTATATCCTGCCTCCTTTGTTTCCCCCCACATTCATCCAGCAAAATGAGAGAAGATTGTCACAGTGTGAAAAAGTTGTTCATTAATACAGAAGTGACTGAAAAGTAAGTAACTTTTCCTCTTTCCACAAATATGAAAATTGAGTTCTGTCAACCTATATTTATTTAATTTGGAGATCTTTTCAATGATTATAAAAAATTGAAGTTGATAAATTTACCATAATTTAATTAGTTTTAAGTATTATTAATTCTAGAGCTGGGCATTTTTATTTCCTCTGTTATCAGAGGAGAGAGGAAGGACAACCTATGGATAAATTAATATTATGTGGTTTAGACTGCTATTCTGAAACAAGAAAAACAAGAAAGAAAATCAGAAAGAAAATACTTGCATACACACAGTTCATGAGCTTTGTAATTTTCTTTCTAACTTGTTCCTTTGGCGCAAAATTTTCAATAAAAAGAATCAGTCATATAGTTCTCCAATGTTACTGAGACCAATTTTCTGACCCTTGCAAGTCATGGAATTCTTTGATTCTGACAGCAGTATTTGGAATATGAAATTAACCCCATATTTTATAGGGGATCTATTTAAGATGATATTCAACTAAAAAACACAAAAGTTTGGCAACTTATTAGTGAAGACAGTAGGCAGCAAGATGCTCCAACAGAGGTTCCTTCTAACAGTACAAAACTTTTTTCAAGAAAGAATGAAAAGTTTCAGGCCTGTGAGTTTCCAGGATCACTCAGTGGTGGCCACTAATGCAAAAAATTCAATGGCTGTTGCAAGCTCAAACTTTGTTTCGTGTTTTGTGTCTCAGTTGCTGCTTGAGCTATTATTCAATGATGCCAGCAATGAAATAAAACTGCCTTGAATGGTAAATAGAGAACTCAACACTGAGATGTTTTCTTGCTCTTGAGTGCATCTTCAAATATTTGCACTATGCTTTCTAAGGAAAATTATGCCAAATTGTTTGCGGATTTCTGATAAAATACAAAGGAAAAAGACTTCAAATGGATTTGTAGAGTGTGAGACTTTTGAATATCGCTCATTAATATTTCAATCTATGTCTCTAAGTCATGAAACACATCTAGGTATTTACCAAGCATTTCATCAGTAATATTGGCGTACTTATGGCTTTTCAATTGGACACCCTTAGTCCAAATTTGAGTGAACATTTTTGTACTTCTTTGTTTATGTTAAATATTTTTGAAAGTGATATTGGCTAAAAAGAAAAAAACCTATATCTTCATATTAGAATAGTCTTTTAACAAAAAGATATGTACTGATCAAAATACACAAATTTAAATTCAGAGGACTGTCCACTCTCACCAGTTTAACTATGAAGGTATAATGTATAAGCAAGTTCCACTTTACACACTCCCTGAGAAGCTAGTTTTCTTCAAACACTTCTTCAGCATGGTCTAACAGTACTCCTGTTGGGAAAACATCTATGCTAATTTAGATGTTAATTTTAAACAAAAATTAAAATCCCCAGTTGACTATCACGGTTTTGTTCATAACAAAGTAGGAAATTAGTTAAACAGAGTGAGTTGGTCTATTGATACACCGGAAAATAAATGTATTAAAACTTCATTTGAAAGAGTTCAGATGAAAAACACATAAGTCAAGAAAAGAACATGCATGGGCATGTGCTTCCATCAGGGATTTCAAAGTGTTAATTTTGATATATAAGGTCCTTTCCAACCTGAATCATTCTGTGATTCTATAATGACATAAGCCTGTCAAAGACAAACATACCCAATATGTAAAGCACCATTCAAAATGCTGGCTGGCTGCTGAATGTCAATGAACATGCTGCAATTGCATCTCCCCTTTGGAGGAGCTTATTCCATGTCTATAAATAAATGCTGGTGGTGAAAATGTATTTATGTTTTCCTGATAACAAATTACAAATGATCTAGAGACTGATCACAGTCCTGGGAGGGAAGAGGCATCCCTCCAATCTGGGCCAGTGGCCACCTTGGCCCATACACTAGGTTTGAACTAGAACCTTCAGAACAGAACCTTCAGGATGGTATGTTGTCGCTTGAACTAAATGCATTGCATCTACATCAGAATTAGATTTTCTTTTCTCTGTGAATTGGGTAAAATGCAGTCTGTCATATGAAAGTCAACAAGATACAGTATGATATAACTCTATCTTAATGGTAAAACTAAAAGACATTAGTCCTTAAAAGAATATTTTAAAAATTATTTTTTAAAGTAATCTTTGGCATTTTAACAAACTACTGGAACATAGAAAGATCAAGCAATAATGCAAATACTTGTTATGATCTGTGCAGCAGTCATTATGCTAGAATGTCTAGGAGATCTTACTTTATTAGGTCAGGGAAATCAGTATTTTGGGATTACTGTACCTCTCATTCATTAAGAGTATGTCATGAGTTCTTCACCATCCCCATGGGCAAGATCTGCAGACAGACAAAAGCTGCTTCCTTCTTAAGTTCCAACTTTTTCTGACATCACTGATAAAAACATCTTTGAATAAAGTCTAAAATATAGGGCAGATGCTTTTTAGTCCTTCTTCACTCCACTGAGAAGCCAGAGCCAGAGCTACGGGTCCATCAGTATGTGCAAGTGGGAAAAATAGAGCACTTGCAAGAGCAATTAAGTGCATGTACAATTATAAATGTGTCTAAAACATAAGACTAGTTTTGCTTTTTTATACTCCCCTGACATTTTAGAGTAAAAGTGCCTCACTCAGTTTGTAACATAACTATTTTTAAACATAATAGTGCAACTTCAGATACACAGAAAAACTGTTTCTTTCCACTGGCAAGAGATAGAAAGATGAAGCTAACACTCAAACTTTTGTTTCAAGTATTTGTCTTAAAGCCTGTTATTTAGGAGAGAAAAATGTTTGAATTCAAATTCTTAGCAGAAAATCCAAACAAATAATGGTCCAAGCTCTTGCCACTGTCAATAACCTTTCCAGGGGTGCCTGAAAGAGCTATAAGAAAAAACCAAAATTTATCTCCCCAGCTGGTAAACCTGGAGTTTCTACTTTTCAACTGAGGTTGAGCCAGTGCTGCCAGACAAAGGTGGAGGTGTGTCAGAGAGCTCCTGAGGCAGCTGGGCCTTTGGCTTGAGGAAGGAAGGATGATTTGGGGCTGTCCTTTCCCTCCTGCCCTGACTCTTCCTATATATGAGTCTGTTCCAGAGCACAGGAAAAATGATAGTCCAAGGCATGGCTTTTCCACTGCCACAGAGCCTAAACAAACATCTGTTCACTTGTGCCAACAGCACAAAAATGCTGGGCCACATCCCCATCTAGATTACACACAAAAAAAATCTATATATTAGTGTAAAGATCCTGCATATAACCCAGAACTTTATCTACCATCCCCATAATTATACTATTCCAAATATCTTTAAAAATAAAATTCAGATAGCTGATTGTTTCCTGATTTGCTGATTTGTTGCAATAATTCAGATAAAATGTTAATTTCTTCAGAAGCTTTACTTGCAACAGACATTTCAAAGCAAAAATTCCATATCACATAGAAATTTTTAGATTATGTGATTGATCAGCTGTATGCTTGATAGGATAAACTGTTTCCATTAATGCAAATTCATCATTAAAGCCCAATTTTTTCTGTACTTATCTGTTTGTTTTTCCTCCATTTGAAACAATAAAAATGTAACCCAAGACAAAAATCAGTTTTTTGGAAATAGCACAGACCTCCCAAGACATGTATTTTATTCAGAGTGAGTTTTACCGGGGGAAACTATAATGGTTACAGAAGGTCCAGGAATATCAGGGTTGCTTTCTGTATGAATATAATTGTGCAAATAAATTAAAATATTTCTATTTTACAAATATTTTTCTACTAATTACCAAAAAAACCATGATAACAGCATTAATATAATCAATACACACAGGAAAAATAAATTTATTAGTGTATTTCCCATAGAAAAAATGTTGATTTAGTTTTCACTAAAGAATGTAGTTTTGTCTTTCAAAAACACTTCTCTTATTCAAAGAAATGATGTCATATGCTTGAGAAATAGACATGAAATCAAAACTGACTGAAAATTTATTTTCTCACATGGGGAGGAACTGTTCTGCTTAGTTTAGTGAAAGGGTGAACAGAAGAAGGAAGGCAAAGACATCTGGTATATTTTTTCCACACTGTACATGTAAATTAAAAATGGGAGCATTAATTTGCAAATGGTTGTAAGACATACTGCTGTACAGTTTTAAAATGTGTCTGGAAATTAAGCAATCTGTAAGAGTAAAAATAATTAATTATTTATTTAAGTATAAAAGCAGACCTCAGTGCTATGTCTGTAGCATTGTTTCCACAGTTTCCTAACAGTATTCATTATTTCCAATAATAAAGGACATCTATTTCACTCATGGCCTTTCCCTCCAGCTGCAAATCAGACTCTAGCCAAATTTAGCTGTATGTATGAGCAAATAAATGAATAAAACATTTCAGGTTTGGGGCTGTTAGACTTTCTGCAACCTTTACACTTCTGGAAAGATAACTGCAACTAACCTTTATAAACAAGAGACTTCCTTCTCACAGTTCATGCTCTGATATTGTTTTATGTTAGCCTTTTCCAGCTGCCTCTCTGTAGTGAGTAGCTGCTATTAACACTTGCTGGAAGTATTCTGGGAGGCTGCCAATACCTTCATGCATTTCAAGAGCGGGTTTGCTGAGTGGTGATCACAACTTCTCTGAAATAAGCTTTCCTGTTGCCTGAGCAGTAGAAATGCTACCCTTCTAAATACTGGGCAATGTGATTAATTATTATCTTGCCTTTTCTTATATTCAGGAGTGGATAATGTTGGATCTTCACTTAAATTAAAAAAAAAATATATATTTGCAAATATATTTCCCTACCAGGCTGAGCTTGGGATCTAATTTAAAATGCCCATCTTTAGGATTCTCTTAGGACACACAAGCTGTCTTCCAGGGTAATTATTTGAGAGCTGTCCCATTCATTTATGCCAGAGGCAATTGGTGACACTCATCAGCTCAGGATGGCAGGCTGGGGCAGGTGGCAGCACTCCTGACACAACAGCTGAGCATTAGCTGACTTGGGATCTGTGCAAAATGGCCAAGGTTAAGGGATGGCACAACTAGATTAAGGGACAGGCATTCTGCTGAGCTCCCCAGTTCCTTGAATCATTTGATCCCGCCATAATCTCTGCCTGCAAAAAAGCTGAGCGACAGTTGCAAAGCCACGCTGGTAAAAAGTACTCAGAAGATGTGAAGATACAGCAGCCAGTGCTGGAGTGTGCAGGCAGCCCAACGCATGCAAAAGGATGGTTTAGGCATTTCTTTCCACAGAAGAGTACACCTGGCTCCTGCTGGTCCTCAAGAGAGCTGAAATGGGATATACCAGCATCATCCTGCAAGCAAGGTTTGTGATGGACGTGCACTATGGGCCCTTCTGCACCCCTGGAAGGAGCCCACAGCCGCAGAAGGCCCAGCTTGTGTCTGGGATGGAAGACTAGGCTGCTGCTCCACGGGAAGAGCTGAAGAAAACAGATCTATCAGAGTGTTGCTCAGAACAAGTGGAGACCATTTTTGGGTTCTAAGAATGTATCATGTTACAAGCTGGTAACTAAGCACCACACATCAACTTAGTGACTTGCTCACCAGTAGGGTGGAAGAGAGAAAAAAAAACCAAAAAACCTCATGTGTTGGGATACAGATGGTTAAATAGGGAAAGCAAAAATCACACATGGAAACAAAGCAAAGCAAAGCAAAGCAAAGGAAGGAATTAATTCACCACTTACCATCAGCACACAGATATTCAGCTATCTCCAAGAACCCAGGTCCCCAATATGCAATAGGGACAATAAATGTCATTACTCCAAATATTCTCCTTCCTTTCCTGCTTCTTGCTCCAGATTTTTATACTGACTGTGATGCCATATGAGATGAAATATCCCTGATATTTGTGAGGGTCAGTTGTCCTGGCTGTGTCCTGCCCCAACTTCCCAGAAGTCCCAGCCTTCTTGCTTCTGGTGTGGGGTGAAGAGAATAAAGGGCCTTGACAATATGTGAGCACTGTTCAGCACTAACTAAAACATCCCTGTGTGATCAACACCATTTCCAGCATAATTCCAAAACACAGCCCCATACCAGCTGCTGTGAAGAGAATTAACTTTACCCCAGCCAAGCCATCCCACATGTCCAAAGCAGAGAAGAGCTCTGACAGGCTTTCCAAAGCAAGAGGCAGTGCCTTCTAACTGTCCTTTCCTTCTTGGTCATAGAACTTCTTCAGTATAAAATGACCAAAGATGAACACACACTCCAAGTAACACAGCTTTACTGAAACTATAAACAATCCATTTTAAAGAAATTAATAGCCAGCTCCACAATATTCTGCCACTGTTTTAGCATTTGTGACTGCAAATAGCTTTTTGGGAGATTGGGTTTTGTTTTTTAATTAAAGCCATGAGTAGAATATTGTAGAAAACACACATTTCCCAGGCATTTCAAAAGCAACTTCATAGAATCACACAAAAGAGTTTCCTTTGTGAACTTTGGCACATGTCCTCACTTTTTGGTTTCACTGCTGGGAGAGAAATTCCCAAAGAGCCTTAACTTGTGGCAAGAGTAATGCAGAAAAAAATCATTAACAACAGACTTTCAAATCAGGACATTAAAGATTAGCTACTGTGTTTGGTTGCATGGTTAAAGCCAGGTAGGCTGAAGACTGCTCACAAAAGTGAACTAGCTCTCTACCCACATATTCCACCAGGCTTCCATGAAGAGGGCAGCTGTCCATGAACACCAGAGTGCAGAGATGGAGGCAGCACATTCTGCCGACTGATCTGGAACAGTTTCCAAAGGTCTCTGCCTCCAACACCAACTGAGCATCAGCTGTGCCACGAGTGACCAGAGCTCTGTTCTTCCAAGCCTGAGCATAAAGCCTTGGTAGCAAAGGTGACTGCAAGGCCAGCTATTTGGTGTCACATGGCTTTCCAAAAGTGTTCAAAGTAGGGCCTGAGGTTTGGCCTTGAGAAACATTGGTGAGGAATTGAGGAAAGTGTTGGGACAATATGTTCCAAGTAGCTGTCAGCTATGCGAAGTAGTTAAGTCATCCCTTACATTTCTAAACACTGTGTGACTGGGAAGTAAGAAACATGCTTTTAACTTTTAAAAGCTTTTCCCTCTTCTGTATTTCAGACACATAAGCATCTTCTAGTGGAGTTCAGACATGTTTCTGCAAAAAGTTATCAATGACCATAAAAATGGCTCACGTTTCTTAGTCTCTCAAAGACTTCTAAAGAATGATCATTAGAAAATCTGCAGCAAAATTCCTAGCTTCCTACCAGTATATTAAATGTTCTGTTTGAATATTTTTACATGGATATATTGATTTCATTTTTTGGGAAGCACAAAAAAACATGTTCAGCTATCAAACAGCTCTGGTAACTGACACAGCTTTCACTTTCTGCAGTTTTACTTTGTAGTTTGACAGCTACTTCAGCTCACCAGCACAGGGATGCTTGGCCTTCTCCTATCTTCACAGGGCTTCAGTGACCTGACAATCATGCATCTCTTCCAAGGAATGCATTTACATTCAACATCAATAGTATATAATATAGACATCAAGACAAATTTCCCATGTGTGTTTTAAATAATATTTAAAGGAGTTATTTATGATTATCTTGTATATATCTGAAAGGTTCCAGAGACTTTCAGAAAAGAGAATGGTGTGGGTTGGGAGTTAATAAGCAAAAGATTTATCATTTATGCTTTTGTAAGTGGCTTAGAAATATACAACCAATATTTTAAATCTTTTCTAGAACTATTAAAGAAAAAATAAATAATCTGACACAGAAATTAAATTCAGAAAAGAACTATAATAATTTAAATGGAGACAAAAACCAATTTTTTCAGTATTCTCAGGAGTGTGACCTAAAAAGGACAATTTTTTCCTGATTTTTTAATTCTGTTTTGCAGATCTTTCAGGATAATAAGTTTGGATGATTAGCATGGACACTTTAATGGGCAGTTGCACATGTGACTAATGGGGAGGAAGGAAGAAAGCTGGCTATCTAAATACATTTACTCACATGTTAATTTTAGTGCAACTGTATCTAAATCTAAAATCCTGATGGTAAGTCAATGCGAAAATGTTATAAGTCCAACAGCAAAACCACACAAACACACCCCAACCCCAAAATAAATCCCAAAATCCCACCCACTAAATAAGAGAAAGGCAAAGTTGCTATAAATCTGACACATGGAATAGCATTCTGTAATATTTGGTGGCACCTACTACATGAGGTCAGTGAAAGTCTCCTGCTCACTACTATTTTTTTAAAGGCAACATACAGCCTCATTGATTTAATGTACTTATGGCTTCAGGAAGACTGTCTTAAAAGTTGCTCCCTTTTCAGATGCATATCATTCCTATCAAAAGTGTCCATAGTACTGAGAAGATTACTGTAAATTACCGTGTACATTCTTACTTTTCCAGATTTTGAATGCTATTTCTGAGGGAACTACACAATGTAAGCATTGATTAACAATGTCTTTTTACCTACCACAGAGGCTAAGCATGGATAAGACTACTTGAAAAGAGGAGTAAAGAACACTAGAACAAGCTGAGACCTCATGCAGAAACCTAAATTTTAAGCATCAAACTTTTGTCCAGATCTTCAGAAAATGAGGTTAAAACTTTCTGCTAACATATGGTGTAGTAAATTTTAATAAAGCAAATGTATAAGCAATTGAACTTACCATGTAAAATCAAGAAACAATTTTTTGAACTTTCATCACAATTTTTTTGCTCAGTAGGAAATAAGTAGCTTTATTCTTGTTGGGTGAGATAGGTGAAATACTGGAATTGTATGTAGGAAGGGGATATAATATTCCAAAAGGTCATATTCTGTTCAGGTTTTGGTTGTCACTACTTACAGTCAAAGATCATTAAGGCTTCTTCTTGTGAGGGATAGTTTTAAAATCCTTAGTTTGCATGACAGCTCCAAGAAGCTGAATGGAGAGGTTTCAACTTTTTAAAAAGGAATGAAAACTGCTGTAAAACTTTTGTTCCAGGCCCTAGAAAGTAAGTGGGCTGTCCAGCTAATGCTAAGCAAAGATTTATCCTAGACAGGTACTTAGAAAAGTCACATCTTTAATATTTTCCTGTTGGTTGGTTTACATGGCATCCTCCATAGCATGGCAGCTCCCACGAAACCTAGAGATATTTTGCTTTCCTCAAACTTCAAACAGTGAGTATTGATTACAGCCATACCGGAATTTAGTGCTCAAAACATGACACTGCGATGTTTACTTCTGCAGATTTTAATCTCTTTTTTTTGCTCTGGCCCAAGACAGTATCCTTGAAAGTCACCCAGGTGGTTCCAGCAATTTTTATTCTTCATTTTTTATCATTAGATAGCTTGAAATTCTTATGTTCTCTCCACTTCTTCCAATTTTAGATACAGGATATTCTCAAGTTACGTAAAACATTAAAAAGAAGAGACACAACCTTTACACATCACGTGGGTTAAATATATAAAATATAAAATGCATTATTCATATTCAATGTAAAAAGCAGAAAAGAGTTTCTACCTTGCAATTCTGGCATCAAAGAGAAATCTTATTTACAATTACAAATGATCTCTAAAGGTCCAATTTTATAAAATCGTAAAATGGTGACTACTTAGGCAAAATTTTTAATGTAGCCTGATCCAATTTGAAACTTCTATGATGACTGGGCCACTGTTCTTCTAAAGTCTTGTTTGTTTTCGGTTGCTAGAGTAAAATATATGTGTCAATAAATAGCCAGATGGATATCACTGATGAACCGATAATATCAGACCCCATAGCATTTGACCTTCTCTAAAGGTGTCATGTAGCTATTAAACAGCCTGAGGGAAAGAACAAAATCACTAGTCTGCTGCAAGGTGCAACTCTGAGTGTGGATTCAACATTGTTTATCACCATTTCTGACTTTCTGGCTTTCAGATATAGTCTGAACAACTGCAGATCACTGCTAGAAATGCAAGCATTCCTTAAACTTAATCCTTAACAACATAAAATAAGTTCATTTTTTTATGGCCAAAGGCATCCAAATTAAATATTAATTGATTGAGAGGCTTTGCTTCATTATTTGTTGAAGTCATGTAAGATATCATGTGAGGGAAAGATTATTAGCTGAAAATACCAGAGTTGCATGACTAAAAAGATGTTTAATGAGTAGCCAAATGAGTTATCAGGGCTCTCATTCAAAGTAATAAGGACTGAAGAACTTTGCAGATTTGTACCATACAGTAACTTTTAATTGCTGCAGCTGATTCTCAATACTACAAAACACTCAATTGGAGCCTTGTTTTATGTAATAACGTTTTATTTTTTCCTTCTCTTTGTATTATTATTTGGAACCATTGGGAATGGTTTTATTGTTTCAGGTGTATTAAAATGCTTCCCATGTTAAATGCTCCTGTTTAATTTGTGTATATTACACATTTATTGCAACAATAAATATAAACTTCCTCAGTAATATGCTGTGTTGCAGTAGACAATGTCACTCACAGCCCTATCAGTAATTTCTTGCATTTGATACTAAATGCTTAATAAGATACAGCTTGTAATCACTGTTTAAGGAATTACGAGGACAAGAGACACCAGTTTTGGTTAACCAATGTTGGGTTGCAATGAGTTAACTGGGATCAGTGTTTCTGGGGCTGTTCATATCCCCAGACTTTTCACAGCCCTGGCAGAGGCTGACTCTGTAATAAGTCTCACATTACACGTGGATTAGATTTGTAGAAATCCTGTAACTCAATAGGTACCTGCCTATTCTCTCCTGGCGTCAGGCTGCCTGCACTACTTTGCTCTGTAGACATACCTGGCATTCCACCCGTGCCTCCTCGCTGCCTAAGTGGGCTGGAGCCTGCCTACCAAAACATTGGGGTATTGTTGGGAAGGGGAGACCCCCTTGACAGACGAGCGAAGTGTGAAGTTAGTCTTGCAATGCCTTATTACCTTCCTATGAAGTGTACAAGCAGGTCTTTTAACCTTCCTTTATGCTGCAGCAATGTGGGAAATGAGATCTGCAGAAGCGTTTGGGAGCAGCAAGGGGGTGGAGATGTGCTGTAGACAAGGACAAAGCCAGCCCTAAAACCTTCCGCCTTCCCCCCAGCCACCACCACAATGTTTGTTTACACTGACTGAGGAAAAAAACAAAAACATATTTGTCAGCACATCAAGGATGTTAAATGGCTTGATTTCTGGGAATTGTGCCAGGTATTATAAACCATTTTATTTTAACACCCGTTCTTCATTTCACTCCATACCATTTGCTTAGCAAATAGTGAGAATTAGGATTTTCAAATTTTTTGAATAAGATTAGAAAGTCCATTTCCAGTGTTTGGGACTTTTAAACTGAAACAGCTATCTCTAATGAAAACTAAGTCATGTGGCGTTTAAATAACAAAAGGAAAATTCTCAGTTGGTCACTAAGAGTTTATGGTTTGTATCCCGCAAGTCTTTAAATCAATTACAGTGGAGCTCACAATAAAGCTTACAGAAGTATTATCAGACCAGAAGATCGGCCAACCTACTAAGTTTTCATTGGGTTTTTTACATATTTAATGGTGAGGCTTTTTTTTTCTTTTTTCCTTTTTTTTTTTTTTTTTTTGGTACGTGTGAAATTTGAGATCCATAACAACTCTTTCCTCTTCTTTCAGCAGTTCATCATCTCATCCTGGAAGATAATGAAAAGACTCCTAGTGATTTCATGCAGATGTGTATGTGATTCTAACCAAGTAATAGCATTTAACTTTAAATGTTAATAAAGTCTATGGCTTACATTAACATTAAAGTGTCCTATTTTTTTTTTTAAAGAAGAAGGAAACTTTTTGTAATGGATCATCATCACAGAGTATATGGTAGCAATTTATGCACAGAAATATCTGCTTCAACTTTTGGAAAGTGTTTATGTCTTGACGTTAGTGGCTAAAACTTTTTTCTGAGTTTAGTGAGATTTTACCTCAGTCATCAGAGAAAACGGTGGAAATATTTTTGGGGACATTGTTTTGTTTCCTAACGACCTGCCAAGTATCTTAGTTAAGCATTCAAGAAGACTGCAGGCATGTCCTTTCCAAATGCTGCAGTGGAGGTATATTCCTGCCATCCAAGCAGTCCCTCCTGTCTTTCCAAGTGTCAGTGAACTGCAATGATTCTGCCTGAGTGATGTGCTCAAACAGCCTCCGTGGGAGGCAATGGCTCTGCAGGAAAAGGGTTTGCAAGGAAGAGTTGCTAGCATCAGAGTATTCAAGTGTGTTGCCTGTGCAGGTTTTTATATCTGTCCTCTCAGTGCATTTCATTCCCCCATATTTTTTAAAAAGGAAACCCTTTTGGCTTCACAGTAGTATTTTTAATTTTGCATTTTTATACTTTATATTATTTTATGTTATTATTTAAAATATTTCTAAGCCTTGTACTGTGTGGATGAGTTATTATCTTAGTAGGGATAGGTTCAGAGTGAGTTTTACCCATGAGATTTTGAAACACATTTTTAAAAATAATACCTTTACAGTATACAGGAATTATTTGCAATACAAATGAATATTTTTCTCTTAAAATAATTATATCTCTTACTGCTCACTACTCACCAGCAAATCAAACTATAGTGTAAAGGCAACAAAGTTCAAAAGAAAATAATAAAATTCAGTACCTTTTGTTTCTCTTTTAATTGAGAACACTACCCCAGAAAGAGAGCCCCTCCTCCCCAATTTCAAAATATTTCTGTTTTCATGTTCCTTTTATTGCAGCATATAACTTCCTTCTACTATAACCCATTTAAGACTAATTGAAGTTGTTGGGTAGCAGCACAATTAAAAAAGCCTGATTCCCACTGTTTGCCCAGCAAACCCATCCAGTTCTGTCCTTACACCACAGCAGCTCCTTCCTCCTCCCCAGCCCCTCTCGCCTTCACCCACAGGCAGCAGTGCTCCAGCTGCTTCCCAAGCCTTGTGCTGGCTTCATTAGCCAGCCAGCACTGCTGTGACGTTTGGCAAACAGCCTGCTGCCAAGCACAGGCTGCCCTTCAATAGCAGCACTGATTTGGATCTTTCCTCTGTTTACATCGATTTTCATGAAATTTACAGACACATATTTTTCTACTACTCTCACCTTTTGGATTTGCTTGAATATAGCCACTAGCAAATAAAAAAGGTATTATAAAAGGGCAACCAGGAGGCAAACAACACAGTTGTATAAACCAGATTTCCGAATTCAAATTTTAAACCACATAGGCAGTTATGAAGGTCAGGCAGTGGTCTCAGTCTGAGCAGTTAACATGAGGGTGTCCAAAATTCGACCAGCTTCCAGGAGTTTTTCTTTCTTGTTAGTTCAGTGGCACAATTTTCATGCCAGTTTCCTGCCAAGCAAATTGCAGAGGACTTGCACAAGTGAAAGAGCTTGAGCCTAAGCCTCTGGTGACAAGCTTGCTGCAGCTCCAATCAGGGCTTTACAGCTTCCCAAAAAAAATAACAATGCTGCCAATTGTAACAAATGTGAAGTGTCTCTTTGACATGAAACCACTGCCTATTAAAATGAGCCAAAAAAATATGACAGTTTCACAGAAGACTGCTTTTTATCAGCTGAACACTTCTCAGCACATCACTTGGGTCAAATTCAAATGTAAAATCACGGTACCTGAAGGAAACAAACTGTCAAGAGTCTTGTATAATACTCACTGAGTCCTCTTCTTTTAAACAAGTCTAGTACTTATGTAGTTTTCTTGACAGTAAAACGTAAAGAATCTCAACAATGGCAGGGAATGCAGGATGAAAAGTCCCTTTTTCCATTGCAATATTTCTGCTGAAAAAGCTTTGTTATGGTTTATGAATTCCTTTAAATAAAAAAGTCTATGAGTAGTATTTTGAATGAAATATTTTTTCAAGGTTGAATGCTAGCTCTAGCCCCACTCAAATATGAGAAATTACTTCCCAGTGGTTTGCCAAATTATTTGTTAACTGTTTCAGCAGCAGGATGCTATGATTCCTTATACTAGGCTTGTAGCTTTGATAAACACTCTCATTCCTCTAATTTCTGAAATCTACATTATCGGAAGCAGTTTTCTGTTAATGAATTCAGTTCAAAAGCCAACAATCCAACTAAATTAGTACAGCTGAATATTTTTCTCAAGCCTATAGATACAATTTCCATATATCTAGTGTTTATTAAATGTTTGGATAAAAATAGTTAAATATATACACAAAATTAATTTTTGTCTAGATAACACTGTTGGGAGACTGTTATTGGAACAAAGTAGGTAAATTAAAGTGACTTCAGGTTCTGGATTTCCCCAGAAATCACACAAGAGAATCTAACTCCAGCCATGAATGCTCTAAATTCTGCATGTTTATTGGATCCTTGTGCATAGATTGAATTAAACTGCATCAGGTTAGTAGCAATCATCTGAAAGAATCTTGTTTAAAAATGCTACAGGTGACTTAATTTCTACAGAAACCTATTTTTGCCTTCTTTTTTCTGATTTTCTGATTTGGTACCTTTACATTACTGACAATCTGTATGAGCATCTTGGGGCCAAGTCTAATGGGACTGAAATTACAGTGCATTACCTACACATCAGAAATCTCCACCCGAGTCTCATCCTACATCTTCTTCACACTTTTAAAGCCCAACTTTGTGGCACAAGGTTTCCAGTTTGACTTTTCTGGGGAAATCGAGGGCCACATTTTGGCAGCCTGGGTAGTCTTGCTTCTTTGAGACAGGAAGCAATAGGGGAAATTAGAGCTGATCACCACTCCTCCATTTTGAGTGCTGTTTCTCAGAACTGTTATCAGGGAACTGAAGGATGGGTGAAGGAGGGAAAATCCACCCCCCACCCCTTCCACACCCCCCCCCTCCCCACCTTCTTCCACCTCTGTTTCCTGGATTCTAGAATCCTTTCAATGAAGAGAGTCTGACTCAAAATAAGTAATTCTTTAGCTTGTATTTCAACATAGCTTTAGTTTTCACTCTTTCACACCAAATGCAACAGAGATTGTCAGATTCAATGTTCAGACAAAATGCAAGTGGTAGCCCAGCAATTTTTTTAAAAATCATTATCTATTAATTGCAGTTTACATGAGATTAAAAAAACATTCCCACCCCTTTATTGTGAGACTGAGCACAACCTTCCCTCCTTTTTGAAATTAAATGCAAGAGAACCAGGGAAGAAGGAGCCAGTGAATCAGGAAAAGAATAATACTGTTTATGTTAACAATAACTGAGAGGGTTACCAGAAATTTGCAGAGAAAGTCTTTCAGACAACTGTGATCAGTAGAAACTCCCTTGAAAGGTCTGCAATATTACCATCATGATTAATCAGGCTAAATTGACATGCTAAATTCAAGAGCAAAACACAACTCTACTGAGTCTGGAGCAATCACTTTATCACAGTTCTTATTTAATTTCATTTTTGTGGGAGGAAAGAAAGTGTTCAGTTTGTCTAAAGGCTTGAGTTAGTCCATTAAGATGGATGGAGTAGCACTTAGGAAAGAGATGAGTGTTGTTAACCACCTTCTGCACTGAGACTATCTTTATTTTTAATGGGGAAGAACAGGGCCAGACCCTGAGGTGCAAATATGTGGCATCTTGATTGTTTTTTTTCTTTAACTTTACTCCAGATGTCTTTCAGATTAAGGAATATATGGGACATGTGAATGACCAAGACGTAGGATTCATATTAAAACCATGGCAAAAGCAGCTCAGTAGTGTAGGTAAATTTATTGATATCTTTCTTTATTCTCTCATACAGACAGTTCTGCAATTACTTATTATAAATCTTGTTGGTTTTTTTTTTCTCCATGGAGAATCATTACCTCTGGAGAAATCTTAGGGACTCTGTACAGCAGTGCCATCTTTGCTATCAAGTCAGCACTTTCCATTTCCACATCTCTTCAGACAGAATGTGCAGTTTCCTGTGGTTTCTATTTTCTGAAATGGACATGGCATAACACTCTATTACTGATGAATATTTTATTCATAAAATGGAGCTAAAAATGTATTTGTGCCACTCTAGGGCCAAAGAAGTATCTCCATTTGTGATTTTATTGTATTGCTGTAACATCTGGAAGACCTAAGCAGGATTAAAACTTCACTGTTGGCAAAGAACACTGAGGTTGTCAGAGTTATTTTCTTCCCCAGGAGCATTAAAAAGATAACCAGGGGAGCAGAAATGCATAAAGAATCTTTGTGGCATTACTGGAAAAAAACTTTAAATATGTATAAATAGATAGACAGACATGTGTTCACAGTTCCATTTGGATTTTCAGCAATGATTTAGAAAAGAATGGGGATAACATGAGCAAAGCAGGAAAAGCAAGGAGAAAGAAAACATAAAAGGGATCACGTTTTAACTCGTTCAAAATTTTATTAGTTTATTACATTATAAACTATTTGCCCTAGACATACTTTACATAATCTCTTACTTAATGTTTTGTGACAGCTTTAATAAAACAAAATTAGATATGCTGCTGCCATAGTCCTGACAGCTACCTGGTTTCCATGCATTAACACCATTGGCTTCTTGCCCAATACAAATAAACTTGAAAGGCTAGAGAGTACATCCAGTGAAATCAAATAGGCTAAAAGTAAAAGGTAGAGCTCAGCATTGTGGAATAAAATATCATTGCAGGGGAAACCTTTTGATGATATCATTGACTGAAATACTAGGAATATATATATATATATATATATATATATATATATATATGTGATATGTGTGTGTGTGTGTGTGTGTGTGTATGTGTATATATATCTAAAAAATCCCCTTGAAACAAAAGCCATTTAAAGTCCACCCTCAGAGAGGGGACTGTCATGAAAATGACAGTAGATGACAATTAGAACTCACAAAAACATTTTTTATTTTATTGTGGAATCATATTTGCACATCATATTCTATCTTGAGAAATCCATGCATCCTTCAAGTCTTCCTGTATCCCATACTGCAGGATGGACCTCTCAGAGCTGTAGCTGCGCTGGTCAAACAGGAAAGCTATTACTGAGAGTTTCACTTGTTGTTATAGTTTGATGTTTTTGTTTAGATCTGAGTGTCGTGCTTTCATAACTAAGTCCATATAATGGGAAATGAGATGAAGTATTGAAAAGATTTTCCAGTAAAAATTTAGGACTTATTAATATTTTGTAGCAACAATGTAAGTATGTATAGAGGAAAGGTTATTAGAAGCTGGAACAGTTTTAGTGGTTATAAAAAATATAAAAAGAAGAAAGTAGAAACTAATGTTCAGCTAGCCTCACGTGGGAGTACCTTCCCCTTCTTTGTTTTTCATCTCCATTAATTAATGAGTATGAAGGATCCATATTCCAGTAGAGTAATCCTGTTTGCCTCTTGAAGCTTTCCTGAAACAATGGAAGGTCTGGCACTAATTGAAAAGCTATGGATCCTGATGGAATGCAACTTCTCTTTAACTTGCTTACTGACTCTGTGGAAAGGGCATATTGCTAATAGTTCAGAATTTCTGGTCGATAACGTCAACTCATTACCTCATTTTTATCTCTTTTTGGAACCACAAGACTTTTACAGCATAGAAAAAAAAAAAAAAGCAATACGTACCAAACAGGTGGTACTGGCACTAGGACAAATTGCCTACCCTCTCAAAAAATTTCTCATTTATTCTGAAGAAATGGTGATGCGGGAGACTGATCTGAGTTTGAGTCATAAAAACCTTCAAGAACAGAGGTTCTCATAAGCTGTTACATTTTCTTATCAAGTTCAAAGTATGTTTATTCATTCTGACTTCTTTAATATAAGGATGTAACCTCAGCTAGTGGAGAGATAAAATTATAAAATATGTTACCTTGCCCCTTCTCCAAACAAAGCAGTCCTCTATGTGTTTCACTCCCTTGGGGGTTCACATGAGTGAACAAACCAAATGTGGCAGATGTTATTCACATTCCTAATTGCACAACTGGAAGCTGATCTCATCCTGTAACAATGCATACAGAGTACTCAAGAAGAATCTGAAGAAAGAAGAAATGCTCATCAAATAATATTGCACCAGTTGGGAATTTTTTGATCCCCAAAGCAAGTTGCAGTAGCATCTGGAAAGAAATCTCTTTAGACTTTTAGACTACATCATTCTCTGTTCTTTCCTTCCCTAATGCTTGAATAGTGCAAAGAGATTCCATTTAGCCAGGAATTATTACTATCCACTGCTTGAAAACGCCTTGCTACTTGAGTAAGAGCTGCATATATGGTTTGTGCTTTATATCAATATCATATTGCCCTAATGTATCATGTTAAAATGAGATTCTGCTTCCTCAGCTGCTTAAGTGCTTTACATCTTTTAATCTAGCAGTTTATATAATATGTTTTACCTTACATCGGCATATCTGGGTGAGTTCTTTGGTTTATTACAGACAAGGCTGGACTGTGTGCTCTAGTGGCTCATTTCGGCTTTAAAATGGTTGTATTTTATAGAAGCATGAATAAAGATTTTGCATTTGTTTGAATAAATCTCAGAAAGAGTCCAATCCAGAGAAACAATATAATAGCCTAAATCCCATTCAATTCAGGAAAACTTAAGTGTTTTTCTAAAAAGAATACAGCAAATTGTAGCATGTGTTTAAACTCAAGCAAAGTATAAACTGCTTAGAAAAAATATACCAATAGTTTCAGTTTTCTTAAAGGATGTAGCAAGTTTTTCAGAGAGAGGAAAAAAACTTATTCCATGGAATTTTTATTTATAGAAACAGCTGAAATGTAGGAAATCAGCAAAAACAGTGAGAGATCACTATTTGCAGAGTACAGGAATATTGGGCCAATTATAGAAAATAGAATTTCATTACTTGGAAATGTTTCTTCCATGAAAAATGTTATTAGTTTGGGTATGTATACCACTGATTTCCAGAAAACTGAGATTTTTGGGTCAGTCAAAATGTCTCAGGACAATCTCAGTTGCACATTCTCCATTCTCAACCATTAGAGTCATGCATAGGTTGTACTTCTTTTTCATTACTGTGCAATATCCCCCATGTGCATAGTGCTTTAATGCAGTAAACTGAAGTTATGAGGGGTAGTTTCTCAGTCCATGGAAAAAGGGCAACCTACCAGTCATTTTCTGTGGGGAAAATGTGTGTACCTGTAAAGTCAACATAAAATAACTGATGTGCAGCAAGCTAAAAATACTTAGGTTTGTGCCCATGCTCTCCCTTTTCAGACAGATATGAAATGTTCTCTTCTCTCTATAGAAAATTGGTCCTGAGTTCATCTTAGCTTTTATTTTATCTGAAGTGCTTTATTTTTACTGTGTCAGAACTCTTATCATGGCTTGGAAATGTATTATGAATGCAGTATCCTTCAGGTAGGAACAGTGCAAACATACAAAAACATTCTTGTTGTATGTTTCCCATCTTCTGGCCTGCAGTGTGACTTACACCAATTTGAAACCTGCCCCAACACCCATGTAAAGTCCTTCAACAGTATAATGAGGTTTTGCCAGCTTCTACTCATGTGCATGTATGTGTATACACATACATACACATGTATGTACTGACTGTATACATATATATGTGTGTATACATATATATGTATAGTGTCAGTACATGACCTTAAAAATCAATTCAGTGGCTTAACTCAATTAACTCTAATCTCATTTGGAATTCTTGCCATGTTCTGCCTGGTATCCAGGTGCAATTGTATAAGGGTGCTCTCTCCACTATGTTCTGTGTCAGATATCCCACTTTCAGCAGATATCTCTGATGTCCTAAGTAATTGAATGGCCCTGGCTTCTATGTTTCTGATGCTTGCTCCCACCCTAAATGCAATCACAGAGGGGATGTATGTGCTCTATCCCTTCCATCTATTGACTTTCTTCTTCCCTGCCCTATGCAGCTGGTCACCGATGAGCCCCTGTCACATGTGACTGCACAACTCACTCAGGCTGCAGATCCCAATCTCTCACACCTCTGTCTGGGCCAAAAATCACAACAGTTACTAGTTAATGTAACCATAATAAAATGTACAATAGCGAGATAAGGAACAAGAAGATATGCTTAATAAAACTATTTTAAAAGCATCAAATGAGGTCCACAGCTGTCAAAGGGACAACCAAAAATAGAGAGGATGTGTAAGTGGGGTTTCAAGAAAAAATCTGACCTGGCTATACACATTGGGAGTGTGTTGGCTAGAGAGTTTTTTAGGCCAGAGGCCAATGGGATGTAGAAGCAAGATTGTCCAAAGGTAAAACTGGTTGTGAGAAGGGTAAATTGAAAAGGTCTGTGAACTACAGAAAAAGAAAACATATATTTTTTTTGAAAACTGATTTTTTTCCATCATAAAATATTCTAAAGATGTTATTTGTGAATGAGGGGAACTGAGTGTAGGCATCAAATGAAAGGTGCTGACTTAGAATCCAAATTTTGCATCCTGTTTAATTATGTGTGTGACGCACACACACACACATATATTAGACTACGGGTATTCTTAAATTATTTTTATATTTGGTCTGTAAGTATTGCTATAGTAAAACAGACCTATATTCCACTTCAGCCTGAATTCTGACACTGCTTAAGGAATTAGTATATGACACAGAGCAAGGAACACTTCTCCTCACAGCATTCCCACCAATATTATTCCTATCTTTAGCATTATTGTTAGAGAGGATTTTGAACACAATGACACAGCTTGAACCTTGACATTTTTTGATCTTCTACTTTTCTTCCTTTCCTGTTCCTATTATGAATCATTCAAGACTGATTTTGAACAGAGAAAATAACTTAAACAAGGAATTTTTACTTTTTTCCACACTTCTCTTCCAAATCGACATTTATTACTGTGGGAAAAACAAGAGTAAAAGCCTAAACAAACAAACAACCAACAACAACAACAACAAAAAACCTCTCAAAACATCAAAAAATCAACAAAATCTTACCTTACCAGTTAATATAAATAATATTAATAAAATCAATTTTTTAAAATTTAGAAAAAGGGACCCTGTGACATGACTTAACCATTCCCCTATACCAGCCCCTTATGTCTAACCTGAATCTTCTCTTTGTACTTAAAACTGATATATGCTTCTCTATGTTCTATTTTTTCTGTAGCTCTTTCATATTCTCTGACTGATATAACTATTTACAGCACAGATTTGTCTCAGGCACCTAAATTATGAATCCCAGGGACTGTTTTAAATGAGAAAGTGTTCTGATGCTCAGTTTCTTTGAATGTCTCTTATTGTCATGCTGTCCAGAGCACAGAGACTGACAAAAAGGAAAATAAATCACCTTTGTCACTAGACCTTTGCATTCTAATTAAGCACTTCTTACTGAACATCCATCTTTGGCCTCACACCTGGTCACTAGATGTTTTAAGAGTTTTGCATCAAGAGAAATCCAGTCTGCCCTGCCAGATGTCAGGGCAAGGCCATTTCTGCAGAGATTGCTCCTGTATCTCACGGTCCCCTTCCTCTGCCTGGCAGATGGTTCAGTCATGGGGTGACAAGGGTGATTTCCCAGTCTGGAAAACTTTTTATCATTCTCTTCAGTTTCCTGAGGGCAAAAGGCTAAAACAATGGTGAGGTCTTAGTCACTTTAACTGAATTTCATCTGTCTTGGGAAGGGCTTGCCTTTCTAAGAGAGAATTTAAATCTATAATTCTGATGATAGGTTGTCCTTGGTTTATATGTCTAGAAAAACTCTACAAAAAGGCCAGTTTAAAAAAATAAAAAAAATACATAATAAAGGTATTATTTAAGATACCGTAGTCCTGACTTCAAGTGAAATGCTTATACAGAGAAGACAAGGGGAAGAATGGACTTATTTTCTCCCATCTCAGAAAACAGTAAGTAGTTGCAGTATTCTGGGTGGACTTCTGCTCTCCTTCATTGTGATTATGGTAGTGAATTCCTGGGGAGAAAAACCTCAAGTTATATGGAGAAAGGTCTGTGGTCAAATTTGACACAGTCTGTGACATTATACAGAGTAGAATAAATCCACACTGTTTTCAACAACAAATAACAACAAAAAACCCACCCAACCCCATCCCATCATTTTGACTGAAGAAGAGATGATCAAATTATACTCAAACAATTTACCTGAGACAAATTTTGGTGCAAAATGACCCACAGACTTTGTGATGGAATAATTTATTCCTCTGAGAGAAAGTAATTGTATTGTAGATGCTTGGAATAAAAGAGATAAGAAAGGCAGGTAATAGGAGGAGGGATGTTAAAAGTCATGGATCTGTTGGAGCAAATTCAGAAGACAGTTACAAAAATCATCAGAGGGCTGGAACATCTTTACAATGGGTACAGGTTGAGACTTGCTTTTGTGCAGTCTGGAGGAGAGAAGGCTCTGAGGAGACTTTACTGCAAACATTCAATATCTAAATGAGGCTTATAAGAAAGGTGGGGACAGACCTATTAATGAGGCCTCTCATTAGAGGGGAAATGGTTTTTAACTAATGGATGACAGATTCCACCTAGATATAAAGAATAAATCTTTTATGAAGATAGTGGTGAAACACCAGAACAGGTTTCCCAGAGAGGTCGTAGATGCCTCATCTGTGGAAACATTCAAGATCAAGGTGCACAAGGCTCTGAGCAAGTTGGTGGAAGGTGTTCCTGCTAATTAGAAGGGAGTTGGACTAGGTGAACTTTAAACCTTCCATGATCCTATTGTGGTACTCTTGTTTTTATACCCACATGCCCTCTATCCTTCTACAGCAGCAGCTTAGTTACAAACATAAATGCTTGGCCTTGTGGTGCTGATCTGTGTTTCTCATGGTGCAAGAAGAATATATATAACAGGATGTGTCTCTGCTTGTTGCACTGGGAGACTAAGAGAGTATCTACAAACTGTCCCTGAAAAGACAGACAAGCTGCCCCCACATACCGTGACCTGTTTTCTTGTTGATGCTAATGTTACAGGAGGAATCTGAGGATATACCTTGGTTAAATGTACTAATTCGTCTGTGTAACTGCAGAACTTCTGTTGAGAAAACAGCACAAAAATAAATGCAAACAGGACTGCAAACTGACTCTTTCTAATGGGGCTTAGAATCATGAATTCAGCGAGGGCACATATGCAGGGTAAGTTGTAGGTATGTACTTGCTGTTTCTTTGTCTGTGGATGAAGTGGGTAGCAACAACACAGCGACACTCATCCCTGTCTCTGTGCAAACAGCAGGAAGGAAGAATGCTCCCAGTTCCCAGGTCTGGGCTTTCACCATGTACCCATTCTTTGTAGGGACAATGCCTGACAAGTCCTATTCCTTTCCTCTACTGCTGCATACCATCATTTACAAGTCAGGAGGGATCCCAGCCAGGGTCTCCACGAGGACAAACCAAACCTGAGGAACTCAGACTAAACTGCAACATTAGAGGGTAGCTGCCTCCAAGTCTACATAAAGTTCAGCCAAACTTTATGGAATGATCAGAGCTATGTAAGTAGTAGCTTTCTGCATTGCATAATTTCAATTATTTTTAATTTTTTAAAATTTTGTTTATTCAAGTCTTAAACTTTAAAATTTGTGGTGTTTTAATATTTATTTGGCAAAAAAACTACTTTATTTTCCCTCACTCTGCTTGTCAAATCAAAATTAAAACCAGAAGTTAGTAATTTTAAAAATCTTGAAACAAAATGGATACAAAATTTTTCTCTTCCTTATTCTTGCCTCTACAGGAGGTTCTTTTGCATAGAATTTTCCTTCAAATTTGTGAAAAGTCCACTCAATCAGGAATCATTAATATTTACTTGAGATGGCTGAAGAGTACCACTTTGCAAGTATAGACTAGCATATGCAATACTAGATGAATAAGCTACACTCAGCTCTGTTCACTGCTGAAAGCAAACACTGCTGGTGTGAGATCCTGCTCCCCCAGGAAGATGTCACTGAAATCTCTGAAGTCACATGAGTCACCAACCTGCAGATTGTGCTTGTGCTTCCCACTTTAAGGGATGCACCTGCCTTGTTTCAGACACCTGAGATACTAAAAGCAGCTCAGCCTCTATGACTTACTATCAAAAAGGGCTGATGCCTGAAGTTCAGAGCAAGCCTGTAACCTGGAACTTAAGTGTGTTTTAGGCAATGTCATTTAACTGCATGAAATGGGCCCAAGTTTGAGAAGATAAGCCTGCTAGAGACAAGTCCAGGAGAAACACAGTATTCATAATGCATCATGAGTGTTTGTATATATACAACCTAATGATGCCCCAATTTATATTCCAAATTAACTTATTTTTGCTTGCTCCATTAATTGTACTAATAATCTAAAGTAAATGGTCAAAAATTAAAGGAAGACATTTATGGTCTCCTGTTTATAGTGGACCCTGTAAATTCAGCATTATCTCCATATTTTTCTAAAATGTTTATGTACAAATGATTTTCACTCCAGTAACTTCATCATGCATGAATAAAAATATATGCTTAGTTATCAAAAGATAATTAGGTGAGACATGTATGTTTTGTCATAATTAATATTCTGTCAATAGGCTAGATAAGAAAGCTCCAAGGGTTAATGCTTTCCTGCTCTGTATCTAACATTGCCAGTGAATTTCTCTAGCTCACTCCATTAATCCAGTCAGCACAATGGATCAGGTTAGAGATGTGTCTCAATAAATCACTCTCAAGTGCTGGGGGTAGGAGTACCTAATTAATCAGCACTGTCATTATGTTTGACTTGTAGCTGCCTTACTGTGTATGGGATGAGGATTCAGTGTATTTAACCTGCACACACTCTTAAACAGATCTCCAGTAGTGATGTAAATTTTAACCCTTGTATGGAAAAAAACAACCCATGATTCTATAAATGGCAGATGAAATATTTCTTACTAATAAACTAATCTACAGGTAATTTATTCTGCTCCCACATGCCCATAAGCCCTTCTTTCTCTAGGGGCCACTAACATCCTGCAGCACTTTATCTCCTTTAACACCAAAACTCTGAAGTTAAATGCAACACTAGAGTTCATCACAATCCCCAGCTGTACCTGATAGCTTTCCCACTCCCACTCCCCCATCCATCTTGTCTCCCCTTATTTCCACTGTCCCTTGCTTTTGGGCCATTTGTCCCCAGGGGAAGACTCAGTCCACCCTCACTGCCCTTACATACAAGAGGCCTGTTGCTCCACTTGCACTAGCAGCCACCAGTTCCTCTTACTCCTTAGCTTTTTTATTCCACAGGCATGCCTGGAAGCTAAACACATCCTTCCTGGCTCACTCTATTCACTCTCCTTCAAGTTTAGATGACACCTTGCTACCAAAGAGAGATTTTTTTACTCTACTTTTTCCAGCTTTGAACTGAAGTTTATTATTATCTTTCCAAGTGGAATTTTTTTATATATTCACTATCAAAATACTTCCTCTGATATGACTCCTTCCTTCTTAAATATATTAATCTTGAAACCTGCCTTTTTTTTGTCATCATTCAACAAACAGGCACTTTTTGGTTTTGCATTATTTTAAGGTCCAGGTGGTAGCTGCCTCACCTGCCAAAGTGGAAAGAACTCTGTAGAGGCATGAGTTTTGCCTGTCCAGAAAAAAATATTAGCAGTGGTGTGGTGCAGAGCTCAGAGTAAATTCCTGTCCATGTGACTTCTGCTCTACATTGATGCACAAAGCACAGCATGAAGAGCATAGGACCATGAGAGGAAGACAGCAGAGAAAATGCTGTTTCTGCTTGTAGCAGGGCTGGCCCCTGGCAGCCTGCAGGAGGAGGATGCTGTGAATTCAATTAGTCTGTGATAATAAGGAAACTGAGAAGATGGTCCCTGAAGTAGAAATGTCAGGCTAGGGCATAAGGAAATGCAATAAGAAACACATACTTATATCAGTGTCTCCAACATCATCTGTATGTGCATTGAGAAAGTCATGAGCAGATCTGTGAATTTACCTGTTTGCAATGTATAGTTCTTCATTTATTTAATTCTGGTGTAAGGAGACAATTCTTATGGTCTTCAGAAGGAATCCGTGTGTGCAAACCAGCTTAAATCTTTATCCATTTTCTAGGCTATAAAGAAAGTAGCAGCTACTTTCAAAACACCTACGCTAACAATAATATTTTTAAAGGAATTTATTTGGTATATGTGGCTACATTACCACCTACTTCTGATGTGATGATGTACTGTATTAACTACATCTTATACTAACTCAGTACTTAATATCTTGTCATTGTTGAGAGGGAAACACTTATGTGACAAAAAATATGAAACATTCTGAAAGTACAGACCTTAATTTTCTTATATTAGATACAGCAAAATTATACCATGAGACATTAACATTTTTCTGTCTCAGTTTCCCTCTCCTTTGAGAAAAGATGTGTAATCATTTCACTTTAAAGTGATTTTGAACAATTATTCATAAATGTCTGTAGATACTTCCTGCCAAAGTCTGATCATTGTAAAGAAAGCTGAGGGAACCCCCATTCTGAGCTAGCTGTATGGTGAACACTAAATGGTACAATATGCCACATGGTGGGGATAAATCTTACACTACAGACAGAGCCTCATGCCCATACCAGAGCTGCCCAAAGGTTGCGTTTTATGAAAATTGTCTGTTTCTTCAATGAACACTGGTATAATACACAAGCTTGTGTTCAGATTGCAGAGCTGCTTTAGTTTTTTTTGTATTTCCTAAGTTTTGAATATTGGACTTCTACAGTCATGATAATCTATAGTGTAAGTGGGAAGTGGCAAACACAAAGTAATATTGGCATATTGTTCATCATTCATTTATAACATGTTTTATGTCACATCAGCTGCAACAACTTTCCTACTACGCTGCAACAAATGCATCAACCAGATGTGGGCCAACCTCCAGTGTCCAGGGCCCAGACCCAGCCTCCATCTCCACCCTCTCTTCTCCATGCCCTGGCAGCAGGGTGCTGTCCTGGGGTACCACCACAGATTGCACAGGCACAGGGACAAACCCCAAGAGCAGCAGCAGGGCCAGACCTTCAGGAGGAGCTCACAGGGTCAGTGCAGTATCTTAGGATAATGACACTGATGATATTGGTGGTAATTAGTGGAGTGAGATTAGAACAGAGATGAGGAGAACATTCGTCTGTTACACTATCCATCACCTGTGTGCTGCCCCAAGCAATGTGAGCAAGCTGCTGTTTCCAGAGGAGCTGCTGTTAGTATGGACCACTGGGGGAAAACAGTAACTTTTCCCAGAAGGGCTTGGAAAAATTTTTGTTTTATTTTTTTGTGCAGGTAGATCAGTAAGCCAGTTTTTAGAGTTTTACTTTCATAAAAAAGTCCATTTCCTATAAGTCAGTGTTAACAGTAGTAAATTCAAAGTACCAATTAGAACAAACAAACAAACAAAAGTTTAATTCCTATCATATTTCAAGCACAAAGATGATAAATAATTAAAAATAAGGTTGTCTGTTTCCCCACCATTAGGATGTCACTTTCATAACTCAACCTTTGGTTTTACATTCGGGGTTTTTTTCAGTGAGTAGTTGCATCATTTTCTTAACGTGTTATAGAGGTATCTTTTGACCTCTTGGTCTGGAAAAGGTCTCATTGTCTTATATTTCAGCTTGATATCATCATGAGCCATCAGTTCCCATTTTAATGCCTATGTACAGTTCTTCAAAAAAAAGTAACACACTTTGTTCACTGCAGATATTTATAGATACATCACTTATTGCACACGCACATATGTGTAATGTTGGCTACAGAGCTCATGTCACATATTTTTACATCATTATTGTGGGAGAATGTTAGTTTCAGGTTCAGTTTCAGGAGATTACAAAAGGAAATCTCCTTTTAGTGTGATTTCCCCCTAATACTCAAGAGCCAGAAACAGAAGCCAGGAGTATTTTCTTTCTATTATTGCCTACCCAACAGACTTTATTTATAGCTGTGATTCAAAACTTATTCATTGATTGTAAATGTATTGTTCATGTGAGTTGAAATAATGCAGAGAGTTTGCTGAACCAAATCCTTCTAGGAAAGACTGTGCATACACACTTCATTTTATACTCCCAATTCTCATTTCCCAGAAAAAAAATCCTAATTATTCTTTTTTCCTGATGAATTTTCATACTTTTATTCCCTTCTGTCTTTGCTACAGAAGCTCTTTCACCTACTCATAGCATCTAGGTGAGGTCAGTTTCTTCCTATACATTTTATTTACCTTTGCACCAAAAGAATATAAGCAGGTTCTTATGTATTCCAGGCCAAAAAGAAATTTAAAAAATTTCAACTGCTGTTTCAGATCCCAGTTTTTTCCTGTAGAATCTTTGTGGAAGACAGTAGAACTTAATTTTTGTTAGGATATACCTAGGTCTGTCACTAATTTGTAAATGAGTTTTAACTAGAGAGTCATTTGACATGTGACTGTAACATGATTTATTTTTAAATAGGTTTGAATACCTAGATTTCAGAATTTTTACAAATCTCATTTTCACAGTCTATGTAAGACTTTTCAGTTCATTTGCTAAATAATAGCTTGAGAGGTTATCAGCAGCTACCTCCACTGTGAAATGTGTCTGGTATCACTGGAGAATTCACTTACTAATTCACTTAGATTAGATAGTGTTAAAATTGTAAATTTATCAGAGAGAGCAGGCCAAAACTGTGTACCTTAAAGGCAAAAACATGTAACTTAACTTGAATATAGTTGATTGTCAGAAGACTGGTGTATGCTTTGGGATCAGTATGTCTTCTAATAAAGTATTCCCACCAAAACACATATAGAAAAGGCACTTTCTGACGGGGCAAGGTAATTTTGTTTCCTAAAATATCGTAAATTTCAAGGAACTCCACTGGAATTAAATACCTTAGATTTACACTATCCTTTTGTGTTTCTTTCCTAGTTCTAGTTGCCGCATCTACCCTGAAACCAGTTCTCTTACTTATCTTCCACTTTAAGTTCACCAAAAGAGAAAGAGAAAGTTTGCATAATTTATTTTATCATGAAATCATAGAATCTGCTGAGTTGGAAGGGACTCATCAAGACCATTGAGTGCAACTCCTGCCCTACACAGGAAACCCCAAGAGTGATACCATGCTCCTGAGAACAATACCCAAAACCTTCTTGAACTTTGCCAGTCTTGGTGCTGTAACCACTGTCCTGCAGAGGGCTGTTCCAGTGCCCAACTACCTTTTGGGGAAAGAAGCTTTTTATAATATCCAACCTAAACTTTCCTTGACACAACTTCAAGCCATTGCCTTGTGTCCTGTCACTGGTCACCACGGAGCACAGATCAGTGCCTGTCCCTCTGGTTCCCCCACCAAGGAAGGTGTTAGTGCAGTGAGGTCTCCCCTCAGTCTCCTCTTCTCCAGACTGAACAGACCAAGTAACCTCAGCTGCTCTCCTATGGCTTCCCCTCAAGGCCCTCCACAATCCTCATGATCCTCCTTTGGACACTCTCTAATAGTTTAATATCTCATACTGCAGCACCCAGAACTGCCCCCAGCACTGGAGGTGAGGCTGTCCCAGAGCAGAGCACAGCAGGACAATCCCCTCCCTTGCCTGGCTGGTGATGCTGTCCCTGATGGCCCCAGGACACGCTTGGCCCTCCTGGCTGCCAGGGCACTGCTGGCTCATGTTCAACTTGTCCTGGACCAGAACCCCAGGGCCCTTTCCATGGCACTGCTCTCCAGCCTCTCATTCCCCAATCTGTCTGTACATCCAGGGCTGCCCCATCCCAGGAGCAGAATCTGGCACCAGCCTTTGTTAAAGTTCATATGGCTGGTGATTGCCCGTCTGTCTAGTTTATTAAGGTCTCTCTGCAGGGATTCTCTGCTCTTGAGGGATTTGACAGCTCCTCCCAATTCAGTGTCTAATCACACCAGGAAAAGGCAATATCTGAGCTAAATACCCACTGATTTTCAGTCTTGAAAAATTGGTGCCCAAAGAAAGGCAAGCTGTCAGGCAATAGGAAATGCCATCAACATTCTTAGTTCCATTCTAGATAAAATGAATTTTTTTTGTATATATTTTCTAATTTTTATTTTTCCTTTAATAAATATAGAAAAGTGAATTTGTTTTAAAAGCATTTATCTAATTAATGTATTTTGGGGTATATTATTGTCACATGATGTAATCCTTGAGAAAAAAATTTAAATGGGTGTTTGTCACCTCAGTGTCTTCTGCCACCAGTTAAATGATCCAAAGTCAAGCAACTCATAACACAGCGAATGTTCTAGAAGGTCTGTTAAAATGTTTCACATTATTTGACACCAAAAATAAAAGCAATCCAAACTTTTTTTTGACATGATTTCTATTCAAACCAAATAACTTTCAAAATGGCACAAAGACAGACATTAGGATGGCAAGTTGTCAGTTAATTCACAGTGCACATTACGTCATGGAGGTTGACTGACCTGTCAGCTACTATAGTGAGAAAAAAGAAACAAGATGCTTCCCAGTTACCAAATTCAAGGGTCTTGATTCCACCTACTTATTTAGGGTAAGGAGGTTCATTCCATCTGCATATCAAATGTGGTTTTACAGCCACAATAAGGTTAGCTTAGAAGATACAACAAAATTCACTTCAGTTGGGACCACTGTTATGTTTCAAACTACAAGGTTATCATAATGTAGATATAAAGTGTTAGTCTAAATACCAAAAAGATGCATGAACATTTTTTCCACATGTGAAAACATAAATTAATATGGAAGAGAGGGTATAAAATTTTTAAATTTTCATATATAATACAAAGTTGCCAAAGTCTCTTGGAAGCTCATATACAGTAACTTGGCAACAAGAGAAAAATTTCCTTCCTTCCTTCCTTCCTTCCTTCCTTCCTTCCTTCCTTCCTTCCTTCCTTCCTTCCTTCCTTCCTTCCTTCCTTCCTTCCTTCCTTCCTTCCTTCCTTCTTTCTCTTTCTCTTTCTCTTTCTCTTTCTCTTTCTCTTTCTCTTTCTCTTTCTCTTTCTCTTTCTCTTTCTCTTTCTCTTTCTCTTTCTCTCTTTCTCTCCTTCTCTTTCTCTTTCTCTTTCTCTTTCTCTTTCTCTTTCTCTTTCTCTTTCTCTTTCTTCTTTCTCTTTCTCTTTCTCTCTTTCTCTTTCTCTTTCTCTTTCTCTTTCTCTTTCTCTTTCTCTTTCTCTTTCTTTCTCTTTTCTCTTTTCTCTTTTTGTTCTTTCTTCTTTCCATCCTAACATGAAGAACTTGATTGTTGACATTACATAACTGAAAGTATTAGAGACTTAAATACTCATAGGAAACTGACAAGCATATTAAACAAAAAACCAAAAAAACCAACAGTTTAGAGCAATGAAATATTGCAGCTCAATAATAAGAAACAGAGTAAATGCCTCTCATTCCAGCTTTAGTTTTTATACTCTTTACAGCTGTTCCACTTATAAACAAGAATTTCAGTACATAAACAGAAAGTAAACATAATAGAATGACAAATTAGTTCTCTTGGAACTGATTATGTTTATTTTTCTTATTAATTTTTATTAGCATTGAATATTGCACGTTTAATCCATACTGAAAGAACTATGCAAAGTGGCTGGCCGCAACCCACTTATCTGGCAAAAATTGTCCAATATATAGACCCCCACAGAAAACCTTAATTTGCTAATAATTCTCAGTGAAAAGGGGGAGGAATAGAAGAGAAACAAGTCCAGCTTTAACTTATTGAATTGCAGCTGGAAACAAAACTCTTTCATATTCAAGCAACAAATTGCAGGGAAAAACAGTCTATTTCAGTCTTTAAAATCTGATGTCTTCGTTTTCCAAATATTTATTTGTACTGCACATGAGAGGCTTTATGAAGGAAAGTATTCTAAAAGCTGGAGGATACATTCAGGGTGAACAGTAGTTTACTTATAATTTTACAGACTTGTAGTACTTAATATATAATGCAATAATCTATGCTGTGCCATTTGTCATTTGGACTAGGCCACAGATTATAGCTTAGGGCAGTGCATCTGTGCACAGATCAGGCAGGAAATGGCCTAAAATCTTGAACAGCTGAGCATGATGTCTCAGTGTAGTTGCAAAATTCAACCTCTGCTCCAGAGGTCACTGCATGCTTCAGTCATGACAGCCCAAATTGTTAAGCATGTGACTAATATGCATACAGAACACAGGCTGCCTAGTGTCTGCTGCAAGCTTGATGGCTGGTTAGCGGCTAGTCTTAATTTTATGTGACAATCCTGTGTAGGAAGTGCCGGGTGGGTGACTAAATGGAGCATATTGATGTCCCACTGGGTGTAGCCCCTGTTGTTTTGACAAATTCTCCTTAGCATTTTATCAATCAGCCTACAATGGGGAGTGTGCTGAATATCTAATTCAGACATGCTAGTCAGGACTAATAGAGCAAGATAGCATGTTATTCAATTTGTACTTGTTAGTGATGTCCCACTGTCACTGGGCAATTACCTTCACACTTCACAAATGAAAAGAGAAATTTGCTGGGCTTCAAACACTTATGTGAGTTACAAGCAAAATTTTAATTAGCATGTCATTACAGCAATAATTTATTGCTTCTTTCTAATGTCCTGGCACCCAGATTGCACTTTTCCTTTTTTTTTCCTTTAAGGCAATATGCGCTTAAAAATTTATGGGGCAGGTACTTGAAACAAAAATAAAAACCAACCCTGCAGCAATTGAAAAACTGCATGGTAAGATACATATCAAAAAGCATTATTTCTGAAGCCTAAAAAAGATTTATGCATTTATCATTTAAAGGAATATTTTGAGCTCTCCTCTTACCAGGTATTAAGGGCTTCCATAAACAGTGTAATTTAAAAGTCTTATTTTGATTCATTTTTTTAACTACTTGAAAGAGGAATTTTCATCTCTTTCCAAATTAAGTATAAAGAAATTTGGGGGTGTCCAAGAAAGGACTTGTGTCATGTAGAAAACAGTAAAGTAAACACACATTTTTATTATACCTACATAAACATTAGTAGTGAATTTTAAATAAAGACTCATGCCAACAACTAAAGAAAGCGTAATTTTGGTAAATAGAGGATTTGGTAAATAGAGGTAAACTTATTCTTTAGTTGAAGTCGATGAAAAGAACAGATTAGTCTCTAGAAGTCTTTGGGAAGTTCAGAGTATCTTACAGAGTATCTTACACTGCCATTGAAGTTGAAAAGGGCCTGCTCATCACTTTGAAGAGCTGGTTTCCTGTGACCCTTTGATGGTATTGTATTTGCTTGTATATATTGGTCCACATACTTATCTTTCTAAATTGCAACCCACAATTGATAGAACACAAAGATACTTGGTGCTGTAAGGGAAACAGAGGACAAAATGCAAGCAACCTGCATGAAGCAGGGGGGAGCTCAGGGACTCTAAATTCCTCAGACAAAAAGCAGTGTGGGTTTAGTCAGGTGGATGCCATGCTCTACATTGCAGGATGCAGGGCAGCTCTTCAAATGCCAGTTCACTGTCTCTGTGGCACATTGCTCAGAGACACCGCCAGGCTCTCACCAGCTATCTCGTAGGCAGCTTCTCTAATAAACTGATGAATAAGCAGTTAAAAGAAATGTGAGCAAGCAGATCACCTTGGGAGGTTTGCAGAGATGGTTGCACACAATAAGACACACTTCCAGATTCTCAGGGAAGCAAAAATTAATTTGGTTCCAGGACATCAGAGATACCAGATATTAAAGAGGATTTTCTTATCATTATTTTATATGAACACTATGGAAATAAATACGAAAACAGAGTATTGATTTTAAAAAGGGTTTGCAAAATCAAGCCTATTATTTGGTATGTAGGAACATGCTAGAGGAAAGTTAATGTATTGAGGAGTTTAAATAGACCAGGAAATGTAAATTTCCTGCTTCTAGAGGTTATGGTATTTCATTGCTTTCAACACTCTGAAAGAAAACAGTGTGATTTCACAAGGAGCTCATAAAATTTAAGGGCAACTTTTGCCTTGAGTTATTTTCGTTAGTGACAACTCTTTTTAGCCTTGGGCAGCTCCTTTCAAAGTAACAATATATTCTGGTGTCAGTTTTGGTCTTATTTAAATTGGTCCAAAGGCAAAATCACCCTATGGAGTCTGACTTAAACTTATGTGGAAACAGTGGAATTTGACTTACAGATGTCTCTCGTGGACCAGAATCCCACAGCTCCAGGGCAAGCAGGATGTTGCAGAAGGCAGAGATACCAAGCCATTGGTCATGGGTGCTTGAGCATGAGATGACTCCTACAAGCACCTCTTGGAGCCCCATAACAGCAATGAAATGCTGGAAAGACTTTGCAAAACAGAGGAAAGCTTGACTATTTTATTTCCATGCCCTAGTGCTGATTCTGTGCAAGGTGAGAGGGGAACAGAGGCAGGCAGACTGTGGATTGTTGTATCACTATCATCAATATGGGGAAATCTAAGGCCTTAAGAACCCACCAGAAAACTCTAACCATGGTGACAGCAAAAATTGGCTACCACTATTTGATATTTTGATAGATCTTCCTTGACTGGTAAGGGATTTTTTTCCTTTCTGTTTACATATCCAGACATTTTCAAAGCACAACTACTATAAGCAATTTATATGCAGGTGTAGTAAAAAAAAAATTGCAGGTTTTCTCAGATTTTCTTGGGCAATTTTTCAATTTTTCCCTTTTTGATTTTTTTTATTCTGCTTACTGTCTAACTCACAAAAAACAGGAAAGCTATCAATATGCTTAAACCTTATTTTCTATTGTCTTTCCTCTATCTGCCTCTATTCCAATTCCCAGTGCGTCTGTGTCTGCTGTCCACAGAGTGAGTGCTCTGCTTCTCTGGTCTTCACATTTTCCCCAAAGATTTACTGCTCTAGAAGGCTCACAGATACAGCCCTTGCCAAGATGATATTTATTATTATTTGGTAGTAGTTTATATCTTTACATGTCAGTATTTTTTCTGTATTATTTTTTTTTATTGTGAAACGCCAAGTCCTAATTCAAGCATTTAACTACATAATTATTATTGAACATGTTATCTTTTTTCTAAGTGTGCATTTAGTTCAAGTGTCATCCTCCTTACTTTGAAATATTTGCACAATTCCAATGTATTTTGTTGCATTTCATTCAAATCTGCATACAGGTAGCTGTAAGCACAATTTTCGCTGATGATAGCAAGAGGAGGTAGATTTTGTCTACCCAGGCTGCTAGGGTTCTGAAAATTATTTCCAGTTGTAATAGATAGCTGGAGACCTCAATAGAGAAGAGATACTTTCTTTTCTTCTGAAAGGGTCTTTTCACTGAGAGGAATACTAAGCACTCTGTTTAAGGGAGAGTACACAGTCAAGAGCTTAAATACGGAAAATGCAGCACTTCGGATCCTCGTGTTGTACATTTGATGAGACAATATTTAAAACAATCACAGAACAAATTAAACCAATGACTTATCCAGTGATTCAGCACTGTCAAGTGATAATTTTCTAATATCTGAAAACATTTAATGGGACTGTTTAATTTACTGATATTGTTGTCCTCTTCCTACTCTAGGTACTTGATTCTGTTCTTAGCAGTGCTCAAAATCTAGAGTAAAAGACTCAAAACTATTTTCTTTGTCATCTAAGATAAGAGTGAAGGTTCTGATACAGGATAAGATGTCACACAAGAGAAGTCATGGGCTACAAGAGGGGAAGACTGTAATTCTACTGACAGCATTATTCACGAAGATAAAGCCAATCATTACAAATCCCTTCCTAAATATGTAATGTTTCTTCTGACAGATTATATATTACATGAATAGCATCTATCAGCATTGCTTAAGAAACTTAGTCTACCTCCTTTAATGTTCTGCAACAGCAGTGTAAATGGTCATCTAGTACTTTTAGAAGAAATTTATTTAGCTTTTTAAATAAATTAAATCAATATCCAAAGAGAATCCTGCACTTTCCCTTTCCTTAAACCCAATTTTATTCACTATATAATTAGAAGACTGTAGATTTTTCCTCATCATCATTAGACATACTTATACTCCATATTAGATTTTCATCTGAATTAACTACTATCTAAAGCAATGAACTTGTTGTTCAGTGAGAACTTTGATATTTGCTCACTTTTTCCAAGCGAAGGTGTGCATCTTTAACGCAACAATTTATGGATACCATGCAGTTGTCTTGCAGTATGGCACATCTGAGTTCTGGAACTGTAAAACAGAAGGAAAAAAGGTCAAAATATGTAATGGGCTTTTGGGAAACATTTATTAAATACATTTATTGCAACTCTTGGCAACCCCTCTTTTTTTTACACATATATTTTTCATAGAAAGATCTCATTTTGAAATTGAAAGACATTATTTTGATATCAAACACTAAAACTCTTTGATTTCCAGCAGAATTTATAACACCAATGAGATGTACAGAAATATGGGGTTTTTTAATCTTCATAAAAATATTTAGAAGTCGGCTATCATTTCACTACTATTCCCAAATTCTTAATAACCCCCTCTCTTTTTCTAGAGTTCTGAGTTTTCTCAGTCAAAACATGGATGGATTCACCAAGGCCAGGATCTATCTAATCACAAAGAACTAATGCTAAATTAAAAAGTCTCCATCAACAAAAAGCCTATTGACTTACTTTTTCCTGGTTTCCCCATTTAATGTTTTTTCCTCTACCTTGATGAAAAAGTTTTCATTTTAGCTTCAGATTAAATCTAACTCAGTAAAAAACTGCTGTTTTCATGTCTTCTCAGTTTCTCTTTATGACATCTTAATATCTCAATACTTCCCACACTAAAAGCATTTCATTATACTGGGCTCAACATCTTCTAACCTAGACATTTCTGATGTTTAAAAAAAGAAAAAAATAAAAACAAACAAAAAAAAAACCCAAACAAACAAAACAAACAAACAGAAAACCAAAAAAAATTCCCCCAAACAAACAAACCAGCCAAACAAAAAAAAAAAAACCTGAATAATAAGAAAACAAGCTAGAGAAATTGAGGTATTCTAGCATTTCCTAAACTGACAAGTCTAGTCACTGAAATTAAAAAAAAAAATTCTCCAGATTAAGCTAAGAATATATCCTGCAGTCAAGAAAGATGAACCCAGAAAAAATATTTCTGCAAAGAACCATGTGGAAAAGACCCAACAGAAACTTTTCCCTTTATTTCCTACATAAAATTGTCATTAGAACATCTATTTCATATATTTGACTTTTTAAATGTGCAAACATTCATATGGATAGCAGTCAGAGTCACTTCATATTAATAGGGACTGTCTCTGTCTTCTATGATGACTTCAGAATGCCCTGTGTAGCGATGGTCTGTTTGCATTTCAACAGAGTGGTGGGTGCCCTCAAGGTTGCCCTGCCTAGCATCCTCCTGCAGTTGCCTGTTCTGGTGTACAACCCTTCTACCTCTTCTTTTTCCTCTTCTTTCTTTAGTCCTAAGTACCTACCTGCTAAGGGAGGGTTTATAGGTACTGCAGTTGCTGCAGCTGATATCCTCATCAGAAGAGCACGTGAGCATCAGGCAACAAAAGCAGTAAGAATCTCCAATAACAAAATACCAGAAAGCATGTATCTTAGTATTTTCATAGAATGCCTTTCCAAAGTCTTATCTCACAGTCTTCCTGACTAGTGGTACTGATTTTGTATTTTAAAGAATTTTATTTATTTTTTTATTTACTCCTTTAATATATAATTTCCGAATAGCTTCACCCTTTAATCAACTTTTAAACAGAAGGCATGCTTTCTTGTACATGTCTCATTCTCAGTTAAAATTAAGTCCGGCCAGAGATACAGACAATATCAGAAAAAGCTTCTATAGATATTAGAAGAAAGGAAACTCTATGGAAAATGCTACCAACTCCATAAGGAAACCAGAAACCTGGTGACCATACAAGCAAAGGAAAGTCTGACGTTCTCAACAGCTTTTGTGCCTCAGACAAGAAGTACTCCAGCTGTGCTGCACAAGTCAAGAAAGGCAAAAGCTGAGACTGGGAGAATGAAGACCCTAAGCCCACTGTGGGAGAGGAGTAGGGCCAAGATGGTCTAAGGAATGTGCACAAGTCCATGGGGTTTATAACGTTCATATGTGGGTCCTGAGGGAGCTGGCAAATGAAGCTGCTAAGCCACTCTCCAGTTTTTAAAAAAATCATGGCAGTCAAGTGAAGTCCTCGGTGACCACAAAAAGGGAAATATAGCCCCCATTTTTAAAAAGGGGGATGCAGAAGACTGAAGGATCTGCAGACCAGTCAGTCTCTCCTCTGTGCCAGGAAAAATCATGGAGCAGATTCTCCTGGCATCTATGCTAAGGCACATGGAAAACAAGGAGGTGATTTGTGACAACCAACATGGCTTTACTAAGGGCAAATCATCCCTGACAAATATGGTGGTCTTCTATGACAGGGCTACAGCCTTGGTGGAATTAATGAATGAATTTTCCTTTCATTACTTTGTGGGGTTGAGAAACACCACTTTATAAGAGAAGGAAGGGATGATGGAGGAAAAGGGATTAACATCCTCTTTCAGCTGCTTACCTTCTCAAAAGAAAGGAGGAAAAAGCTCCTTGTCAATACCAAGAGGGTAAGACATCTTTGTATAGTCACCCTCAGGGATTTTATTTAGGTACAACTTCACTAAATGCTAAAGAGTTGTGCTCTCTGCATGGAACCAAACTTTCTTTTTCAGTAGTTCTGGATTCTCGTTTTTTCACTTTATTATTTTATGAGTGTTTTCCTGACACATTTTCCTATGATGTGTAAAAAAAGGGCTTTCTAGCATACTATGATGCCAGGGCAGCATATCTCAGACTGCACATGATTTCATAGTGCCACAACAGTGTAAGTTCCAGAAGCCACATTATTTAGAGCTTTTCACCCACACTGTGCTTTACAAAGGCACTTCCAGGCAAATCAAAAACAATAGGAAACTAAACTGAAACAATCAAAATGTGAAAAAGAAGGAAGTGAATGTCAGGGTAGATGGAGAATTGAGAGATTACACTGGAATAATTTGCATTTTAAAGTGGATTGAGTTGTGTTGTAGGCTAGATAAGATTAATGTATAAGTCTTATTTGAATTAAATCAATTGGCACATCCTTACATCTAAGTAAATATGCACAAGTAATTACTGTGAGTGTTTAGGGATTGGGAATATGATAGAAGCTTTTTGCATTAGTCCATCCTTCATATCTATCTGTGATTTTTGACATAATGTGTATC